>NW_027316389.1:10933165-11533165 GCF_026437365.1 Eucyclogobius newberryi
AAATCTGGAACAGTCTTCCTGAAGATGTGAGACAGGCTTCTACTCTGACAATGTTCAAATCTAAGCTAAAAACAGTTTTGTTTAGCTGCGCATATGACTGAAAGGATTTTTTCTTTGCACTCTTCTCTTTTGTTTGTGATTTTATTAGTTTAGAAAATCAGTTGGATTGATAATTTTTAATTTAGTTAATTTTATTGTATTTCTGTTTCTGTAATTTCTTTGTGATTTGAATGCATTTTTCCTGCTGTGTGAAGCACTTTGAATTGCCTTGTGTATGAAATGTGCTCTACAAATAAACTTGCCTTGCCTTGCCTTGCCTTGATCGTGGCGCAAAAAAATCCAGACTTACATCAAATAAAATGCAGCTCACTGTCGACTGTTGTTCTTTTTGAATCAGGAGGACGGGTCTGTGTGTGGGAAGAGGGGTGTGTTAAGAACAGGTGTAATTTGCCATAATTGGAAAATTACAAAATGTATTTATTTATTAATAAAAAAAATATTAAACTAAGACCAACTAGGTCTTAAAATATAGTATAATGGCAAAGCGTATTAAACAAAGGCCTTCTAATAGTTGGCAATGGAGAGATTTATAATTTAGTCCGTGCATTCACACTTTTAGTTGTGTTTTAAGGTCTCAAATGTATTTACAGCTCTCAATATCTTAGTAACCCTATTTAACTCCCAATAACCTTGCAAGCAAGATGAAGCTCCCGCTTGTTTGCAGTCTGCACCAGAGGTAAACGGGCCAATCACATGGCATTAAGGGCCCGCAGGCGGGACTGGAACCAATCACAGAGCAGCATTATGGGTTGGGCCAAAGTCAAAACAACCGAACCAAAACAAAGATGGCGGCGCCGACGGCTGTACTTTGGCCTATTTTAGGAGAAATACTGACTATTTTGTTTTTGAAAAAGTACACACTGGTTCTTTGTACATGTGTGGATGAGAAAGACTGTGCTTCTCTGAACACTGGATTACACACAATTTAGATGATTCTGTAACATTTCAACCAATCAGGGTGATGTTTTTTTTTACTTCACGACGGCTTTCACAAGAGCCTTCCCAGATTGATTCATGTGAAGAACTCAAGTCAGATTGATCAGTCTGGTCTGAGCCAGGTTAACGTCCCAGACCAAAAGTTCTGCCTCAAACAGCATTTGAAACTCTATAATGTCACACTTGATGAACAGTGGATCTGATGTTTTAATAACTGAGAGGCAACACAGCAGCCTCTGCACAAAATAACAACACCTCGGCTTGAGATAAACAATGTCCAAATGTATTTAACAACTGAAAGCCCATATCTGTCCGTCCTCAGCTGGAACAATATGAATTTAAAATATTGAAGTTTAGCTTTAGGCCGGTGAGTTTGCTCTTCTGATCGCTGCGTAATGCAATCAGTGGCCAGCGGGAAAAGGTGTGACGGGTCCCAAACCATGTGTGGGGACATTAAAATTCTACTTTGACCTGCAGCAGAATGGCAGAGAGCATTTGTACAGATGCAAAGTGTCTTCTGTGAATAACACGTGTTGTTGAGATGATTGTTCTTCTTTGAGAGCATCAGGGGCCGTCCGCTGGTTATGAAACTCCAACATTGTCTGGTGTTTCCCATTGTTGCCTTAGTGACACGGGTTTAGTTTAATTGGTCCAAATTTGAATGAATTGCATGAGAAATAGTTTGTACGTTTTAGTCATCTTGTCTTCAAATTCTCCAAAATCACCAGACAACCACTTCCACCCATTGACACAATTTACCATAAAAGCATCACACGAGTTAGAAAAGTCCCTGACGGAGCTGTAAGTTCACTTCCCTTTCCACTGCACACTCTTTTACAATATGCACAGTATTCACTTTTTGGCACTTTTTGTAAATAGGACTGTTGCACTTTTGGAGCAATAATCACTTCAAGGCTGATTTTTCTGACTTGTATCCAGGAAACAGTCCCACAACAACCCGACACGCCCACTCCTTCTGTACCAACAGTTTTATTCAACAACCACACTGAACCAAGCCCTGGATTGATTGCTTTGTTGTATTTACGCTCTATTGAAACGTTGTTCCAAAAAACATTTAAAAAAAAAAAAAAAATCAGTAATTGATTATAGCTCGGCCGGGTCTGGGTGCGGTTTGGGACCCGGGTGGGTTACCTGCAGAACTCTGGTCCACTGTGGTTCCTGTTTGACAAACGCCAGGCAGATTCACGTGGTTTCACGCGGGAACACTCTTCTAATTCTGATTCTGATTCAAATGACCTGGAAGCCTGCGGCATCCAGACAAAAACAGACTTCTTCCCGGACCCGTGACCGCAGTCCTTGGCGGTCAGTGTAACAAGGCACATTGATTTAAGTCCTGTGGAACCTGCGCGGGTCCGGATCTGCACCTGGACCTGAGTCAGCCCACACCAGGCCCAAAGTTCTCAGTGTGATCACAGTGAACCAGGCCAAAGCAGCAGGAGACCGTAGACCTCCCACTGAAACTGTTTGCGCTCTGGGTGGCACTTTCTTGTAAATGTCTGCTCTGACCAGCACGCCGCTATAAAGAGCAACAATTTTGGCCCGACACTTTGAAGACCATGGCATCAGGCGGACAGACGCTGGGCCAAAGAGGAGAGTTTCACAAGCTTTCTAATGCCAAGAGCCTGATGCACAGCCGTCTGTTATTGTGGCCGTTTGAAAAGGATGGAGGAACTTCTCGGTGCAACACGATTCTGACGCCCCACAATCTGACTTTGTGCTCAAACCAAGGTCCCAAATATGTATCTTTTTAACTCGCTTACAGCTCATTTCAATAGCACATCTTGTTCCTTGTTAATTTAGAACAGGCACACACAATACAGTACATAAAGCTCTCATAAATAAGAAGAAAATTGATGTTCGCAGGTTGTGATTTAGAGCCAAATTCTTCAGTCAAAATCAGAGCCAAAAGACAATCTGAAACAATTGGATTTTGAGACTTCGCCCTTTGAAGAGTTGTAATACAAGTCATATGCTCTCTGGCAGTGGTGTTTAATGTTTTGACATGAATGCTGCTATTATTCTTTCACATTTTGGTTTTTGGGGTTTCGATGTCGTGTAGAATCTTTGTAACTCTCTCTTCTGTCAATGTCGGGGCAGGTCCCGCTGAGCTTTTTGTTCTCAGCTCGTGGCAAAAATCAAGTTTACACAATATTTTTTGGGAAAATAGTGGTTTTGCTTTGCTTTTTGTATAAATAATAAGTCCATGATTCCACATGTACAGCTTGGACGAATCTGGAAAATCTGCCAAAAAGAACTTCACAAAATGCCGTCCCGTAACCTGTAGGGCAATTTATCATGATCCTAAGTCTTAAGAACACATCTGGGATTTGTAATAGCAATTTCCCAGAACTATTTACTTAATTAATTACTAATTTCATGAAATATCCCACATGTTCAGACTTAACGTGGGTTTCACGCACTTTACTTTTCATGCACTGTGTTATTGCGATATGACTGATGAACACTTCCACGTCTGCTCTTATATCTGTTTTATTGCTATATGAATAATGTGTCGGCTCACAGTGAACTCTGGACTTGGCTGTGCTTTTGGCAGTGGAGGTGACTTGAGGAAATACAGTCATGAGTGATAATCTGACAGCGGTGCGCTGTCTTCAGATGGCAGCGTCTTAAACTTCACTGGAGTGAGGCTTGACCAATGTTCCACCATGAGCACCTCTACAGGACCACATATGGAGCCATCGAGCTGTGAATCATGTTACATTCTGTTTTTAAGCCGCTTGAGTGTTGCTCGGTCAGCAGACTTGCCAGAATATCATCAACAGACAAACATGTGTGTATTTCAACAGTTTTGTCAAATGAAGAAGCAGTAAATGTGGCTGTATCTTTATAGTTCTATAGTATTGTACATCGCCCCAGTGCAACACGGGTCGTGCACAGTGTTATTCTGACGCATCCTTCTCCTTTGTTTCTTCATTCTCCACGTGTATTTAAAATCAGAGCACAAGTCATTAAAGTAAATTCGATGGTCCTTTTTGTGGTAAGTAGCACATGTAGCACACATGGTAGCACGCCACATGTTTTCCTTTTTGTAGTTTTTGGTTGGGGGGGAAAAAACAGCAACTAAAATCAAATCCAGACAAGCCAATCCATGGATCAAGTGCTCTCTATATACACTGGATTAGTCTTAAAGATCTGCTCTGCACATGCTCATTAAATCCACTGTACCTGCATCTGCTGGACATTGATGTTGTGTTTTCTATTGTGGGATTGTATTTTAATTTATTAGACTTGGATCATAATTGTATTAAAAAACATTCCTTGATACAGATGTCAGTAGGACAGTACTTGGACAAATAAGTCATGTCAACCTTTGCTCTGCGAAGCTAAAACCTTTTATGTGTTGAGCCCCTCCATAATATGTGTTTATTTATGACGTCATGAATAAATAAGATAAGTTTGCCACGTTCTTCATTTGGGTATGTCTAAAAATGAAAAGACAGAAGCACATTGATGATGACATATGCACTATAGCTTTTCTGTCGCTGCTCGTTTCCAAATATCTCCATGGCGCCAAGCAAGTGGCACTACCAGGCCAAGTTACACTGCAGGTGGCACTACCAGGCCAGGTTACACTGCAGGTGGCACTACCAGGCCAAGTTACACTGCAGGTGGCACTACCGGGCCAAGTTACACTGCAGGTGGCACTACCGGGCCAAGTTACACTGCAGGTGGCACTACCGGGCCAAGTTACACTGCAGGTGGCACTACCGGGCCAAGTTACACTGCAGGTGGCACTACCAGGCCAAGTTACACTGCAGGTGGCACTACCAGGCCAAGTTACACTGTGCAGAAGTGACTCTACTCTCATCCCTGTTTTTCTTTTTTTCAAGAATGTATTTCAGGCAAACAATAGCCTCTCCATGGAAACAAGAAGATGCTGGACCTTCCATCAGAAAAATGATATTCCCCTTTACGGCGGCAGAGTGGCCTCAGAGCAGGATTTGACTCCCGAGCCTTTTTGTGTGGACTTTGAACCTTTCTCCTCGTGTCTGAGTGGGCTTCCTCTGGTTTCCCCCATCAACCTAAATCATTCAGCTGAGGTGGCCCTGATCCGGCCTCTAGCTGAAGATCTGGACCCCTGTGGCACTGCAGGATGGGTCAAATGGGTTAGGGTTAGGTGTTTTTCAAACTTTTTAGGTTTTTTTAGGGTTAGGTGTTTTTTAGGTGTTTAGGTGTTTTTCAAACTTCCTATAAGTGATCTGTTATTTTCCTCTGTATCTACCTCTGTATCTACCTGCGTTGCAACAACGAAATTTCCCCATGTGTGGACAATAAAGGATTATCTTATCTTAAATGCAGAGAACAAATCTCTCTATGGGGATAATAAAATGTACCATAAACCTATCTCTAATGTGTGACTTAAAATATCAGATTTATGGGTTCAAACTAAAGGAATTAAACCCCCTATGAGAATTATGATAATATAATTCTACAATTCTACAACCTCAGATCACATCCTAAAACAAATGTGTCGTAAGTTTAAGATTATTACCTTTTTAAATCATTTCGATGGTAGAGGCTCATAAACATATGGTTCGTCTCGTGTTTGCATGTCCTGACACAGAGCCAAACATGCATGCGCACATCTATCATCGTATATATGATTTACAGGAGAAACGTTTGGCCCGACTGCTTAGCGTGACTCCCAGTCGACTGGAAACATACTTGAGGTCATTCTCAATGCGCTGGATCCTGATGGGAGCAAATGTGTAAATTGCTAGCAGCGCAGCCATGTAATTAAAGGCTTGCTCGGGTGAAATGGAGATCAGACAACTACAAAGGAAAACTCATTGGAGAACATGCAGTTTTGTAGTTCACTTGATGTTGATCTGGGATATTTTCTTTCAGCTACAGCGTGACACATGGGAGAAGTGAGCAACTGAGGTTTAGAAGCTGTCACTAAGTAAAAACAAATGCTTTTCCTGAGGCCAAACCCAACATGATGGAGCTAAATGTTAAGAGCTCCCTCCTGAGAGTGTGAATATTTGTTTAGACTTGAGGCTGATGTTGTTTTTGGCGAGGGACGGAAAAAAAGCTGAAATGTTTTGTGTACTTCAGATCTGTCATGCAAACTTTAGTGGTGAATTAATTTGTCTCTTCTTTGTTATGACAGGCTGCAAATGTGTTGGTCTCAAATGATCCATGTAAGAATATTAAAGGCCTCATTTGAAATGTAAATTCAATTTGTGTAACGCATTCAAATTCATTACTGAGACGCCTGAAAAGAAAAGTAATGGAATGTTTTTACCTTCAAGTCATGGAAGGAATAATACAATATCAGATTAATTCAACAGATTAACAGAGCTCTCTGGTGTTTGCTTAAAAAATGTGTGTTCTCATCCCCCTTATTATTCTATTTTCCATTTTCTGAGTCATCTCTAAATCCAAAAGCTATTGATCCCATAACAAAATTCACAAAATTAGATTAGGTACATAACTGTGAGTCCACTCAACTGTTGACGTGACATCACTGTAAATTCATGGCTCCAAACAAATCTGCTGTAAAAATGTGGTGAGAGCATGTTTTTTTCTAGTTCATCAAAGGGATTGACTGTGCACACTTCAGAAGGGCCCTGCGTAAGAACAACTTGATTAAAGAGAGACATCTTTAAAGGCCCACGGCTGCCATAGAGTTAAATTAAAGTCTAATAAACAAAGGAAATGGGAATAGTGATGTATGAGGCATGAAGGTAATGAAAAGTGTGCTACTGATTACTGCAACGAAGCTGTGTTTGTGAAACAGGAAGTCCAGCCCCCAAAGTCATCATTGTAGTTGTCAAAAACTAATTGTAACAGTCAATGCAAATTCATCAGTTTAAATGATGCTTCAAACTGGCTTTGGTTCGTCCATGTTGTAGGATGTAACACATGTCCGCCACATGCACAGGCTGTTTGTTGACTTAATGCATCTGAATTAATGGCTAGTTTGTGAACAAAGAGCCTGTGTGTGCACCATGTGTGTTTATGTATGGAGAACATTAAGACTAATTGTTTCAAAGGAAATAAAAGCACATTTACTGTAGGCGTTTACAAACCTAAAGGTTAATCTCACTGACATAAACTGTTATTTGTGGATAGTTTGAGTTTGGCCTTTTGAAAAGTATAAATCCTAAAGGCTGTATTAATTCTGAGTGACACCAACGTAAATAAAAGTTGTTGTTTTTTAAATACATATTACAAACAATTGGGCTAATCAACCAGGGCTGGACTGGGAGAAAAAATTGGCCCTGGACTTTTTGGTCTGGACCAGCTCACCATGCGTACACGACCGGAGCTGATCTATTCAGTCGGATAAGCTTACTTACTTAAAATGTGTGTATATTAAAAACATTTATTACAGTATTACAACTTTTAGCCAAATAATGTTAGAACAATTTTACAGTTGATTTTTAATTGGTATACAAATCCAAATGTCATTATTTAAATTGAATTACTACCTAAAATAGAACAACTTTCCACTAGGACCCTCTGTTTGTGCCCCCAGAGTGTGCTTATTAGAAACGCCCCTGGACGTGGTGCCCACAGTGAACAGGGGTGGTCTAAAGTGCCCCCTAAACAAGGCTTCGCAGACATGCATCAGGACGTCTGAACTTATGATTTGTGTGATTTGTACGTTTTTGCTCCTTTGCTGAGATCATGTCAGCGCGATGGGCTTCGGCGATCGCTTTGACTGCGCTGCATGAAAATGAACGTCTTTTTCCAATTGGTTGAACAATATCATAACTACTATGTAAATAGTCATTGTAAATAATAAGTAGTGAAGAATGTAACTATGGGTACAAAATATTCCCAGACTCTGCGTTGTGTTGCACAAGTCTGACAGTGACCGGCCCAAAAGTGCACCAGCCCACTGGGGAAACTCCCGGTGCTCCCGATGGCCAGTCCAGGCCTTTATTCAACACATTAAAATGCCAACAGGATTTGGCTTAGCCAGTGTGGTCAGACAGTGTCACACGATGCACATAATAATATATGTACCATTTTAGACTGCTTACAACACAAAGAGAATTCCATATTTTCCCAAACAATTATTCCTCCACTTATTACTATTAGTGTCTTACACACCAATCGCAATCCTCCCTTTGGATCGGATATTTTCCCCAGGGTCAGCGGGAGAGCACGGCTGGAGAGTTTGATGCAATATCACAGAGAAATACTCCAAGATCTCTATATTTACCAACTGCTCATTGCCTTCTTAAACTGTCACTCTTTAACATTGGTTGAAGAGGCTTCTGTTTTGGATCTTATTTTCATATCTCTAGCCGCTCGCCCTGAGCCCAGGAAGGCCAACCATCTGTGTTTGAAAATAAGAAACAATGTACTTGGTGCTGTCAAAGCATGAAACTTAGGAAGGCAGTTTATGAGTTACTTGAAAGCAATCATTCCAGAGTCCAAATCAGACAATTGCCATTGTCAGTGAACACAATTTACAAACATCTTTGACATATATAGGCCACATTCATTGCTGTTCATTGTTGAACTCTCCTTTAGTGTAAATGTTGAGTGCAGTGCAGTGGTGTAGGTGAAGGTCTGAGTGAGATCAGTGTCTGTGTGTCCAGAGAAGATGTGCTCCAGATGTGCACACAGGGTTTACAGATGAACAGTGGCTCTGCGTGTCACTGTGTGGAAACCAGTTGGTCCATTGTAATAGGCTTATGTGTCTTCACTTATGAAGTTACTTTGTTTATGGCTCCAAAACAATTGAAGAAAAGAACCTCAAAATCAATGTTTAAACTTTGTGTTTGTTCATTTGTGACCACAATGCTAACCATTCCACTTCAGGGTGTGGATTCTTTAAGATAGTTCCACTGTTTTGCAAAGTGCAGTTTGTTTTCAGTATGCATCCTGTAGAAGACACTTCTTTGCCAACTCCTCTGCTCTGTGGACAGACCACAGCTTTACATCATCAAAAGGCTTCACTCTGGGCTAATTGCTCTCCCAGGCTCGGTGCCACACTGCACAGGGTGGAGTGTGCTCAGCCCACTCAGTCTATACCACTTCTAAAGGAAAACGACCGACCCAAAAAGGTTTGATGAGATTAAACGTTTCAAGATGCTTTGTCACCCCCTGTTTTTAAAATGGCCTCTTACTCGCTTCACCTCAACATTACTGTATAAGTCATGACTTTCGGAGAACAGTCCGTGCAGAGTCTGATTGGAATGAACAAGGCAAGGCTGAAAAACATATAGTGATCCCAGAAAACTAATGTGAGATTATGGGAAAAAGAGCCACACCAGGTCAATAATTATGACTTTTCCAACACCACGTCTGCCTAGAGCTTAATAAATGCATAAATAACCTTCATCGGGAGGAGGAAAAATATTTCAGGTCAAATATTTCCATAAATATTTGCACATCTGTTTCCGAGGACAGGTATGTTGGCGAGCAAGAGGAGCCCAATAAACTGAAAGCTGTGAAATTTATGGAAGTCAAACAAGGTTGGTGTTGAGCAAATCTCCCTTTGAAATATTGTGTATTTGAAATGATGCATTTGATTTGTGTGTCGTGGTATTTATTTATGCTCTTAATTCCAGAAAAAAAGGTGGCAAGTGTAATATTATTCTTCCTTTTCCTGACACGTAATAAACAATGATTGAGTAGGATACATGTTGGAACGCTGACTTTAGATAGAACATTTTGAATCCGATAGTAAGAGTGGACTGTATTTTTTGCATGTGTTTTGGACTTTCTGGCTTGAACAGAGAGTCTGAATTTTCCCGGGAAAGTCCCTGTTAGATCATCCCATCCACCGCAGAATCAATACTCAATCTGTTTGGAAGACAATACACATCAATTACATAATACAGTGCGATCGCTCCCACATTGTGATTGTCAAAAAATGTAGGACAGATGACATCAACCTCGTATTCAAAAACAACGTAAGACTAAACAAAAGAGCTGAAAAACCCACGCTCAAATCCAACAGTTTACCATACAACAAAACAAATCCCAGTTCCAATCACTTCCACATGACAATTGGAAATTCAAACCCAACACATTTTCACAATAGACAAGTTGCAGGAGGACGTCTAAACAAGGGTTAGGCCACAGTTTACGGCCAGTTCAAATATTTTGTGCTGCTGCCTGCTTGAGCGGGGCCTCGGCGCTGAAAGGTGGAGCAGATTAAAGGCTCCATTAAGACTGTGAGCAGAAATCACAGAGCATCACTGAGGGCCTAATCCACGGTGACAGAGTAAATAGTATGTAAGAGATATCATTATGTAGAGGAGGCCGTCAGGAGGTTTTGCAACGTCTGTGCATCATGGAAACACACGAAGCGGCTCTCTGCAGGCTTCAATCAGCTCGTTCCACCGGTTTTCTCCCGCCTCCTCCAACTTGAGGAAACACTGACCAGTCATCAGGTCTTCTACAGTGTGTTCTCACGCATTTGCACACAACCAGAGCACATCACAAACGCTGGCAACTACTCAACCTTCAGAACCGTTCGTAAAAATTGGTTGAAAACAAAGCAGTCTTGCACCCGTAGACGATCCTGTGCTTTTTCTTGGGCTCTTTTAACCTCTGACTGTGTTTTTTCTGCCAGTCTTGACAGAAAAAACAACTTATTTTCTGTCTTAGATTTTTGAGAATGAAAATAGACATAAATACAAAATGAACAAATAAGCAAATAACATGTGAAATGATTGTGTTGCTGTATTTTGCTGTTTTTTTGTAAATACTGGATCTGTCAGCAGAAATAAACTATGACAAAATGATTGTTTTTCAGAATAGTTTCAAAATAGTAGTTTCCCATTATTCAAACACAATAAGTCTTGTCATGTGTAATGTTTCATATGGCAGGTTAACAACAAATAAAATACAAATTTGGCTCAATGTTTGCGGGTTTTTAGTTTGGTTATTTCGCTATTGTCTGTATTCATTACATAATAAAATGTTATACGCGAGCTATTCAAGAACAGAGAAAAACATGCCAGCGTCGACATTTTCTTCGCTCACCCAAAGTATGCAAAACTGTGACAAGTGAGTTGGCAAAGACCAGTGAGGAAACATTTGTATGCGAGGCCCAAGTCTGGCACATTAGCATTCAGTAGTAGTCAGTCCATGTGCTCAGTCCGTATAAATCACAGCATGTTTACTGCTTCCACTGAGGGGACGGCTCATGCTACAGCCCGCGGGCATCGCACCGCTCACGCTACAGCCCGCGGGCATCGCACCGCTCACGCTACAGCCCGCGGGCATCGCACCGCTCACGCTACAGCCCGCGGGCATCGCACCGCTCACGCTACAGCCCGCGGGCATCGCACCGCTCACGCTACAGCCCGCGGGCATCGCACCGCTCACGCTACAGCTATGGGGGCACTCTCTTTGTTAACCATGAACAGGAAGCAGATAGAGTCTAAATTCACGTGCGCACCAAAAATCTGATTATTATCTGATTTCTGGAGTACTCGAGCTCATTCTGAATGTAACAGATGCACAGGGGCACAAAGAAGATTGAGCAAAACTAAACAGAGAAGCCAAAAACGTCATTAAAACCTGAAAGATAATAATAATTGGGTTGTCCGATTACTCTAGAGCTCTGATTTCTGATTCTACATGTTCAATAATCATGTGCAATACCGTCATATTCATGTGCAATTATTGTCATATTCATGTGCACATAACTGATGTAAATAAGAGTGTTTACTTTACCATTATTATTGAGTGTCTGCATTATATGTTCTACTGTTTTTTATTATTATAATATTTTCCATGATTTCCATTTAGCCAGTTTCAACTCCTTAACGCTTCAACCAATTTCATGTGCTATTACGTTTGACATTTGAACAACTTGTACTTTTTGCAGAATTTTCAAAAGGACAATGTACAATGTACATTGTACTCCATTGGAGTACTTGTACTCCATTAACACTATATGGAGTGTTTTTCAAACTTCCTATAAGTGATCTGTTCTTTTCCTCTGTATCTACCTCTGTATCTACCTGCGTTGCAACAATTAAATTTCCCCACGTGGGACAATAAAGGAATATCTTACTTTTTCCCCATTGAAATAAATGGGGCATTATTGAGCGTCTGCGTAATTCTTTAGGTTTTATTCTTTAGGCTTTATTCTTTAGTGTCAGCTGTGATTACGTTTATTTTTTTTATTTTTATTTTGTATCAGACATCTTTAAATCTTTAAATCTTTTTTATTTCAAAAATGTCAATTGGAAAACCACATTGATCAGTAAATGTCAAAACCATCAGATTTCTTTCAGATTTCCCCCCTTGGTTACTTGCTTACATGAGATTTTGCGGTTTGCGTGTGTGAATAATCTTAAAGGTCGAGAAATCAAATACTAATTGAAGCATTTGATGAACAATTGTACTTTTTTTTGTACTTTTTAAAAAAATCAGGTCTTGAAATGGGGAACAGCTCCTGCGTCTCACACATATTCCCAGCTCTGTGCCCACTTCCCCTCACCGCGGGCGGGGCTGACGGCTCATGTTACACTTTAATAGGTGCTGCTTTATCCATCTAAAATGATTTTGTCAGGTACTCATGCCATTTCCTGCTCCAGCTGCTTCTACCGGGTCGAAAACCTACTGCAGTAAGACTTGTTCACAATTCTGGACCATTTCCACCTGCTGTAAATTCACCGTTGCATTGAAAGGAGTGACGTTATGTAATCAGCTCAATATAGTCATAGAAACACATCTGGAAAAGCATGTTGCAATTATTTATAAGTTGTAATTGATGATAAAAATAAAAAAACAGCAGAAGGCATATATTAATTCTGTGCAAAGCAATTCACCAAATCCACGCGTGCAGTCTAGACGTTTCTAAATGAAAATGTTACTTTGGACATAGCCATTAATACAAGTCAAATATTACTTTTAAATCAGTTTTATATTAACGTTGCCCACAAGCTGTAAGCCATTTCTTTTTTTTTACAACGTGGTCCGACCCTTTGAAGACAATCCAGCATAAATGGAAAGACATTTTGACAGGTTAAAGCGGGAGAAAAGACAGAATTGTACAATTGTTTGATATGTTTCTACGTCGCTGTCAGGCTGTTCTCCTGCGATTGAATTACACTGACTCTCTTCGTGTTATTTGTAAAGCCTGCCGTTTTTATACTTTGATGTTTTTAAAATGTCTCTGGCTCATACTAAAGGCCAAATAAAAGAAATAGTGTGTTTCCGGTAACGTTGAAAAAGAAATCCAGGTAGGTAGGTTGGATTTTTTTCTTTAATATTTTAAAATCCTTACACAGGTTTTGCAGACAGTTTTCTTTTCTCAGAAGTGAGCGCTTCACATTGAAGTGGCCTTATTGGTATGCAAATATTGAATCAAATAGTCATTACCGCTCCGTTGCAGTCTGCACGCTGACCAAAAATGGATCAAAAGTGCGGCAATTTTCAAATCTTACGATCCCAAAGGATGATTTTTTGACATTCTTGAAACGTACGGCCAGTAAATGTGCGATAAAATGTTTCGGGTTTTCTTTATTTTGAAATCCAGGTGGCTCGGGTTACTGGAAACTGTTTTTTATGGCCTAAGCAGTGTTGTTTTTAGGCTTTTGGTGAGCGCTCCGTGCGGATTCAGGTGGATCCAGGTGACGTTTGACAGTCCCAGAGTACGTCAGTAATATTTCTGATTGAAGACTGACATAAACATGACTCGTCTTCATAATACGTTCCCTCTTGTGCACGATGGAGGCCTGTGATGGACAGAACAGCCCTATATACGCAGACGGACATGTGTAGAATCTCACGTTCTGGCTCTGGATCCTCTCGCTCTGTTGAAAACATTAGCATGGATCAGCTGTCCTTCTCATCAGTGACACCCAGGCACAAGACCAACATCGACTCAAACATAAATAAATCCAGGCCAAAATGTTAACGTACATTTGAAACTCTGTGTTGTCTGAGTCGGCGAACGCACTAACATTACGCAGGGACAGGCTTTTTTAACATTTTTTTTTTATTGAAAGCAGTAAATAACTTCTCTCATAGAATAATTTATGAGAAAGACAGACAGAGATAATCAGCCTACTGGGGCATATTTAGGTCAATCAAATGTCTTATTTGAAAACCATTATATTGACACAAAGTTGAATTTGTTGTTCCATGAAACAACCTCAAGTTTTTCACTGTCTGAAGGAGAACGTTCTTATTAGTTAAGCTGTGACTGTACGTTTTCAGTATTCCAGGGGATAAAACTAATAAAACAGACAACTATAACACAAACTATAAAACAAACAACTGTGAAAAGATTATTCAGGCCCGTAGGAGAAGATCTAGGAGGACATTCGGCTCATTTTCGGAGCCGGGATTGGACATGGACAACACAGAACCCGGTACATGTGACTGTTTACACCCCGCGACCTCTGGGCAGCAGTTCTACAGTATTATCTCAAAAACGTATGGATATCTGCAGTTCACAATAGCAGATTTGTGCCAAAACACAACACTGCTAAATCCTGCATATAACACGGATTAAGAAAAAGAACACAACAAATGAATTCATCAGAGAACAAAGTAAATACAGACTCAGACTTTTTGGAGCAATAGCATCTTAAAAAAGCAGAATAAAGGTTACTCAAACATGCATGAATCACTCTTTGAATGGATAAATGAAAAGGAAAGCAATTATACCATGGTTTCAGAAGTTGATTGTGCATAAGCTGTTTCGGGAAAATAATTAAATACATAAATACAATGGCAAGATGGGACTGTTCTGGTACAGCACAAAGTAGTTCTGACGTTACCTCTGCACCAGTAGGACGTATGCCATTGGTGCTAGCATTATCCCATTGACCTACTGGTCCCGCTCTGTAATTCTAGTTCGATAGGTCGAGTTATTGGGATTTTTAAGAAAGCCACAGCATTCCTCAAACAAAGGCTATGTCTGTATAGTATAAACAGATGCTGTACTTGGCTGCACTTTTGAATTTATAGCTGCCTATTGACTCGTCGGCCCTCAATGTCCAATAACTATAATTTGGTATAACATTCATAAATATACACTGTGTTAATTCCGCGATTATTACAGCTCGGTTTGCCTGGTCAAACCATCTCGTCTTTTTGCTGAAAACTCCGGCTCTCCACTCTCCTACTTCTCCTTTGGCTGCCCCTGTGAGCGAATAGCAATGCCAAACATCCTTTACAGCACATAATACATCAAGAACCAGAGACATGCGAGATGAATCAAATGTGTTTGACCGAAAGCGATGCCAAAATGTGTGGTTTTTCAACATTTTTCCCAGCTGTTCAGAAAAGTGTATTGTCTTGGTATAGAGCCATGGTTAACCAACAGATTATTTAGAATCTCTACAAACAAAACGATAGAAGTATTTTTTTTTTTTTGAGAGCTTGCGATCTCAACATAAGAACTTTCACATAGAAAGATCAACTTTGTCCAATCCGTACCTAAAGATATTTTTTTATTTTATCCACGTGCAGTCGTAGATTTAAATGGGACATTGTGACTTTTTGAAGTTACAATTTTCTCAAAATGCATTTTGAAGTAACAAATTTAAAAATGTTATGAAAACTTTCAGAAAATGTGCCAAAGGGACTGAAAAAAGTTGTACAAAGGAGTTGTTGATATCCAATTCTGAGCCTGATTTCTTTGTTGTTGTTTTTTCAGTCAAATCTAGACTCCTAAATCAGTCTCTATTTCATCTATTTTTCAAATTCATATGTTCAAAACATGTGCAATTTTGGTAATTTGTTCCATATTAAAAGCCTTTTCAAACTACAGAAAAATAAATGGATCAATCATATTGATACAATTAGAAGAAGTAAAAAAAAACACAGATAATGGCAGAGGATCATATCTGTTTAGTCCAATCTTCTTATCATTTGCACATCTATATTTACCTTGTTATTCTAATGTTAGGTTGCCATAGTTTTAAGAGTATTGAGAGCGGTGGTGAGTTCTTATGAAGCCAGACTTAAGTGAGCCTGTCTTCAACATTAATCCATTCTCCACCACACTCACAAAAGTTCCATGTCGTGGTCATTTTAGGTCAGACCGTGTGATTATCCAGTGCAGGGCCCCTGTTATTTCCCCAAACTGTCAGGGAGGTCTTCTGCGTCACTGGCATAAGGGTACAAGAGCTCGTTTTTGGGCCGTCTACTGAGTCAGTTTGCATAACTTTTACCTTCTGGAAACAAACGCAATCTAAAAATCTCTAAAGACGTTTTATTATGTCATTGAAACAAATTGATCCAGTTTTCTCTGAATATAATTTTCTCACACACATTTTCCCTCTTACAGTATTTGAAATGGTATAGCACTTACATACGTCATAAGGCGCTGGTACAGCTGGCAGCCCGGTGTAAACGCTCTCTCTTCTTTCTCACACTTATTGTGCTTTATCTCCTATATTTTGTAAATATAATTAGTATATTTTAACTATTTTACTGTACGATAGGGACACGCGCTGGAATAGTTTTTTAATTCAACTGTTTTTGACTTTTTTCGGCTGGATTTGAGCGTTTTTCGTTGCGTTCGTTGTGTTGTTGTGACGTGAGCTAGCTCCGAGCGAGCCCACCAGCCCCCCCCCCCCCGCGCCCTCCGGCCGCGCTAAAGTACGGCGTGTCGTCGGTACACGTTGATATACACGTTTATATGAAAGAGGAACTTCACGAACGATCGGGACACGCACTGGAATCGCTTTAAATTAACTTGTTTTGACTTTATTCGGCTGGATTGAGTGTTTTCGTCGTGTCGTTGCGATGTGTCTTGGCTCTGAGTCCCCCGGCTCCGGCCCCGCCCCGCCCCCCGCCCGGCGCCGCACCGCGTTTACACAAAGGAGGAACTCATGAAACTGCGGAGAACTGTCGTCTTACCCGGAGATCGTCACGTTATCCCGGCGGATATCCTAAGGAAAACGCAACGAAGCAGACGGGCTGGACGTAAACTCCGAGAGAAGAGAGGAGAAAACAGGAAGTCGGTTCCCGTCGTAGTCATGGGTAACGTGAGGTCCCTTCAAAATAAAATGACGGAAATAGCGAGCCTCATGCGGTCCCAGAGGATTTATAGGGACAGCAGCGTCTTGATTTTCACAGAGACCTGGTTAACAGCAGAAATGCCAGACTCTATTGTAGGTTTGGACAATTTTCATCTGCTGCGGGCGGACAGAACTAGAGAATCCGGGAAGAAAAGAGGTGGAGGTCTGGCGGTGTATGTGAACACGAGCTGGTCCAAACCCGAACACTGCACAGTGAGGGAGCAGCTATGTAACAAGGATATTGAACTATTGGCTATTGGCATGAGGCCATACTATCTGCCCCGGGAGTTCTCACATGTGATTTTAATCGCAGTCTATGTGACCCCGTCTGCCAATGCTGAAAATGCTTGTGAAGCACTGCTCTCCTGCACTTGTAGGCTGCAAACACAGCATCCACAGGCTCTCTTCCTCATCTCTGGTGACTTTAACCACGCTTCTCCCTCTTCTGTCCTACCAACATACACCCAGTATGTTACCTGCCCCACCAGAGAGAATAGAACATTGGACTTGTTTTTTGCCAACACCAAGGAGGCTTATTCCTCTTCCCCCCTCCCTCCCCTGGGCAGCTCGGACCACAACCTTGTACATCTGAGGCCTGTGTATGAACCCATCGTGCGCAGGCAGCCTGTGGTGTCCCGTGAGGTGAGGATGTGGTCTGCTGAGAGCGAGGAGGCTCTGAGGGACTGCTTCAGCACCACTGTCTGGACTGAGCTTTATGACCCACATGGGGAGGACATCAACACCATCACAGAGTGCATCACGGACTACATCAACTTCTGTTTTGAGAACATTGTTCCCTCCCGGACGGTGCGGTGTTTTCCAAACAACAAGCCATGGATTAACCGTGAACTGAAGGCTCTGCTGAAGGAGAAGAAGAGAGCCTTCAGGTCAGGGAACAAGGAGGAGCTGAGGACTGTGCAGAAGGAGCTGAGGAGGAAGATCAGGCAGGCTGAGGCCGGCTACAAGAGGAGGATGGAGGAGCAGCTGCAGCAAAAGAACATTCAGGGAGTGTGGAGGAGCCTGAAAACCATCTCGGGCTTCAAAATCCCCCCTGCCCAGACAGAGGGGGATCTACAGTGGGTGAATGATTTAAATGCTCACTTCTTGAGGTTTGATCGGTCACCCGCCCCTCCCCCTGCACAGCTGCATGCTCCCTCTTCCACAGCTGGACAATGCCCTGCATCTGTTCCTCTTCGCTTATCTGCCCCGGACCATCAGCTCCCCACTTCGCCTGGACTCACCCATCCCCCCAGCACACGGTCCCCCTGCCAACCACTGACTGTCACAGCAGCACAGGTGAGGAGTGAGCTGAAGAGGATTAAAGTGAGGAAGGCAGCAGGACCTGATGGCATCAGCCCCAGGCTCCTTAAGTCCTGCGCAGATGAACTGTGTGGAGTTATGGAGCATGTCTTCAACATGAGCCTGAAGCTGAGGGTGGTACCACAGGTCTGGAAGACCTCCTGTCTGGTACCTGTGCCTAAGACACCGCGCCCCAAAGACCTCAACAGCTTCAGGCCAGTGGCTCTCACGTCCCACCTGATGAAGACACTGGAGCGGCTAGTCCTGGACCACCTCCGCTCCACCGTGAGCTCAGCCATGGACCCGCTGCAGTTTGCATATCGGTCTGGCATCGGAGTGGAGGACGCCGTCATCTCCCTGCTGCACCGCTCTCTCTCTCACCTGGAAAAGCCTGGCAGCTCTGTGAGGATCCTGTTCTTCGATCTCTCCAGTGCCTTCAACACCATCCAGCCGCTGCTCCTGAGGGACAAGCTGGAGACGGCTGGTGTGGAGTATGACCTGGCAGAGTGGATCCTGGACTACCTCACAGACCGACCCCAGTTTGTGAGAGCCCGGAACTGTGTGTCTGACACTCGGACCTGCAGTGTGGGGGCGCCCCAGGGCACTGTCCTCGCGCCCTTTCTCTTCACCCTTTACACTGCAGACTTCAGACATGACACGGACAGCTGTGTCCTGCAGAAGTTCTCTGACGACTCTGCCATCATCGGACTCATCACGGACGACGATGACGCGGAATACAGAGGACTGGCGCAGGACTTTGTGGACTGGTGTCAGCGGAACCACCTCCTCATCAACGCGGGGAAGACCAAGGAGATGGTGGTGGATTTCCGCAGACGCCACCCCACTGCCCCCTCACCAGTGAACATCCAGGGACGGGACATTGAGAGAGTGGACTCATACAAGTACCTGGGTGTTCATCTGAACCACAAACTGGACTGGACTCATAACACATACGCACTGTACAGGAAGAGCCAGAGTCGGCTCTACCTCCTGAGGAGACTCAGGTCTTTTGGAGTGACAGGGCCACTCCTGAAGACCTTCTATGACTCTGTGGTGGCATCAGCCCTCCTGTACGGTGTGGCCTGCTGGAGCAGCAGCATCACAGAGAGGGAGAGGAAGAGGCTGGACAGAGTCATCAAGAAGTCCAGCTCCGTCCTGGGCTGTGCTCTGGACTCGGTGCAGGAGGTGGGGGACAGGAGGGTCCTGGCTAGATTCACATCTATGCTGGACCATGAGTGTCACCCCCTGCGGGACACTCTCTCTGCTCTGGAGAGCAGCTTCAGTGAGAGACTGATCCACCCTCGATGTGCGAAGGAAAGGTTCCGTAGGTCTTTCCTTCCTGCTGCTGTCAGACTTTATAACAAAAACTGTTAGTACTGAACACTCGCAATACTGACCTAACCTAATACTGATGTGCAACTCTGTCATATGTGCAATTGCTGTTGGAATTCATGTGCAATTCATGTGAAATTCATGTGCAATCTATGTGCTGTCGTGACACATATTCATGTGCAATTACTGTCGGGATCACATGCAATGGTATTTATGTATTTATTTATTTATTTGTCTATGGGAGTTTTTTATTTATTTATAGGAGATCTTCTACTGAAAGTGTTTTTCAGACTTCCTATAAGTGATCTGTTCTTCTGTATCTACCTCTGTATCTACCTGCGTTGCACCAATGAAATTTCCCCATGTGGGACAATAAAGGAATATCTTATCTTATCTTATCTTGTTGATGTCTTTTTTGATATTATGTTCTTCTGTTTACTTGCCTAAAACCTGTCACTGTAATATGCTGCATGTATCAACACAAATAAAGACGTTTGCCATAAAATGACCAAGGCTTTTTACACTCAAACTGTGCATAACTTTGTGCAAATGGTTTTAATAGGGCAGGTCTTGTTGATTTTCCAGAAGTATGACATCACCTTGCCGTTGGTCCATAAAAGAGCTTTGATTTATGTTTCGACAGATGGGTCTGAATGAGCGCGATCAATATGCACTTTAGGGATCTCAATCCATAGCAAGAGGAGTTTTCATTTTTTATTTATTTATATTTTGTTGTTGTTGTTGTTGTTGTTGTTGTTTTATGGCGGTTGGCATCCGAGTGTTGCATTACCGCCAGACTTTATTCCTCAGACGTTTCGTAGTCCTCAGACTCTGTCGTTTCCTGTATACAAGGCCTTCATTCCCACTAATTCTGACCTTTATTCTTAGACTTCTTAGAAACCAGAGTCACAGCACTTCTTTACATCAGCAGCACAATTATATTAAACTACAGTGAAGACTGAAAGGAGAGTGGGCAGAAGTGAGAAGGGCCTACTTCAGTCAGTCTCATCCATCCAGGCCAGCTTCATGTTGTTGGTGCGAGGAAGTGGCCCTCGTCAACGGGCCCTTGCATCATGTACTGTGATTTATCCGCGTGCCCAGTGAGAGGTATGGCGCATGCGCAGGAGATCTAGCACAGACCACATGCGCTCGTGGACCACAACAGCGTTAAGTTGACAGACTGCAGACGATACAGAACGGAAGTGAGACAGATTGGACAATAATAAGCCTGGCCCGAAAATTCAATTTCATTTAATTTAGTTATTGAACTATAATAAACCTATTTCTTTGGATTATTTGTTTTATTAGGCTAATTATGCTTGATTTTATTTTTGCATAGGGTTGCATATTTAAAAAAAATAATACAAAAATTCTATGTTAGCTATTTTTCAGTGGTGTAATCGTGAAGACAAAAATAGTCATATATTTTTTTTAATTCTTGATTATCATACAAATGTTGTTTTTAGACTTTATGAACTTAAGTGACTTTATTAAAAACTCTTCTTCTTCGCCAAAGCAAGTTCTTAGTTTCCAAACTGTTCACTGACAATGGCAATAAAACGTCTGATCCTGATTTGTGAAAGAAACACAACCAATACAGCGCTGCCCCACAACCCAACATATCTTACTTTGAAAATCACACCGGATGCCTTTACCCTTACTTCCCTCTCACTTGACGTAACTCCAAATCACGACGTCCATCCGCACGGAGCAGCGGCGAAGCGTCAGAGCTGATCCGCCGCCTGCGTGAGGAAGGAACCAGCGGCAGTAGCAACAGCGGCAGCAACAGCGGCAGCGGTCGGTCCGGCGTGCGCGTCTCGCCGTCACACGTCCAGCGAAAGCACCGGGTGCGCGTGCGGGTGCGGAGACTCGCCCAAGTGCGTCCGACCCTCTGCGCGCGCCAACCTTCCCCCGATCCCGCCGCAACATCATGGGTTAGAAACGCGAGCACCCTCCATGGATTATCCACTTTGTGCGCTCCAGCAGCGGGGATGGTGGCGGCGGCAGTGATGGTGATGATGATGGTGATGACGGGGGGACTCGTTTCCGCGGACACATCCTGACAAAGACGCTGATACGGGAACGCTCGGCGGCTTTTGCAGTGTTTTTGTTGTTTTTGTTTCTATTATTCGGGAGTTTTTGCCGGTGGTGGAGATGGTGTACGCGGAGTTGGTGTGCAGCGCCGTGGCTCTGCTCCTCTATGTCAACACGCTGGGAGCCGATTTCTGCTACGATGACAGGTACGACACCTCCATCCACCGGGGCGAGCCGAGCCCCCCCGGAGCCGCGCGCAGAGCCTCTTGGCCCGGGGTGTGAAGCGTCCGTGCTCCCTGGCCGCCGCCGGTGCTCCGTGACGAGCTTTTCATTCATTCAAGTGGCACAACTAGGATGGGAAAGATGATGCTGCACATGGCTGTGTTTGTAATGGACATGAGTTGTGTAGACTTAACGTGTTCTTAATTAACTATTTGTAGAATTTAAGATAAGATAAGATAATCCTTTATTGGGGAAATTTCATAGTTGCAACGCAGTAGATACAGAGGAAAAGGACAGATAACTTAGGTAGTTTAAAAAATACTCTTAATAGAAGAACTCTTATAAACAAAACTCTTATAAACAAAAACTCCTATAGACAAAACCTGTCATTTCCTAATAAGGAATGGAGGGGAAAAATAAATAAAGATTAAGATAATATAAAAACAACTAGCGTAAGACAAGATGATACATATTTGATTATGTCTTAGAGAAATGGAAAAATAAAAAAGCTAGAAGTGAATTTTTTTTAATTTAGATGATGATTTACAATTGTGGCATATTAAGGAGAGACACTGCAAAATCTATTTATTTGAAACATTTTGTTTTGTTTTATTGGTCAGTTTTCTTTCTCAAGACACACACATTAATCTGAATAAAAGTACATAAATACATAATTAAAACCTTCTGTAACATCTGCACCTGAAGATGTTTTATTATCACATTTAATCCACTTCTACACATTCATGGATTTAGGCTGGGACATTGTAACTCTAGGGGCCGTTTTTTCCAAACGCATTTTTCTCCCATACGAACATAAAGATCAGCCCTTAAAGTAGCACCTAAAGTCAGCAAACTGTACAATCGTGTACTTATCAAGATTCTGACGGATTGTACTGATGGAGTTGTTGATATTTAATTACAAGACTGATTTATTAAAGTTTTTACCCCAAAAAATTAGGCAAAATTATTTTTTTACACACATTTTCATAAAGATCTGGTTTACTCAAATTATATAAAACATCTCTGTAAATCCCTCTGTAAACGTGTATATATTTAAATGTTTCAAATTCTCTAAATTCAAGACTTTCTCCTTTTAGACAAAATGTGAAAAGACTGTTTTGCAAACTAGTGTGTTGCCATCTCTCTGCATTTTAACTTTGCAGCTGTCTTAGACGTGATTGTGACAAACAATACGTGTAGTTGTGAATAAGAGTCGGCGCTCGGGAGTCTCAGTCAAAAGTATTGCAGTCTTCTAAGCGTGAAGTTTCGTAAAGTTTTGAGGGAAAGTAATTGATCTCAGGGAAAGTATCATCGCTGTGCTGTGTGGAAGCGACGCTTGTGAAAACGTCTCCATTATGTGCAGCGATGTGGAACTTTGAAGACTTTTGCTCTGTTTTAAAAATAGCCTGTCACACTTTGGAGATTGTGTTGGAGAAGAGTGAACGGCGTGTTACTCAGAGATGGCTTTTGAATCTGGGACGGCTGAGCAGCTGTGGGCGCCTCCAGCTCCTTTACTGTCCATGTTTGCTCAGAGCATCAGGTCAGCGCATCATCCGTCTGCTGCCGTAGATCATTAAATATGAGGACAGTAAAGACAGACGGAGTGACCTCATATGAGCGCTGTAAACCCTTGTAAAACACATTTACACCGGTGTACAGTACGGCTGCCGATATGAAAGGAAGTACTGACATAGCCTTCGTTCATTTAAAGGGCTTTCATAAGCATAAAACATTTTTATACTTTCCAGACGTCTTCTCATTGTTTTTGAGGCAATAAAAATAGTCTCATTTCTTTTTTTAACGTCTGACCTCAGCTCCAAACCACATGCGTTTACTGCCACGTCGTCTGTTGACCTGAATTAAAAAGACCCAAGCATACAATTAATTACAAATGACAAAATCAAGATTACTTTCGGACTTAATTTGAAAATATGTACATTGTCTGTTCTTTGGGTTTTCTTTGGGTTTTATGTGCCATGATTTTGTCTTTTTTGAATATTATTTGCTGCTGGTCTTGTTTTCTTTCACTGTCTTTGTTTTTGTGTTATAAATTTGTGGAAAAAAATATATATATTTAAAAAAGGACAGAATCAAGATCATATGTTTTTTCAGTTGCAACTTGATTTTGTGTCTTATTTTTTCTAATCCCTACTTCACAGGAGGTTGGTTTTTTTTCTCATTTCTTACGTCATAAAATCTCATCACTTTTTTGTTAATTTAGTTCTTTTGGCATCACACGCACCAAACTCGATTATTTCACACATCACGACTGCCTAATTCTCATTCCACGACTGTTTATAGAACACTTCCTTCTTCGTTCGCTCCCTGAGGCCTGATACTTTTATTGCGCTGGACCGTTGCCACGACGCCGTAGCTCCTTGCCCTCAGGTCAGACGATCCTGGCGGCCTCTTTCCCCCTAACATGGTGCGGCGTCTCCGTAAAGCTGTCAGGGAGGAGCGACATCTGCAGCCCGGCCAAAGCGAACATCCCCGCTCCAATAAAACACAGCACGCCAATGATGTTAGCGCACACTTTATCATTCTCCCATAATTCACAGCTCAACAGGAGTTTTGTAACCGCACACTGCATGTCACTCAGGCTTATCTGTCGTCACCACGGCACGTTTCGCTCAAACTTGTAATTAGCGGCTGTCTCCTAGTCCCTTCTGGCTTCACTCGGGAAGAGCGACGAGAGTGTTGTATAATTTGGAAAAGTTGTGAGAATGTGGAGTCATTTAACTTGCTAATGTTGTGGCTGTGTGCTAAAGCTAATGGGGCATAGTTGTGGGAAAGAGGCTGGCAAGATGATGAATAAGTCGACGTGTGAATGCTTATAAATCGACGCGAGACTAGCAGAGGTTTATCAGTAAATCTGAGCTGATTTCACCACAAACGTACGGTTACGGCCTGCAGCACATGCCTTAAAAGTGGTAAAAAAGGGAAATAACATTCTATTCTTTTGTTTGTTGGGAAGTTTTTTTAGTTAGTAAAAAGGATGTATGAGAACGGGTTAACTTTTGGGAGTAATTTAGTACACATTTTACAGTTTATTGTTGTTGTGAGCCTTACTCCAGCTTCTATGCCTGGATAAATTGAAACATGTGAAATTGAATATGGAATTAAAGCCGCGGTACATAAGGCGCTGGTACAGCTGGCAGCCCGGTGTAAACGCTCTCTCTTCTTTCTCACACTTATTGTGCTTTATCTCCTATATTTTGTAAATATGGTTAGTATATTTTTTTCTATTTTACTGTACGATAGGGACACGCGCTGGAATAGTTTTTTAATTCAACTGTTTTTGACTTTTTTCGGCTGGATTTGAGCGTTTTTCGTTGCGTTCGTTGTGTTGTTGTGACGTGAGCTAGCTCCGAGCGAGCCCACCAGCCCCCCCCCGCGCCCTCCGGCCGCGCTAAAGTACGACGTGTCGTCGGTACACGTTGATATACACGTTTATATGAAAGAGGAACTTCACGAACGATCGGGACACGCACTGGAATCGCTTTAAATTAACTTGTTTTGACTTTATTCGGCTGGATTGAGTGTTTTCGTCGTGTCGTTGCGATGTGTCTTGGCTCCGCCCCCCGGCTCCGCCCCCCGCCCGGCGCCGTACCGCGTTTCCACAAAGGAGGAACTAATGAAACTGCGGAGAACAGTCGTCTTACCCGGAGATCGTCACTTTATCCCGTCGCAATACTGACCTAACCTAATACTGATGTGCAATTCTGTCGTATGTGCAATTGCTGTTGGAATTCATGTGCAATTACTGTGAAATTCATGTGCAATCTATGTGCTGTCGTGACACATATTCATGTGCAATTACCGTCGGGATCACATGCAATGGTATTTATTTATTTATTTGTCTATGGGAGTTTTTATTTATTTATAGGAGATCTTCTACTGAAAGTGTTTTTCAGACTTCCTATAAGTGATCTGTTCTTCTGTATCTACCTCTGTATCTACCTGCGTTGCACCAATGAAATTTCCCCATGTGGGACAATAAAGGAATATCTTATCTTATCTTATGATGGCTCTCGCCACCCGCGCGACCGCCTTTCCGTGCGACCGCCCCACTTGTCCAGAGGACGTACACCAATTTGAGGCCAGTGGGCGTAACGCCCTAGGAGGAGTTTGTTAAAGTTTGACATGAACCAAATTGCTGACTCAGCGTCTTTTCATTATCAAAGGACGATGGCGGCCATAGGGTTAGTTTGGGGGCGTGGTCACAATAATATTTGTGTATAAAATAACATCAGAAACAAACAGGACTTTTAACAAGTTCTTTAGGCTATCATCTGTCACTGTCAGGCTATGTCAAAATAAAACTCCTTCTGTATCTGTAAAACACAGAGGCCTTTATTCTTTAGGCTTTATTCTTAGGCTTTATTCTAGGACTTTATTCTTTAGGCTTTTTTCTAGGACTTTATTCTTAGGCTTTATTCTAGGACTTTATTCTTTAGGCTTTATTCTTTAGACTTTATTCTTTAGACTGTCACTCTATGTCAAAATAAAACTCCTTCTGTATCTGTAAAACACAGAGGCCTTTATTTTGTAAGCGTTACAGGCGATCCAGGTCCTTCTGCACTGACCTGAGCAAGGAAAAAGGGAGAGAGAGAGCCTCGGTGACCTGGCTGCACCCCCTCATACGTCATAAGGCGCTGGTACAGCTGGTAGCCCGGTGTAAACGCTCTCTCTTCTTTCTCACACTTATTGTGCTTTATCTCCTATATTTTGTAAATATAGTTAGTATATTTTTTCTATTTTACTGTACGATAGGGACACGCGCTGGAATAGTTTTTTAATTCAACTGTTTATATGAAAAACACGGCCGTTGCCGTACCGCGTTTCCACAAAGGAGGAACTCATGAAACTGCGGACAACAGTCGTCTTACCCGGAGATCGTCACGTTATCCCGTCGCAATACTGACCTAACCTAATACTGATGTGCAATTCTGTCGTATGTGCAATTGCTGTTGGAATTCATGTGCAATTACTGTGAAATTCATGTGCAATCTATGACACATATTCATGTGCAATTACCGTCGGGATCACATGCAATGGTATTTATTTATTTATTTGTCTATGGGAGTTTTTATTTATTTATAGGAGATCTTCTACTGAAAGTGTTTTTCAGACTTCCTATAAGTGATCTGTTCTTCTGTATCTACCTGCGTTGCACCAATGAAATTTCCCCATGTGGGACAATAAAGGATTATCTTATCTTATCTTATCTCCTCACTGTACCTCCGTCACCTAGCAACAGAGACCCATCGCTAATGCTAACGCTAACTCTAATGCTAATGCTAGGCCCGCGGCACGAGAGGAAATGTCCCATCAAAATATAAGAGGAAGAGGAAGTGAAGGAATTAATTGCGCCCCTGCTCGTCAATTGTGAAAATACACAATATCTGCAATGCACTTTTTTTCATGGCGTCTCGAAAAATCAGACAATGTTGAGTTTTTCACACAATGGGTAGGGGGCGCTATAGAGTAAATTTGTTACATGGGTATTTATTATTTCCAATCAGATCATAAAAACGCATTAGTGAGTGAAATATGAATATGTCAAACGTGGCGGTGCCACTTTGATTCGACTTCCTGTTTATCATAGAGCGATGCTGCCAAGTGTGTTTTACTCATCAAAGGTCAGAGGTCAAGGGTAGCTCTATCACTGTTCCAAGTTTCATGTGCCTAGGCCAGAGATTAAGCGTTTCATGTTTTTTCTTTTTTGAACTAGTCGGCACTGTTGCGACGGCCGTTCTCACAACCTCCATTTTATTGGAGTTTGGGCCAAGCCGATCGCATCTATGTCCCATGTGTGACATTCATCAATGTTCAGGGGGCAAAAAGAACATTTCACCCTATCTAGCAACTCTATTTCTAACCTTCAGTCTTCTCAGCTCTGTTGGTTGTACGTCTTATCGCTGTTTACATTCATATCAAACAAGACCATCCTGGGTCCACAAAGATAAAAAGTCAGTGTTTATTGTGAAAATCCTTTCCCTGTCAGAATAACTGGACTAAGCTTTTTTAGACCACACAGTCATCCATTGCTCCCTCTGGTCGTGTGGAAAGCAGCCGTATCACCCTGGGGAGCGTTTCCTTTCGCACTCAACATCAGTGCATACACTTGCAATAATCTCTGAGTGGCCATAAGCTTTAGAGAAACCTGGTGAAAAATGTGCTTTATCAGTTTGAAAACATCCTGGTTTATTAGAAAATGTATTAAAATAGGTCCAATGTAACAATGGAACAATAACTTGACATTGGACTGCTGTTGCTTCAAACATGCACCTCTGTCAACAGCTGGCAGACTCTTCCAGTGGAAAACAATACACACCTAAAGCCAAACCCTTGTCAGTTCCACTGTTGTCACTGCGTTTGTGGATTGTTGTTCCTTGTCAGAGTTTGATGAATGTCAGGCACAGGTCGCACATCATTCCTCAAGGTTCACGTCTGTGGTTTGCTGTGTGAGGGTGAGGAGTGTGAAGGTTGCAGGTCTGGCTGAAGGACGTGGCTCTCCTCTGGCTTCGGTGCATGATTTATAATGCTCAGACAGTCGGACTGCTGCATGTCCTGAAAGCTTTATTAGTTACAGTAAGTTGTGGTGATGGAAATGGAGCTGAGCGCTGTGTGGTGATGTGAGCCTCGATGTGATGAAGGTAAAGAAGCCGTTCACCGCCTATGGGACAGTGTTAATTATTCCACTAAATCTACTGATAAGAAATGGTAGTGGTCCGATTTCTCTAGACACATGATTTCATCTTGTACTTACTTCACCAAAACAGGTTAAATCCTTTTACTCCTGGTGTAATGAAATTTTAAGAGGAAGAATGTTTTTTTTGGGTAGCTCTCCCTTATTTAAATAAACCTTTAGATGATGAAGAATCTCCCTTTTATTAAAACTTGGGGCGAGCGATCTGAATTTTACAAATATGGTTTCCTGTGTTTTTGGGACACATATTCCTCTCTGTTTTCCATTTATTATTACAAAGATCGTGTTGCATGTAGAGCTGCAACAAATGAATAGCTTAATCGCAACTAATCCATTATTTAAATCATTGTCAATTCATTTATTAATTGAAAAATCATTAGGTTCCAAAACATGCAACGTTTTATGACTCACAATTGCATGAAAATGACATGGAAAATGTGTGAATTTAGTGTATTTGATTAAACCCATCTTTATATGTACCATAAAGATGTTTCTTCATTTACAGCACATTTTATTCGCTCTTCCTTGAGTAATTTCTTGTTTAAAACTGCTGTGGCAATGGTCTATTCCTAAGAGCTGGTTTAGCCCTGATTTGGACCTGAAATAGTCGTGTTTATAGACCCGATTTAGATCTGGTGGTACTCGGGAAGCCAAATCTTTTATTTGATGGTACTGGGTGTAAAAAGTCTGCGTCTAAACCACTGAAATAATCAATTCATCAAAAGAATAATCGCTGGACTCATCGTTAGCTGCTTCCCTAGTTGCATGGCGTATGACAACTCAACAATTCGATCAAAATGTAACGAATCCAGACCCAGTGTCTTTCCACGCTGTTGTGCGGCCTGTGCAAAAGGCTCGGCTGTTTAACTTTGCGGTTATGTCCAATTCCCATGGGCGGCTTCTACACAGCTTGGATATCTCTGTTTTTCCCCCAGATCCAGTCTCTCCCGGTGCCCTGTAATTACCATCCTGCCTGCGGAGACACACTCACGACATGTACCCAGCTTCTCTCCCTAGCTTCTCCTTCCTCGTTTCTACCACTTCTCTTTCCAACACTAACCCTCTGAAATTGGCCCAGGCCTCCAGCTCTCATCAGCCAGAGACTGTCTCCAGATGGTCTCATTTGGTGAGCAGTCAGCAGCAGTCCCAGTATGTCGTGAGTAAAGGAAGCCACGGTTAAGAGAATCCAAATGATTTGCTCAGATTTGCCAAGACTTAACCCTGGCGACACTTTAATTTTAAAAAGTAATGTTATACGCTTCGATTCTTAACTTTAATTGTCATACACGCCCACCTGGGAGTTTAATTTCTTGGCGGGAATTATTAAAGGAGTTATGAAAGAGACATTTTGCCCATATTGCTCAAGGCTAGTTTAGTCGTTTTATGCTCGGTGCCAATTTGACAGTGTTGCCAATGATATTTGTGCTCAGTCCAGTTTGTGTGCTGTCCTATAATTGCACAAATAAGATGAGTTGTAAAGCTTACGATTTCAACAACTGTCGCTGTATCCACTTTAGCTTAAGAGCTCTGGGAAGATGAGTCTGATATACAGCCACACATTTTCAGTTTAAGCTTTAAAGTTTTTTCAAGTTGCTATTTTCAGCCTCCCCACAATTCCAGGCTTGCCTCGTGAATGATGGGCCGGAAGAGTTCTGCAAGGGTTCGGTTCATCTTTGGGTCAATAGAAAACAGCTGACATGACATGACGCTGTCTCTTTCCTGCTGTTTTTGGACCCTTATAAGACTTCATTATGCTGCTTATTGAAGTTCACCTCATGGACATTTGGTCTTTTGTGTTGGAGTCCCATATGGTTAAGGTTGAGGAAGAAAATCTGGAGTTTATTGGTTGTTCGTTATACCCGTGTTATTGTGGAACAGCAAAACCCCCAGATTCTGCTGTATCCCAGAGTGAAGCTTTTTTTCTTTATCCATATAATAAGGTTTTTTGACCTTGTCTTTTTGTCTTTTTAGTCCTTGAAAGAAAGATAGCTGGTGCTTTTGATGTTCTATATTAAGAGCCGAATCTTAAACTACAATAAATAAAAGCTGGATAACTGCACACACACAACACTTTAGAATTCATAAAGGATCAATTAGAAAAGCCTTCCCCAAATAACCAGTTGCCAGTTTCAGGTCTTTATGATAATGGGGAGTTGCAGGAGGTTTGTAACTTAAATTAAGTGCCATTGTTAAACTGTATATCAGCCTTTTACTTGACAGTTCACAAAGCACACCTGCACGTGCTGCCTCTGACCTCCTCTGAGCTGCAGGTTCAAACCACAGATGTTGTCTAGGCTCTTTTGATACACCGCTCATATATCAGACCTGAATACCTGAGGAAAGCTACGATGACCTGATATGGACTTGATCGGGCAGCGTGTGGAGCTACCACATTCTCTTTGATTCCTGGAGCTGTCTGTCTTTAGCTGTGAAACCGAACATGACTACATCCTGTGGCTCTTGTTCACTCCAGGGGTTGACTTCTTGCACTGATTGTCATTTGTGATATGCTGCCGCAGTAATCCCCCCGGCCTTTACAGTATCGAGGGCTGTGAACGTGCAGTTACCATGCAGGGAGTTGCTGAAAGGCCCCAGTGCTGTGACCAGGTCAAGACAAGCGGCTAAAGCTGCATTAATCAGTCTGTGATGCTCAGTAATCACACGAGCTGGTATGCAGTGCAGTGGCGGTGCCATGGTAGCGGGCCATATGTACAGTAGATGTGGGTTAACTGCTTGCCGCTGGACTCAGGTTAAAGTCTTTATTGCTGTATGTAAGTACAGCAATAATCATGGCTTTTAATTGAAAAGCCATGATTATCTCTTGACACTTAACGTGGTCATAGTCGTACAGAGATGCTTGTGGCAATACGCGAGCAATGAACCCAACAACTGTTCATTTGAGTTATGGCTAATACTATTAGGATTTATTGTCAATAAATTGTTATTCTAAGTCATATTTAAGTAGGAGAAGTTTGTGTATCTGATGATTTGACTTTTTGAGGCTCAGTTCTTAATGGGTCTAGACAAGGGTTTGGATTTGGCGGCTAATACGGGTTGATGGGCCTTAATCCGTGGCCGCTCTCAGGCTCTCGGCCCTCTTCATGTTAATTGGATTAACAGGTCTGTGGGTGAGAAGGGGCTCCATGTGTAAGCAGAGACCTTACCAGGACGTTCGCTCTGATCCTGTGATTCAAGAACAGGAGATGGTCATGACAGTTCGCTGGGCCTCTCCTTCTCTGTGCACTTACTCTGAGGCAGGGAGCACTGGCTCGTTTCTACAAGGTTGTGACACAAGTTGGCCGCTCCGGGTCAACGGCTTTGTCCATTGTGCGAGAGAAGCTGTGTGGTCTCTGTTCTCCCACTGAAGGAGGCCATTTGTCCAGCCGCAGGGAATCAAGAACTGTGTGTCCTGACTTGTTTAGGACACAAGAATAATTATGATTATGTAGAATTCACTTTAGAAATTCACAGTTAATGTAGGCCAAATCTGTCAGAGCTAATTATTGGTTCTTGTGCTCTGATTGCTCCGAGGAACACCACACAGTTGAGAATTCACAGCTAAGCTAACAGAAGCCTCATTCTTTTATGTGCAACTTTTTGTTTGTTATGTAAAACTGTCACTTATTGCACATGGAGAATGTTGTGTGACTAGTTACAGAGATAGTGACATTTTCTGTCAATTTTTATAACATGTGCCATCATTTTAGCCATTGCAATCAAAGCAATTACATATTATATTCTGCAGAATTCAACTTTTTGTGAAAAGTATTTTATTTTGTAACTTGCACTGCCCTGACTGTTTCCTGTGTGCCTTCTGGACCTTGAAACATGTACTATATAGTGTTTCCGCTGAGGCCAACAGACAACCAACTTTGTTCATGAATTCCATTGGTTTTCTTTGTCTCACACCTCTACTGTTTTATGGACTCATTGCATAAAACAGAATACTTTCCAGCCTTTTCTCCAGTATACACAAATGTAAATTTGCAAATGATCCTGTCTGTGTTTCGTTATATTTTCTGTCATGTTTGGCCCCATTGCCTCCCAAGCTCCTGTGTGATCGTTTCTCAGAGTCTGTTATTGTTGTGGTTTCAGCGGTTTTCAAATATGATTACAGTATGTTGCATTTCCTAAATGTGGTTAGGTGAGTCATTTGATGCAGAAGTAGTAGTGCTCTTCTGTGAGTAGCATTTGCCCCCCTCAGGCCCGTAACCATGGGATACAACAAACATCTGCTCCTTGTTCTTTATCCTGCTCTTCTTATGGGACACTGGATAGGACTCTCAGGACAGAAGAGGGGCATCAATATACACTTCAGGCGGAGAGAGGAAATTGGAAATAACCACGCAGGTATGAATTGTTTTTGTAGAGTTCTGCTGATGGAGCAGAACTCCTGATCCTTTTTGCAGCACTAAGCTGGAGTTGTCTGTTGATAATTGTGTGTAGTCTTTGGTTTGAAAACGACTCCCCAGATTCCGATAATGGGTACACTTTTCCTGCCTCACTTTTAGAGGAACAGCAAAGGGCAGACTCTTTCCTTAATTGATACCATGGCACCTTGGGAATTCATTGCGTGGTTTCAGTGCTCAGCAAAATATCATATGCCACCCTCTGGAACGCCACATTTTATTACAACCACTACCCAGAGTCTAGCCCAGGTTCTTATAAAGTACGGTATCTTAAATGAAGAAAATATCCACCGCAGTCAAATGCAACACTTGCCAAGACGTCAGGCTTCCACACTCGGCAGGAGTTGAATGGATTCCAGGGCTGTAATCTCAGCCAGAGGTGCTCTTTGCTAAATGCCTGTGTGGGATTTTGAAAAAAGGAAACAAGATATCGTAAGTGTTGCTTCTTTACTTCTGTTTTCTACTGTTGCTAAGTTAAACCTATAACAGAATGAAAATAAATCAATCATTGAAGAAATGTTGCATGAAACTGGTCCAATCAAACCTAAGTAGTTATTAATGAAAAATGTATTTCCATATTTTAATTGAAAACATAATGCTCTGGTTTAAAAAAACAACAACATGTGTGGTATTCATCTTTATAATTGCATTTGACGCAACAAAATGATGTTGAGTTAGGGCTGGGCAATTAATCGAAAGAACGTCAGCTCGAGAGAGTCATGTGAAATTGTTAATTATTTGGGAGAGGTTTTGAATCGAGGTCCACAGTCGATCCTCTGGCTGTAAAAACATGTAGTTTTAGCAGAGTTCAGACTTTGCAGGAAGATATTTTTATATTATTTGTGTTAAATGGCACAGATTAAAAGTCTGTATACTTATAGTCATATGTTTATGAATCATTACTAAAAGCCATTTTACTTGGAAAGACCAAAATCGAGCTCGATCAATATTAGAAAAACTAAATATTTTTTTAATATCGCCCAGCCCTTAATTGAGTTTGGATAAATTCCTAACCCAATCACTGGCAAAAGAATGCCTTTTACTCGTTAAAGGTGTTTATTCATTCTTGATGGTCATTGTTAAAAAGTGTGTCTGGAGAATCTGTAAAACAATGCAGCTAATGTAGCTGGTCATGGCTGGGTGTTGCAGACAGAGCGACATCTCTGCAGACGGGGAGCAGCTTGTGTTGGATTGGATTTCATTTGCACGTTCAGCTTTATAGCCCGCTCTCTTTTCCTCTGTCATGATGAATAACTTCACATGAGAATGATGCGATTGATGGGACTGTGACGATTCACTGAGTTACATTCAGGAGTTTGTTTGGTCTGAGCGCTGACCCTAAGAATCTGCGGCCATATTGTTTCCCCACTTCACTGACCTCAGCATGTGTGACTTTAACCCCTTGTGGCTTTTCGTGCAAGTGAGGTCTTCCTCTTCAGCGGGAGATGGATACACACTGTTGGCTCTGGTTTATTTTCTGATCCACAAGGAAGTTTAGCTTGGAGGAAAGTGAAGTGTGCAACTGTCTGGGCCTAAGAAGCCCTCGAGGTTTGAAGGGATCGGACTCTTGACAGAATAATGAGTGTTCAAAATTGTGTTCTCAAGAAAAATAAATCTAATTGGGGAAAGACTGAGAGCTCTCAAGAGGGACCGACTGAAATGCGCATGGGAGGCATTGTGCATTGTGCATTGTTCTTGCAGTTTTGCTCACTTAGCCTCAGGTTCACTGTTAATCTGTTTAGTGCTGTGTGCCATCTTTGAAAAGTATGTCTTAAACCTGCTCACACACATTTTTGGTTTGTACAGTAGCATCCCACAGCTGACTTGTGAAAGCTGCCCACACAATCAGGCCTGAGGTGTAGATCACATCATTGGAGGTCCTCCCTGAGCCTCTGCTTCATTATTTAGTACCGTTTTTAAACATAATGCGCTGCCCTTGTCACTGCAGGTGATGGATGGGACTGATGACTCCCTCTTGACAGCTGAGCTGAAGCAGCTGGGCCCTTGGGTGCTGCCTCTCTGCTTCTCTCTTGAGACACTGTTGTTGGGACAGAATGTAGCGCCATCATTATGTCACCTCCAGAACAGCACACGAGCGCTTGACTCTCCTCAGGGGCCACAGGCTCCTGCTGGAAGCTCATTCAGCCACTATTGATTTTAACACCAGATAATCCACCAGAGTGTAACACAGATGGCAGGCTCTTATTATTACCTAGGTTATTATTATTATTATTATTATTATTATTATTCCTTCCTCTTTGTGAATACTACTCCTCTGCAGGGTTCAGTCCATAATGGGAGGTAAATGTGACTTGTACTTACACTGCAGTGAATGGTCTTCACAGTATCGCAATAGGCTGAGTTATTGTTCGCAAGTGACTGACAAAGCTCTGGCAAAAATTGTCTCTACAATAATATTTGCAGACAAAAACATGATCTTTTGTTCTGCTCACAGCTTGAGGCGTTTGGTTGTAAAATACACTGATAGATGATTGATAATGGTTGTCAGAATTGACTGAAGACTTGTCACAACTAATACTGAAATGTGCGACCGCTTGATGAGCATTGAATTAACGGTAATGATGATTTGCATATGCAGAGTCTTTGGAATCAAATGTTTCAAATACAGGATCATGTTTTAGTAGATCTGTTATAATTCTTGGACAAAGGTTTTATTGAGAATTTTCCTACTGTTCCTGTTGCTGAATCACATCTTTGTGCTGCCACACTAATGACTTTACCATATGGATATGTGGATATGGATATATATTTTTGCAAATGAAATCTTAATGGTTTCCTATTAACAGATTATCAGTAAATACTTAAGTCGCATTTACGTTTAATTTGTATTTATTGGCGGAACTAACAAACATCTTCATTCTGTTTTTAGTGAAGCAGATGGAAATCACATTACGCTCCTTCTTCCAGGGTAATTCCACAATAAATCCGCTGGTAATACTTATAATCTGCTAATTAATTGCAGATTTTGAAAGGTTGGACTCCTGGAGTGAGTCATCTGCTTTAGCCGCACCACTAATGGATGGAAGTCTTTGTAGGCTTCAGCTCAGCATCATGAAATCTATTGTTCGTACCAAAAAAGACTAAAATAGATACTGTTTTGTGAGCATTTTGCCCTTTGTGAGTTGCCTGTAACTAATGTAAAAAGTGTGTGTGTCATGTCGGACTGTTATATATTATTTAAGCGCTCTTTTCTCTTGGTGAGGGGCATCTTTTGTGTGGTCTTTTCATCCAAATCTTCCATGGAGAGTTTTTGTGGCGGTGCATGAAGCCGTAACAATCATTTATACAATGTTGTTGAACTTTTATTCTCTAAGTTCATTGCGTTGGCAGTGTTTAATATTTAAAAGAAGCCTGGCTCTGGCTGACCTTCACTTCCAAACATAATTCATGTGCAGAAACAGTCTCACGGATCCCTCGGCGTCTCTGAGGACAAATGCTTGAGAAACCAGGGCAACTGCTCTTTGCTAAGCTCAGTGTACCAACAGTTTGCATTTTGGGAGCGTGCAAAGTAAACAACATCCATCACTGCTGTGAGGGAAGTGTGGAGACCGGAGTGTGGATCTGCAGCAGCTGGAGGAGAGTGGAGCTGATCCACACGTTCAGCTCACTGTTACCGTTGTACAGCAGCCAGACCCAAAAGGAAGTGCTGCAATCATTGTACTATTAATATTTAGTAAAGAGGTGTGGATTAGTGTCGTCCCGATGGTAAAATCTCTCTATTTTGTAAAGGAAAAACGCCAATTCCAAAACAAATTAAAAAACTTAAATGGTTAAAACACTTTTTGATAGAATTTTCTACCCCAAATAATATTAGTTTCTTCAGTACGAGGTGGTCTTATACTTGTACTTATACTTATACTTGTTCTGATATAGTTCAAGACGATTCTAAACTTAGAAAAGGTGCAATGTGATTTTGTAGGTATCAATACTTAAAAATTAGTAGCTTTAAGCAGTTCTAGTTTCAGCTTGAATTAGTATCTTGGTGTAGTTCTTTTATGAATCGATTCAATCCTGCATTCTGATATCAAACGTAAGGATGAAACTGGATGGTGTTTATTTACTGCTTAACTTTTGGAAGTTATACGTTTGCATAAAAATAGCAAAGCAGATGCCAGCGGATGTGATTCGTCTTCTGTTTATTTCAAAGGCTTTACAATGCACACTTGTACGCATCACTGTAAGCGCTCCATGTGTGATGCGTTCACAGCACAAAAGTCTGTTTATTTGGTTTAGATTTAGGGCTGTTTTATGAGCCCAGCATCAGCAGCAGACTGTCGGCCCTGTCTGATAACCGTGAGATTTACGATCGGGATAAAACACCTGCTCTGTTCATGTTAAGCTTTGGAGATTTAGCACATCTCGGTCCTTAGTTTGTGTAAATGACAGCACCTGCTCTCATTTATAAAAGAACAGGTGCTATCATTAAGAATCGCATAAAAGGCAATTCTGTTCTTAATTCTCCTGCAGCGTGCTCGGGGTGGAACGGAAAATTGTTCCTGCTGAAGTTTGTGTCGTATTTCTGAACCTTTTAGAAGTAAATATATGGCAAATGTATAGAACAGGCCAAAGGCGTGTCATGTGCTCCAAGTAAAAGGTGACCAAGAAAACAGGAAGTAGAAGCAGCGTTTTGTCTCTTTCAAAAAGTGGAGGTTTATTCACGCGCACGGTGGACAAACATCTCACTTTCCCTGACAATGATTCTGTCCCTAACTGTATCTCAATTACAGAATAAACCTTTATAAACCTTTATAGACAGTGACAAGCATTTGAAACGTATGCACATAATAACAATCAAATTAGCTCCAAAAGAGATAGACCAGACCCTCACGCCTGTGACGGTTCGAGCTATCTCTTCAGAGGTTAATCGGAGATGTTTTCCACACATAATCTGGTCCTGATGCATTAATTGGCCTGATCCTGGCTGATTTAAGAGGCGCCGGACAGTATAATCAGGAACCAACATTCATATATCATCTGCACACAGGAAAACAACACAGATATTCATTTCGTGACATGTCATGGCCTAAAACAACATCGGAAAGACATGACCTGACCCATTTTCTCCATCACACTCCATATAATTAGCTATGTTTTGTCGTCATGTTTCTTTTTGGTTGTCGTACTGGTTGGTCACTGCTACGTAACAAAGCAGCTATATCATTTTTCTCTTCGTCTCCTGGTCCTATAGCTGTTCTAAGTTCACAGAGCGCTGCCTGTGGTGTGTTGAGGTGGAGTGCAGCCTGTGGCCTCCTATAAACCTTACAAGTGAAAGCCTGGTAATAGATTTGTTCTAGTGCTCCCTCTGGTTCTCTGCAATGAGATGACAGTAATATCCAGAGGCGTAGATGAGCAGCAGCAGCAGCAGCGTGAGGAATGTGACGAGAAGGGCTCCGCGACCTGCAGTCAGATCAATACAACACAGCTGGAGAAAGGAGCAGCCACACACAGCTCTTTGTTCACATGCACTGTGCTATCAGCTCATCCGTCTGGTTCGAATAGGCGTAAGGTGAACAAAAACACCTCTCACGTGACGTCCTTGATACTGGACACTGACGGGTTCATTTAATGCTGCAGGCTCAAACTGTAACTGTCACTAGCTCATGGAGAAAATACTGTCTCCTGTCCACTAAAAACATGGGCTCATGCATGGACGATGCTTAAATAATTTGTTAGTTCGGTATAAATAATCCAAGTAAATGAGGTGAATGACCTTGGAGCTCGTTCCCGTGGGCTTGTGGTTTGACTTTGAAACCGACCGGTACAGATATGTTCACTGTAGTGCATCAGTAACACTTACAACACGTACAACTTGAATCCAAAGAAAGTCTTGCAGGATTATGCACCGTTTTCAAGTCATAAAAATGAACAAGCGTTTCTGTTGGAGGTTTTGAAAGAATGTAAAAGAATTCCTTGGCTTTATAATTGGAAGTGAATGTGCTGGAAGGAATAACAGTTGCTTTTGCACCTCATAAAAGCCTGGGAGCACACCTCCAGAACTGCTCAAAGTCTCTCACAAAAGCCCTTCACTTTCCTACAGCTGCACATCAAGGTTTTACAACAGCACAGGGGAGGCGTTCTGTCTTTGCCATGTACTTTATTCTATCTGTGCACCAGACCACAGTGGTGCTGACAGGGCATCACAAATCTACTGTGCGTTTCTCATCATATCGGGCTTCACACTCACCGGACACTTTAAAGTTTCCTTGTGTCTTTGGCGCTACTGAGCTGATCTAAATGTACGGCGTCTCGAGCCTCTTTGCGTGACTTGAATTTGTGATCTCTTCTCATGGAACACGCCCCGCTGAGATGATGGAGAGGAGCCTTTCCTTTGCGGGTCCTGTTATTGTGTACGGGGCAGTTGACTCATGAATGTCGTCTCCTTTGAGGCAAAAGGGCAGGAAACTGAGCTAATAGTAACAAATGAGTTCTTTGTTTTGTCCGTGCACTGAATAACATGCACCGTCACACTCGTCTGTTATATTGGCACAAATCGCTGTTTAGAAGACAATAGCTGAAAGTGTTGTCACGATTCTGCACAACAAACGTCTTATTTTCTTCTCCAACAGAAAGTTACACGAAGAATACACTGAAGACAAAAGTTTACTTGCCAAGAACTTCCACATCTAAAACGGTAAAATGAAATCTATAGCCAGAACGATTTAGATTTAAACGTGTCTGGGTCATTTAGGTTATGCATTTCTCATTTCCGTAATGAATCCTTCCTCCCTCTGTCAGTGGCACAGTCGGGGTCAAAGTGGCGTTAAATCTCTGCTCAGAGAAGCACTGACCCCGGCTCAACTCTGTTATCAGGATTTTGACATGAGCGGGGGTCACATAATTAAAGAGCCTGTGCTCCGTCCACACGCACAGCCCTGCCTCCCATGATCCTCTTGTGCAGTCGTGTGGCAGGAGTCCATAAGTGCGTGTTTGTCGTTAGCCACGGGGCGTTTGGATTGGACTACGGTCAAACATTACAAATTGCTAGTCAGATCATTATCACAGCATTTTCCACATTGCACGTTTCCTGTTCTTCCAAGATTAGGAATTGGATTGACACAGCGAATATAATTCTGTTCAAGCTGAGTTAATAGTTAATGCAGCGTTGTTTGCCTTTGGGGCTCGGTGTGCACACTTTCACTTGGAACACATTCTCATTACCTTCCTGTGTTCATGTAAAACAGTGTAACATGAAACTGTGGCCTGAAATAGTTTGCATAACGCACAATAACCCTAGGCAGAGTATTCCAGAGAATTTAAACAACCCTGTTTCCTAGATAGTCCATGTTAACCTGCAGCTAGACACACTGGACTATGTATTGACTTAAAAGACATCATTTTTCCTTCTAAAATGGTCACGATTATTATTATTTTTTACTTCTTACTTATATGGAGCATCACGATTATCAACTACCGTATAGTCTAGAGTATAAGTCGCACCGGAGTATAAGTCGCACCAGCCAAAAAATGCATAATGGAGAATAAAAAACATATATAAGTTGCTCTGGAGTAGGAAATGCAGTTGCAAGTGTGAAAATAACAAATACTATCATATATAAGTCGCTCCGGAGTATAAATAGAAGTATATAAGTATAAATATAAGTTTAAGTCGCACCATGGCCAAAACTATGACTTATAGTCCGGAAAATACGGTATTATCTTGTCATCTCCAACACTGCGTTTTAACAGCTTCCTAACAGCTCATATGCTGATTACTCTTTTTAAAGAAGATACAACAGAAAACCAGGTTATTTAACAGCATATAAATACGTTTCTTATCAAATACACATGCGTAACCAAGCTTTTTACCTTCCTGTTTATCTGCTGTGTTTGTTTGAGCCCATTGCCCCTCTGGGTTTGTGTGTAAAACAGTGTGTGTCTTTTACGAGGCTGTGATTTCCCAGTCAGAGTGTGTTTACAGGCGGATTCCTTCAGGATGAGGCTGGTGCTTTCATAGAACAGTCCCACAGTGGCCTCCAGTCTTCAGCCTAATGATTCTCTAACAGGTGGTCCCTCTGACACACACTACCTGCAGACTTAGATTGTTTCTATGTGTAGAGATTATTTTCTACCTTCAAAGTTTTCTACATTCAAATTTAATAACTATTTTGTGGTGTTCTTGCACTTCCTGTTCGGAGATTGAATCATTATTTTAATCATCCATCATTAATTATCCGCCTCAGCTTCTCAGTAATCTGCACTATTGTTGTCGTTCTATTAAGCTAATTTAATAAAAGCGCTTTTATTTAATGCATTTTAAGGTTGTTTACACTATTTTTCAATGCTAAAATGCAAGTTTTTGTGTCTGTGATTTCAAGTCCCATTTATACTACAGTGAACAGAGCTGACAAATGTTAATTCTTACCAGATCATATGCTCTGGCCGTTCTTCCTCTGCTGTATATCAAGTTCACATCAGTTAAAGGGCCATAGGTCTTTCTTGTTGTCAATATCTCATCACTATTCAATTACTTTGCCTTCATTTAGATGAATCCATCAATGGTGTCTTAACATACAAATCAATCAACTCTATCACCTTGCAAGCAATGCATTTTTAGTCTATACAAAGAAAAATCCATTATTTTTGTCTCGCAAAAGCAAAGATGTGAGTTGTATTATCTAGATCTACATTATGGTTCACTAAATTAACTTTATTACTGTAAATAATGACATTTTACATTATTTTGAACACAAATTAATGGCTTGAAATCTGCTAATCTAATTATATTGACTTAAAATCAATGCCTTTTTATATTGCCATTTTTTGTAGTGGTATTTATTTACTGTAAATCATCAAATAATATGTATGAAAACAATTCACATAATAACAATAATTTAGTCCTGCACATACCCCTAGAGTTCATGGTCATTGATGACAGGATGCAAACATGTGCATAAGATGTTCTTTCACTGGTAACGCCGAACAAATTGAGATTTGTCAGTTCAAACAGTGAATTATTCAAATTTAAACGTTGCAAGCAGATTTTCTAACTAGACACCGCGGACTCTGTGTAAACCATCACATCTTCTTTGTTTTGGAGCAAGCTCATTACTGTTCATGCACTAGAATGCAATCGCTGCTGACTTTTGAATAATTCCCATGGGCCTTTGCTTTGTAGGTCATTGTGCCATTACGTCTCGTTCCTGGTTCGTCTGTTGATACACGCGCCTGTCTGTGGGGGGAGGGGCCAGACCACGCACTTAAACCAGTCTATCCTTTTACCGCTGTAGGTGCTGGACACTCAACGGACCCAACAACCCCCTTAGGGCTTGTTCACAAATCCTGTTTCCCCCGGCAACAAAGGGATAATACCAACAATAAACCAATCTGTTTCAGTGGATATTAAGCAGAGTGTTCACCACAGGCCCTGTTAAATCTCAGAGAGCAAATGTTTCAGATTTTTTTGGGTGGTTGTTATTATATCACACAAAAGACAATTGTTCGGGTGCAGAAAAACATCCTAATGTAATTTAGTTTTTTGGCATCTTACCTTACATTGATCGTGGCCTGGAAAACTGTGTTTTTGTGGTGCGCGTTTTAGTCCTGAATGATTGCAGAATTCATCTGTTGAATCTCTGCATGTTTGTAGTATGTGTTTGACCTTAAGAGCAAAAAGCACCAATAACACCAATGTATTATTTCAGGATTGCATTGCACAATTGCCTGTTGACATTACACGACACCAAAGAAAATCTCCAAATATTTCTGTCATTCAGATTTTGTGTATTATTGACATCAACTCAACTTTGGAATACTCTCGAATGGAAATGTCCTGCTCTTGTCCGAACCACCTGCTACAGCCCGTAACACACCGCCCCAGTGTTTATAAAGATCCTAAAGCTGCACTCAAGTTGATTTTGCCTTAATGTTATATTCTGTCTGCATATTGTGAGTGTGAAGTACAGCTGGAGGTGTCACACGATGAGAAACCCTTCTTTGTGTAGCAGCCAACTGTATTCAGTAGCACCTTCCTGGTATGACACTTTGGACACATGCTTGGATGGGAACTTCAGTACACTCATGTCCACTGTGATGTCTCTGTTGGGTTTACATAGACGAGGCTGTGACTCTGAGGTGGGAGTGAGGTGACACTGAGTGAAGGAGGCTGGACTGGAGAAGCCTGAACTAATCACCTCGTCTTTGGCAAAAGGGACTGGAGTTGCACCATTGCTGGCCGAGCTTTACTTGTTTGAATGTTTCTGAATAGATGGTGTGATAGCGGAGATCCCAGACTCGGAGAACGGCCTAAAAGACAAATAAGGTGTGAAACAAACGCCTCTTAGCACGGGTCTTCTTTAAGACTCCTCCAACATGTGGGTTTCAGATCACACATGTTTGCAAAGTGGTAAGTGATGTTTCCCTGTGACATTTGGCCCAACGACAAAGGATTATGCAATGATCTTAAACAGTGTATCTCAAAAAGCAGATCTTTCTCTCGATGCACAAGATGAATGTGCTGAGGTTCTGCGTCGCTCCGGCCCCAGATGAGGCGCTGGGTGGTCACACCGTGTTGTAGGGCGTCTGTTTACTGCCCCTCATGTGTTAACCCTGTGAGCTCTGCCTATGGAGTGTTTTATAGTTTCAGTCCCACAGCTGTGTGTTTCACTGGATGAATATAACAACCAAGTAAAGGCCTTCAGACGAATACTTCCTCTCCAGATGTTCTAATTACAATGTAAAAAAACTGTTTTACATAAATGGTAATTCATCTTTGGTCGAATGTACTTTCAAACTTCTCAGTCCTATAACTTTGATGAAATGGCTGCTCATCTCTCTTCTCCCACACACAGGACCATCCGTAAAGTCCTGTGAGTTTCCCCGTCTCTTCTGCTCCAGATGAAATGAATGAGTCTCTAGTGATTTGCTGATCTTGCACACAGTGTGAATCTGATGTTAAGTCCAGTTCATCACTTAAATACTACAGGGGAAGTGATGGCCTTTTGGAAATATGCCAGTTTTACATCTGTGGAACATTAAACTCTTACAGAATGTGTTCTGCACTTAATTCCACAACCGCAGAGTGTTTATTTAACCTCATCTGAGCCGATTTCAAACACATTTGTTGCATAGAAACAGAAGAAGTGTCCAGAGCATCCAGAGCTCTGCAGAAATCCTTCAGACGCAGGAACAAGGCGCTGAGTGCTGAGTCCTCCTGTGCTCGACATGATCCGTGTGATTGATCAGAAGTGACAGTTGTGAGGAATGGCCCGCTGCACAACAGAGACAAGTAGGTCAATGAACCAAAAAACACTGTACTTTTTTTTAATTATGGTTCCATTTTCATCTAGTGCCTATAAACAAAATAATGTCAATGGCTGTGTAATAATAATATCATAATAATATGAATAATGATAATAATGATACTACAAAACAAAACATAATTTAGCTGGTCTGAATTATATGGATGTAAAGTATCCTGATTGTTTTTGTGCGTAATCTATGTCAGTAAAAAGTAAATCCATGAAGACCAAATATCTTTATGTAATATATGTAAGATAAGATAATCAGTGTTACAACGGAGTAGATACAGAGGGAAAGGGGAAAAAAACACTCTTAATGAAAGAACTCTTATAAACAAAACAAAAAACTCTTATTAACAAAACTCCTCTCATATCTTAATAGGGAATGGAGGAAAAAATAAAATAAAAAAATATAGATAAAAATAAAATAATCGTTATCGTTAGAATGATTGCTAATGCAGTTTCTTTACATAACCTTTATTAATGCTCAGACTTCCAACTGGGTTCAACCTCAGTGTGTGCCGGACATGTCTGACGTGAGAGTGGTACATGTTGTGAAGGATGATTGTGCTGTAAACACCCTGCCGGGCACACAGACAGTTCAAATCCTCTCGTGTAACCCCCGCGGGTCACTGAAGGCGCTAAGGATGACGCATGTGTCCTTATATCCTTCCTTCCCTCCTCTGCTCCCTGATCCGTCTGAGGTCTGACCTTAGATCCTGACGGGACGACTTCCTCCTGTGGCAGTCTGGCCTGTTACATGCAACATCTCAATACTCAGCTGTGTGATATGATTTCTTTCTTTTTTAGTTTTGGCTTATATTTCTTTGCAGATTCTTCCGGCTGTTGCTTCTCTCCTTCTTGTTCTATTAGTTTTATCTTTGTTTATGTGATGCTTTTTAGCGGCGGCATCTGATGTGGACACTGAACCTTCTTTGACTGCATCTGTTTCCTGTTGCGGAGGGCTGCAGTGGGCACGAGTCAGATCCGATGAAGACAAAATGAATAAACGGAAAGATGACTCGCGGCTTTTACCCCCGTGTTGTGACAAGAGTGACTTCTGCTCGGGCGCCTGAGCTGCTTTGACATGCGTGTTAAATGTCCCGGAGGTGTTTTGTGTGTGCATGTCGGCTGTCATTATAACTGGATAAATATGGCGCTGCAGTATTGCTGATGAAGCTCGTCTCTAAAGTGTTTAACCACAAGAGGCGGCTGATTTATATTTATCCTCAATAATTAGAAGTTTTAGGTCACTTGAATGTGTCTGAAATACGAAGAGCGTTAAGTATGGCTTGTGGAAATGGCTCCAGCAGGTCACAACACTGGCCCCTCAGTCCAGGCTCTCTCCTTTAGCCTGGCATAAAGCCCTCTTTTCTCCTCTTTTGTTGACTCTCTCAGTGTGTCTCAGGCCCAGCTCCTCTCTGCTCTTTGTCCGGTCGCTGGGGCCCTCCACCTCGCGGTCCCCTCCCTCGGCTTTGTTCACTCCTCCCACAGTGTCCCTCACAACAACAATACCAGAAATACATTGAACGTGTTTTTCTGTCACTGTGAATGTGGCTAAGTAAAGAAGGAGGATTTTAGGTTTCTCTGGAGATGTCTGTGTTCAAATACTAAAAGGCTATAAATGTTGAATTTGACTTGCAGTCTTACAGAATACTGTAACAATAATATATTAGGGATGTCTTGATATCGAATATAAACGTAAAAAGCACTATACATTTTGTTGTACTTTTTGTAGTACAGATTGAATTGAATTGAAATGATTTAATTTTGCTTCTGAAATGGTCACAATTGTTGTTTTAGTTCTCATGAATATCGTAAAAGTTATATTAGCGACCAGAAAAATCACTATTATCAGTTAATCAAATAATCTTGGCAAGGCAAGTTTATTTGTGGAGCACAATTCGTACAGAAGGGAATTCAAGGTGCTTCACAAAACAGGAAGAAAACGCATTGAAATCACAAAGACATGACACAAAATCACATCATTATTAGCTATATTTTCTATATGTTGAGTCATCCCTCAGTGACTTCTACTTCAAAAAGGATTTTTTAATCTAAAGCTTTAACTATTTTATTCCAGATCTTACTGAAGAACGTTATTCTATTTGAATTCAAGCGTGGATTTCAATGCCTTGCTACTATTAAGATCCTCAATAATTAGAAATAACTGTAAACATAAGCAAAGAAGATGTGACATTATTACTCTTGAAACGCTAACATTAGGTTTTGTCCACCTTCCAGATGGTTCTGATTAGCTTCTTTAGCCAAAAGGCCTGTTAAAGCCATACTAGTCTTATTAATGCCAGTCCACTCCACCACATGGCGCTTTGTTGTTCACTTTCAGCTTGAGTAAATGACACAGTTTTCACAAAGTCCAAGAAATTCCTTAAGAATGACATGAAGTTAGTTGAATGATGTCCACATACTAAATTTCACTTTTCCATCTGGGAGTGTTGTTTTATGAGCTGCACATAAGCAATGTCAGATCGAAGTTGTGCAGCAAGTTTGACTTTTTATGACGTGCTCTACTGCTACCAAAATGACATGTTGAAGTAACTGTCAAACACATTTAGGCTAAGCGCTTATTAAACTATTATTCAATACAGTTTAATTGTCTTTTTTGCGGGAAAACAAGCACTGCACCAGGAATGCACCAGAATATTAAGTTGATTTCATTTAAAAGCTGTCACATTTGCCTGATGAACATATAAGTTGTTGCCTGCTACTATTGGCCCTGCAACTGCCTTCGACGAATCCCACCTCAAAAACAGACCGCTAATTATGGTTAAGAATCACATAAGGATCAACTCTTACTGCAGCAACTCTTATTTCAAATAATTAGGAACACTTAAACAAGCTGCTGACTGTTTAACAATACAGACAATCCTCTCAGGATCAAGACCGTATAGATCCAGTGCGGAACCTGCCCTCCGAGAACAAGACCCGACCAAACGCATTGATTACTTCTCAGTTCATTCAATTGATTGTAGTCACTTCATCCAAGAGTACCACCAGGCTAACGATCGCGCCTCTGCAGCAAGCACACTTTAGCTTCACAGTAAACATTGCAGCATTGTCTTACAACTCATTCTCATCAAAAGCCCTAAACTGGAGCAATATGTTCTCTAGCGCCGGTTAATAGACACGTGTTTTGAATTCGATGTGACCCTACAATGGGAAGTGGAGAAAATTGCTGGAGAATGTTATTGACTCACTAAAAGAGATTAGTTGAGGAAATCCTTTTGTGTTGCAGCGGCAGATGTGATAGCGCAATACAGGAGCTACACACAAACACAGGGGTACATGCTTCCTAATAGAATAGTAGTCTGGAGGCCAATTGGAATGTAATGAAAAAGCATGTCTGAGTCAGCACATGTCAGTATAAGGAATTATGTTGGGAGATTGTTAGAATGGCAAAATAATGTATTAGAGTCTTGTGCAACCACAGCAAATATCAACTAAATATCAGGCGTTTGCAGCTATTGAACAGGACTAACAATTGAATATGTACATGAAAACATAATCATTTGTAAATCTGTTTTAGTAGCCCGGAGTAGTGTAATATTTGCATCTTAGCCTGGCCACATACATCATTTTTCTACTCAATATAAAGGAAAATTCAATATAGCAGCGTCTTGTACTGATCCTAACTCATTGTAAATCTTTTCTTATTGTGCATTAATGCCATTTAAGTTTCTAACAGATTATCACTTTCTGAATGGGGAAACTAAAAGTCCCATTAGTCATGCATAAACCGTCCAGGCCCTAGTAACACTGGTGCTGTGGTTTGTGTGAGCAGCGGCTGTAAAAGTTTTGAATGCGTAAATGAGCTGTGGCCCACCAACGCAAATTGACGCCATGTGCAAGACAAAGTATTTAAAAACAACTTAAGTGACTATATTTCGAGTTTCTCTTGGTTTATTGCACTAAGAAACTTCGGTCTCACGCAATGTGAGAAGTAGACTTTTAGGTTTTCTTAATGAGACGCTTTGGGCATGGAAACGAACAACACTGCAATGTATTTATTTAGAAGGCACTCATGTGTCTATTAGGATCACCTTGTATAAATGAATGATGAATAAAACAAATAGAGATGAGACAGTTTACCAGAGAGACTTTATCTTTGAAATCCATAAGTTAATGCTGGTCCTCATTTGCCAATATCAGATTGGAGTGTCTATTTGTGACTTCTATGTATGGCAGCTCAGCAGCTCTACTTGAGTGTTAAAGTGGCTCCTAAAGGGAATGCTCATTGCTGTGCTCCTGCTGACAGGCTTTCTGTCAATGGGAGCGCTCTGAGAGCTCAATGTGCCTTCAATTAAGAGCTGCAACTGGAGACAAAAGTTTACCAGAGCAAAAGACTGAGCCGGGCTGTGGCGATCACCTCAAACACCATTAATGAGATCACTGCCAACACACCAGTCCATGTGGTCATTCATTAATGTAATGCCTTTTTTTGTGTCTCAACATCTTTAGGCTCTCTTGATTTGGCAAATGCAGTTCAGTGATGTCTGGAAACTGTTAGAAAGAAGCTACAAGAGAAGCTCGTCTGAAAAAAAGGAAGAGAAACTAATCGATTGCAGCCCATGTGTCCCCTTTGTGCGGCTGTGGTCTTTAGCTGAGTGGACCTCCCTCTTGATTAATTACACAGACCTCCTAATGAATAGCTCTGTATTAAGGCACCAGCAGGAAACTGACTTTGAGTGAGTCATCCCATTGGCCTGTTGTGAACATATCAGTAATGCTTGATGTTTTTGGGCAGCACTTAACTCACACTTTTCTTCCCATTTCTTTTGGAATAATACAGTGAAAAATGTGCCTGTGCTTGTTTTTTGGTATTGTACAGTTTTTGGGTATTGTTAAAAAAAACAATAACCTTCATAGCCTTGAAGTGAATGGTTGTGTTGTTTTAGCTGACATGTTTTACATGTGCAGATATAGGACATGTCTGAAGGAGAGCACTAAAGATGTCTTCTCCTTTCTGCTCCACTGGTGTTTTCAAAGGCTCCTCCTGCACTTAAGCCTCATGCAATAAACATTAGAGGCCTGTTCTGTGATGCACCAGGATCAGGCTCTTTCTTCAGGCTGGGGCTCTTGAAGGCCTTCAGTGCAAAGTGCTTTGAGGAGAATGATGGTGAAATGTGCTACAGACCATCCCTTTCCTCGTTTGTCGTCTGTTTGACAGACAAGCTTTGTGCCTCACCTCCCTCACCTGCCATCAGACTGATGTGGCTCTGTCTGAACCCTTCAATGGCCGAACATCTTCTCATCCCAAACTAAACTCTTCAAACAGACTCACAGCCCCAAAAGGTATGGATTTTGTCCACAGAACTGTCGCAGAGCAGTCTGGTGAAAGGGCAGCACTCAGAGCAGAAGAGGAGGAACAAATCACACACATTTATTAGCGCGTAGCCTAAAGGTCAGCGCATGACAAAAGGCGTCCTGTTGTGAAGAGGAGAGCCGTGGAGTGCCCCTCACAAAAACAGGCATTAGACATGGGTCAGGCCCAGAGGAGACATGCTGTAGCTCTGCTCTCCAAACAAAGGCCTTGTTTGTTTCTGCAGCATTCATTTTATTGAACCGGTTTAGTGAAATGTTCAACCTTTTTTGTTAAATTTACTCCAAGTTCACGAATTGCTCAGCTGTGTTGTAGGTCTCTAAAACTATTTGGATCAACTTATAATTCACTGTAGGGGTTGGTGCAAAAACATGAACTCAAAGCATATTTTATCATCAAAAAAATAGTAGATCTAATTCTATTTCCGTCTATGGGGCCTTAACGAATGTAGGACCAAAGTTAAAGAGAAGAGAGATTTTCTGCCTGACTTCACTCACTCTCTCATGGCCAATCTGTGCAGGATAAAGGCAGTGTCTAATACAAAGGAGCAGTTAGTGTTTATGTCTGCAGAGTTAGGGCCTGTGAAAGCGCATGTGTGAGAGGCCTACAGGGCAGACCAGGCGGTTCTCTGCTGCTCGAGCCTTGATATGTTGACAGATTTATGAAATACAATAATCTGAATATATATCACTGTGCTCCACTCTGCTCAGGCAGCTCCTGTAATTGGACCTTACACCTGGAGCTCACTATAAACATCGCACAAGGTTTTATTTGGTCTGAACTGTGGCTTTGACATTTAATAATGTTAAAAAAAAGCAGGGAAAACTTTCAATGTAACCTGGTCCATATATCCTGGTTTTAAATGCTTTTTGTAAGCGTTTCCTGTGGTTTTGGACCTGTCCGAGGTCTTTGGGCCTCTGTAGGACATGGTTGCATTGAGGTTGGACAATATAAAGCATTGCCCTAGCAGGTCCCCCATCTGCCAGCCTGGTTTGGGTTGAAGAAGTGTGGCCAACCAGTTGATTGGTTGGTTCATTTGGCCAGCCGATTACCAGAGCGATTGTCATTCCTGTCACGTTCCTCCATGTCAGTTTTCTACCCCACAAAGGGCTGATCAGTGATTGCTACTGCCATCTGGAGGACGGAGGCTGATTGTTGCGCTGTGAGTCATGCCAACAACAAGAAAGGATTATTATTCCTTCTCGAAGACCCTGTTTGTTGTCAGAAATGTATCACAGCCTGCCGGTGGTAGATATTGACCAAAATCCAAAACGTCCAAGTTTCACCTCTTACTATTTTTGTTATGTATGCGACCAGCGAAGAAAGGCTACAACATACAGTGACATCCTCAAAATGGCGACGACAACAAATAAGTCATGTGACTGAAACCCATGAATAGGCTATTGTTACTATTTGAATACATTAACTGCTGTAAATTGGCATTTTTTGTCATGGACCATAATCCTCTTTGGCAGTTCTTGTTTTTTAGCTGTTGCAACATTGGCATTTCCCCATTTTGGGACAAATCTAACGGTTATACTTTTTTTATTATTTCATTCAGTCTGTTCTATGCACAGTGAAGCAATGTTTGGAAGTAACATCAAATTCTGTTATGAGCAGTGCAGATTGTGGGGATGTTGAAGGCGGAATGCTTTCCAGAGCTCAGTTCAGCTCCAGGTCTAATTATCACAATCCTGACCTTTCTCCTGCTGTCTATCACCGCCCTCTCATCCCTCTTCTCTCTCCCACCTCTCCAAATTGCTCATTAGTTACAGAAAATGAGCAAAACATAATTCAATCTTGCCCGAAACCAAGGCTAATTGTATGAAACCTCCATTTCCCTTCTGTCTGTTATAATAGTGGTGTATTACAGCTTTGCTTTTGTAAGAGTATTACTATAATATCTGGAGACAGAAACACCCCAGGCTGTTTTCATTTGTTAAAAACTGTGTAGTCTACAAATCACAAATGCCAAACAGATAAATGAAGCCATTCATTCTCAACAATGAGGATTTTACCCTGGCCTCTGTGGTGGCAAGTTGGATACAGTCCATTCCGCAGACCATATTAGTCTGGATCGGATCCAAAAAAAAAATCTTCCTTGATATCCTTTATTTCTACTGCCAATTCAATTTCAATGCATCTAAATCCAGTCTACCTTTTAATGTTTGATTTTTAAAGTCCTTTTTTACTATCGGGAAGGACATCAGTTGATTCCACTGGTTCTGTCGACTTACAACATGACAAATGACTCTTAATGTTGACTGCAGAGAGAATGATTGAACTAGTCTGATCAAGGTTATGATAAAAGGAAATTGTGTCCTTCCTGTTTGACTGGTCCATAAAATTGCCCCGTGGACCTTTTTTAGTTTCTACTCGGACAACCTGACCAAGATTTTAACTGGTATTTTCATCAGGTATTGGATGATGTTGTGCAGGACGACTGTGACAACCCCGGCTGAATGCAATGTCTCTATTTTGTTTATCATTCTCGGCATCGGTTTCCTCTTTTAGAATACATGCAGAGTGGTGAATAAAAACAACTGTCAAAACATTTTCAAGTAGTTGGGTATGAAATGTGGATCCATGCCGCTAATGAGCTGCAGGCATGCACATGGGAAGAAAGATTAGACAAAGGGGCTTGGTGGAAACGCAGCCCCGGGTCTCTCCGTGGGCAGTCCAAAAATACCACTGGGCGTCTTTCAGACATCAGAGCTCGGCGATGACATGGAGCTGGCAGATATTCCATCACGTTCTCCAAGCACCGTCACGGCTTCATTTGCTAACGGGATTGTACGATGGTTTGATCTCTCATAAGCAATGAATAATAATGAGTCAAGTGCTCATTGATGGGTTTCAAATGACATCACGACCTTATATAGACTGATATGGGGGGGTTGTTATGTTGTGAATGTAAGGGCCTAATCAGTAATGGAGCTGATCGGGTTTAATGTTTGTCGATTGCAGTGTGATCTGTTGGGTAAAGCTGGGTCTTGCCCTTCATCTGGGAGTTTTACATCATCATATCTGAAAACCACCAATTTGAATTCCTTGAAAGAAGCGTTTCTTCTAACTGCTAAATTGATTGAAACTGAAAAGCCAGTCATGGTTTTCAAGATCTGAGGATTGAGAAATCTGATATTCTGGTCATACATGGCTTGGTTTTTGTGTGGTTGTTTTATGTTTGAAATGTATTGACCAGATGTAAAGTAGAAGCCTTGATGTTTTTGATGTTCAATCTTCCCTTATTTAAAAAAAATAAATACAAAATGTGTACAAGAATAACTTGACAAAAACATTTTCTTGGTTATAATGCAAGGCACCAATAAAGAGATGAACTATTTTAACAGATGTCATAAAATCGTCCTAGACAATTCACCAACCAATGAATTAGAGAACTCTGAGTCAGGCTTCTGATATGAACAGCACATGTTCATATCACATATCTTTGTTCAGACGCGTTGGATATTTCTAAAAATACTTAGCCGTGCAAACGTTGTTAACAGGTTTGGAGTCAGTGCAGCTCCGCTCGGTAGTCTTGCACAAATTATAATATATTAGAGATGACAGCCTGTGACAGACGGGTTTGTGTGATGGAGATCCAGGCTGGCTGTGGTGGGACTGATGGTGGCAGCGCTAAGGAGATGATTGAGGAAGAGTGAAGAAGGAGTTAGATCCTTTTCCAGGGGCTTCTCTTGTTAGAGGTCACATGATCCTCTTCCTCCCCAGTCAGAGCTCAGGCACGCAGGCTTAATGTGCTCCAGCCACACTCCAGCTGCCCCGTGAAGGGTCTGAGCAAGAGGACCTGCCTGGATCACTGCAGATTCACTATGTTTAGTAGATTGATTGAAGCTGATATTTAAGCTGATTGAGCAGTGTGTGTTGCAATTATACATATACATCAATTAAAATGCAAAACTATATTGTATAGTATTTAAAAATACTTGTTTAAAAGGAAAGGTAAATGACACATAGCTCTAGGGGTGTGTGCTTTTGACAAACATGAATACATCAATATATTTTTTACATTATATCGTTATTCAGACGAGATAATATTTTAGCAATGCACCAGGAATGTGCAAGAATGTCATGGTTCAAGTATCGCACAAAACCATCACCATTGACTATAAAATTAACCACATAATGGCATAACTATTGCTACCCTTCTCTGGAAGATTACTGATATTTCTGCTCATTTTCTTTTTAATCGGCTCTTTATGCTTTCATCTTTAATAGTGTTAATTACAGATATCTTTATAATTATATATTATATAATTTTGTTTTGTATATCTCCCACATATACGTAGCTCTATGGAATTTATATTTAGAACTGTATTTTTAAAAATGATTTTAATTTAAAAAACGATCGAATATTGGCCATCCCCAACATTATGTTTCTACACATTTCCCACGACTTTCAACTTCACGCTGAATCCATTAGGCATTATGTAATCCGTTTGTAGTAAACACTAACATAAGCTCTTTTTTTCTCTGTGTTGCCAGAAAATGGGTTGTGTGGTTTGAAAGTATGAAGTATCTTGACAGTGAATCCAATGCACTGCAAAGGGAAAAAACACAGACATTTAACTCTGAATTGGCTCTAAGATGCATCTTGTGGTGGGACGAAGATCTCCTTTGACATATTGTGAATCAAAAACAATTTCTTCATTTCTGAGTTATAGGCTCCCTAATCTAAACTGGGTGGGCTCCGCTAGCTTTGGGAACACACCGGAATCCAATCGTTTTCTCTCTCTGAGGTCCACAATATCTCTTTAGCTACAACTGATTATTGGCACGTCTCCTCCAATGTTTTCCCAGCCGTAGAATGGCTATTTCCTCTTACCCCCTTTCGTTTTGTGGGTTCATTGATGGTGAAATCAAGTCTCCGTGAACATTCTGCCTTTAAGCTGAGGCAGTTGTGCGTCACGTGTGTTTAAAAGAGTCAGAAGCTGTGAAAACGTTCTTTACACCTTCTCATCTGGACACAAACACTCCTGCTGTTCAGCACCTTCTCCTCACTCTGAGCTAAGCATGTTATTTGTGACCATGGTGTTCACCCCTGGCGCTGTCAGCTTCTTGTCTTGTCACAGCAAATCTAAATGACCTTGGGCTTTTGTTCGATTAAAAAAAAACAAGAATATTTGATGAACATCTGCTCAAAACATGATGGAAAAAGTTTAGATTCTGCATTGAATTGATTTAATAGGTTTTTCCAAAATTCTGCATCTCGTCTTATTAGTATAGTATTACAATGTTGGCTCCGATCCAAAAATCTATCATCCCTTAATTTGCTTTGACCCCATATGGAACACCCCCACACGTCTGCATGATGTTCACAGCTTGGGGCAAATGTAGCAGCTGCATGTTCTGTCACGCACATTCACCTCCAACATGGCTTCGAGTTAGCTGCAGCGCCGGCCAAAAGAACGAGGTAATACAGGCCAGTATCATTATGTCGCATGCACTTCATTTTGAGTGTATTTTTGAGAGTCCGTGCCAGTTGTCACCACCACACTCCACTCCGTCTCTCCGGGCTCTTTTTGCCAGCATGGCGTTCCCTTAAATGTACTTTTCTGTGGTGGAGGGCGTGGCGCTGCTGCTTATTCCTCCAGTCCGCAGCTGTACGTGGCGGTGGAAGGAGCGCTTCAAACTTGGGGCTTGTAAAGTTGTGTTTGTAAAAGGCCGTACAACTGCACATCTGTAAGGAAAATTCATAGTATTGTTTTGTTGTAACATTTAATGAGTTTAATTAGACTGAAAGAATGGCACTGCTTCCTCTACTTCGTCTGTTTTGAGCTTTATTATTATTTTATGCTTTATTGAAATTGTCACGGGGCTGGAGCAGTCGAGGAGTGAGGCAACATTGGGTTCTGAAACTAAATATAAAGCGTGGCCACAAGAAAGGCTGTCACAAAGGATTAGTTTAGTAGTTGACTAGTCTGCGCTTGTTTTTTTGATTAGGCGACTTGTCAATCAATTATTTTTTACTGGACATTGAGACTTTTAAAATACATTGTCAAGCCAAAACGGTATGTCCACATGAATTCACATTTTGCAAGTAAGGCAGCATGAATCTTTTCTATTTATGTATTTTTTTGGGTTGCTCTCTCACCTCCAGTGCACCTGTCTCAAAGGAAATGATCAGAGTTCTCGTTCATAAGCAAACAAATGATGAAATATGACGTCTGAAGGCTTTTAGATAGAAAATGTTTACAAATGAAGTGAATTACTGATGAAAACCTTAAATAGTTTATTATTCTTTGTTATAAACGGTATTTGTGAAAATGTTTACAAATGAAGTGAATTACTGATGAAAACCTTAAATAGTTTATTATTCTTTGTTATAAACGGTATTTGTGTGTGTTTTCTAGTCTGTATAGTCCAGTTAACAATTACCATGATCAAAATACGACCACATATTTTTTTTATTGTCGATTACTAGTCACAATAAGTCGATCAATCATTGCAGCCCTAGCCACAAATAACACATATTTAGTCTCATGTCGTCTAGTGAATTCAAAGTAACTGTACCAATGCTCCGCTTCTGTGTTTGGCTGTAAATCAACTACTTCAAAACGCACTTTCCTGTTGCTCAAATCCGCTTGCGTTAAGCCAGTTGGTCACGCTAATATCTCTATTGTTTCTTCTTCTCTTTCCAGCCGTGCAATCAAGACCAACCAGGACCTGCTCCCCGAAACCCCCTGGACAAACATCTTTTACGACGACTTCTGGGGCACGTTGCTCACCCACAGCGGGAGCCACAAGTCCTACCGCCCGCTCTGCACACTCTCCTTCCGCTTCAACTACGCTCTGGGGGGACTCGATCCTTCGGGTTACCACTTGGTCAACATCATCCTGCACGGAGCCGTCACTGGACTCTTCACGTCGCTGTCCCGCCTGCTTCTCGGAGGAGGTCTGTGGAGCCTTTTGGCCGGTCTGCTGTTCGCCTCTCACCCGATCCACACCGAGGCCGTGGCCGGCGTGGTCGGCCGGGCGGACGAAGGCGCCGCCGTCTTCTTCCTCGTCTCGCTGCTTTGCTACATGCGCCACTGTAAACTGCGGGGACACGCCGGGCCCTTGCGACTCTTCGCCTGGTTCGTCGGCAGCCTTCTCTTCGCCGCGTGCAGTATGTTGTGGAAGGAGCTCGGGGTGACCGTCCTGGCCGTGTCCGCGCTCTATGACGTCTGCGTTTTCCATCGACTCACCGTCCGCCAGGTCGTTGCTCTCCTCTACAAGGTAAACAATTTGCTCTCACTGCAACCTCGCTTGTTTTTTCACCTGTCTCTGATTTCCTGCTGGTTTGCCAAGAATCTCAGCTATCTGGCGCCCGGCTCTGGAAAACTGATATTAAGTCCGTGTACATTGCTCTGGGTGTATATTTAACATTTCAACACGCCTCAATGTGAAAAGCATTTGCTACTGTGCATGTTCCAAGAATGTTGGATTGTTATTAATGGGTGTCAAATGGCAGTTAGAGTAAGTATAGTACTTAATTTGGTAATATGATAGTTTTCCCTGCATTTGGTGGACATATTGGATTAGTAGAGCACAAACAACTGAGCTCAAACACCATAAAGGTGCTTAGAAAAAGTAGTAAGTTGACCCCGATGGTGCCTAAGGAAACGGTGTAATGGCCTTTTTATTGCTCGACACATGAAATAGAAACATTCGATATCCCTTTGTCTCTTTGTACTGGTTCATTTGATACGTTCTGCATGTGTAATTCTTCTCACGGAGCGTTCCCCGTTCAAGACCAATATCCTGCACCTCCGTGAGCAAATGCAGCACAGCAGATGATTCATTGGGGTGTTCATAAAATCAATACACAATAAGCAATTGCGTAGTTTGTAATGAGAATAATAAAAACACAATTATTCCTGCTGATCTGGTCTGATGGTTTTGTTTATCTTGGCTTGACCTTTGAGAAAGCTAGGTTTCTGCTGCAGCTGGAAGTGATGTGTGAAAGTTTCTCTTCTAAATTGGCAATTTTGTACAGTGAAGATGTAGATTGTACCTTCACACCTTAAGCTATAGGGATTTATGTCAGAAATGCATAAAACTAGCTCAGTTTGTCTGAAGGAGAAGTGGTATCTAGATATTGAAACTGTACAAATGTTTTCTTTCTATATCACATACATTATAATACGTTTTGATTATAGTAATACGCTGACTAAATTAATGCAAAGTTGATACATCTGTCTCAAAGAAAATGATCAGAGTTCTCATTCATAAGCAAACAAATGATGAAATATGACGTCTGAATGCTTTTAGATAGAACATGTTTACAAATGAAGTCAATTTCTGATGAAAACCTTTAACAGCTTATTATTTTTTGATATATATAATATACATACATACATATACATATATCTTTGTTATAAAAGGTATTTTTGTGTGTTTTCTAGCCTGTATAGTCCAGATGACGATTACCATTATCAAAATACGACTAAAATATTTTTTTTATTGTCTTCTACTAGTCAAAATTAGTTGATTAATCATTGCAGCCCTAGCCACAAATAACAAATATTTAGTCTCATGTCGTCAGGTGAATTCAAAGTAACCACTTTGTGCTCCGCTTCTTTGTTTGGCTGTAAATCAACTACTTCAAAATGTACTTTCCTGTTGCTCAAATATATCACATACATTATAATTAGTTTTGATTATGGTATACACTGACTAAATTAATGCAAAGTTGATAAATCTGTATTTAAAATAATTTCTTGTGAGCCCCACATGTGCTTGTTTACAACAGCTGGCAAACAGAACGAACACATCATTGAATGCAAATAAGAACCTTTTAACATAATGCAAACACTTTTTATTCACATCATTTTATCATTATGGCTGTTCTGTTACACATTCTGTCAGACGTGTTAATGTTTTGCTCTCTAGTCAGCCCCGACTCCCTTGAATCCGCACCCATCACCGCTAATGCAACAGGACGTGTGCGCGATGTGATAAAAGCCTCCAGCATCTTTGATACACGAGTAGTTATGCTGCAACGATTGGCATTGTAAAAGTGTGAGGATGAAAAGTGCGTCTGTTTGTTTCCTGCTGGTTCCTAATGATTCAAGCGTTATCGGAGCGTGTCCTCTGGAGTATTGCCCATCTATCGCCGCGAGCAGACAGACTTTCTAATGGTGTGTCAGGCGCGGCTCGACCGGAGAGGAAACAAGGCCAGAGGAACTGAAAGAGACCATGCTTCAAATCTGACACTTTTTTTTAACTTGGTGAGAATCCATACACCACTGGAGTAAATCCTGACCAGAGAAATCTACGGCTCTCATCTGTCTGTAAAGTGCCTTGTGGTTTCTGTGACTGATGGCCCTCAGCGAGCTGGCGTTTTATCACCGCTCTTAGCTCCAGTCATTTGACATTCAAAGCAGGAAGTAGTGAACGAGCCGAGTTTATCTGATAGTGGCTCTCACTCAGTTACATTACACTTTTATATCGGCTGCAAATCCCCAGCTTTATCATTGAGAGTCTGTGTGGGGTCCTGATTGAAGACAGGGCAGATTATTTTTGCTGTTGGCGAGATCAGAGCTCATTTCCTTTGGTATAACAATTCACAAAGGAAGAGCACATGCTGTTAGAACTTGTTTAGATGCAACTACCGGTATATCGAGAGGACAAAACGGTTTTAACCTGGTTAAATGTAATACTTCATACTTGTATGTTTGAATCATTTGACCATTTGAAATATAGACAAAGCATCATATTTATCAGATTGGATTTATTATTATTATTATTATGACTTTTATTTGAAAATGATGAAACAACCTTCTCTTCTAAATAAAGCTCATTAGTGCATGTTTATTGTAACAGCAGCTCACTGTGGATAACCTCTGCCAGAGTAAATCTGCAGCTCACAATGCACTGTAATTAGTGTTTTCTCAAACACTTTCCTTGTAAAGTGTCCTTAAACTGTTTACTTAGGCTGATTTTGCAGATACTGTGCTGCTGTGTTTTTGCTTCATAAGATCAGAAATGTCCATATGTTATGGATGAAAGTTCTTACAGGAAAGACTTGTGGCTGGACCACAACTAATGTGGAAAAACGGCTTTATGAGAGTGTTTACTACAGTATACAAGGCCATTAGGCCTTATTTTTGTGCGAGACACTGGAGCACATTATACTTCTAAATCGTGGAAGGTTTTGCCAACCACAGCTTACACTGAATGCCACCTTTATATTTTGATGTATGTTTATTCTTATAAATAGTGCTGTGGTTTTGATTGTGGATGTAGAAACATTAGTAATATGATATTACAACTGCAAACTGATATTCAACTTTTTTTTTTTTCATCATGCCATAGTTTGGTACAAAAAATGTTTTGAAGGAATGTAAATGACCCTTAGGCACCATTCCTCACATGTGAACAACCTTCCAACACAATACAGAAACCTGATGCTCCTAAAGTGTCATCTGGATTAAAGGGATTTTCTCAGTGATGTCACGCCAGTTCTACATCCATCATTTCTCTGAACATGGCCCATATCTTAAGGTAACAATAACATGACAGACTCTGAATCTAAAATGACAGTGTTTGTCAGAGGTATCAGACTTCCTTCCACTGAGCTGAATTCTGTTGACATCTGGTGTGCTTTAGTCAGGTCTCTGATTGTGGCTGAGCAAAAGGAATGGGACGAGTTCTCGTGCCACAAGCTCTCGCAAGATAAAACACAAGATTGTGCACTTGTGAGGAGGGCGGATTTTTATATTTTAATATTTTTTGTGTATTTGACAAAAGAACAAAAGGTTAAGCGTTGGGAAGTTACAGATCTTGAGAATTTGTTGTTCCAAATAGCTTTTCTACAATGACAGTAAAATATGCAATGAAATTAATACAAATTGTTTTGGACAAAATTATCAACTGCACAATTTATTTATTACAAATTAAGTCAAAATCTCATCTCTTCTTGTGGGCCCAAACTCACGTCTCAACTTGTCTTGTGGGATTTGCCTCGTTCCACTTCTATTGACCAATTTCCCTTTGAGTGTTTTTTTTTGTACGGTAATTAAAATAAGAGTGGATTAATGGTAATTCAAGCATTTCTTTTTAGAGTTTGTGTTTATTGTGGAAGTGTTTTGTTCATAGTCCAGTCAGTGTCCTAACAGGGGTCTCTGATCCCACATTGTGCACACAGTTGATTGCACTGATCCCTCAGCCTCTCAGTGTGCTAGTGTTCAAACATGAAATAAGTGAAGTGACTGTAACAGGAAGTGACTGGAGCAGGGTCTGTGAGGCTCGCCTCCCGCTATGTTCTGGAGACATGAGCTGCACTGACAGACCTGATGCCAACCAGATTATGCCCTGACTCTGTCTCTAACACATAAAACGGATATGGAGAAAACCTCTAAGTCAAAAAGCATATCATATTTATTTATACACACATTTATCAATGTGTTTAGCCCTAATTCAAACAGAACAGCTCCCATAGTTTTTATGCAAAAAAACCAAAAAAAAACTATGCTTGAATGTTGTAAAATTTCATAAATGTATTTCTTAACATTTCTCCAGTGTTAATCTTTCATTTTAATTGCATTTAAGATTCATAGATTCAGTGTCTCCAGAGACGAGCAGGTCGGATCACAGCCGACCCTTCTCACCCTGGACATGGACTGTTAGAGCCACTTCCCTCAGGCAGGAGGCCACTCCCCTCAGGTAGGAGGCCACTCCCCTCAGACAGGAGGCCACTCCCCTCAGGCAGGAGGCCACTCCCCTCAGGCAGGAGGCCACTCCCCTCAGGCAGGAGGCTACTCCCCTCAGGCAGGAGGCTACAGTCCATCCGGGCCAGAACCTCCACAAGTTTCTTTCCCTCTGCTGTTGGACTCATGAGCAATTTATAACAGCTTTATCACTTTAATAAATATGTCTCACTTTTCCATTTGCACTGCTAGTTTGGCCCTGTTTGACCAAAATGTAAACTGATTATGAATTACTGAATTATTAAGAAAAAGTATCTAGTCTATTTTATTTTACATATTTGCTATCATTATTGTTGTTTCATGTTCCACCTTAGCTCCGAAGCAAGTTCCTAGTTTGTGAACAATTTTTCACAATGGCAATAAACTGTTTCTGATTCTTAAATATTACACACAATTTTTCATATGCAGTAATTTCGGAATTGTTTAGTAACGTAGTCTCTTCAGTCTATATTCATATGCTTACCACGATGCAGTAACAGTTGAGCATATATACATAACACAACCATACTTGTGTGTGTCTGTGGTTTTACTCTGGGCTCAGTAAATAACATGAGTTGTAAGCCAGAACGGCACCGCTGGACTGTAAAGCTCCTCCCACGCCAAGAACCTCTGCTGTTTCTCACTGGGATTTGCTTTCAACAACAACAAAAACATTGATTATGTTGTGTTTTTGTTTTGCTCATCCATGCAGGGAGTAGACCTGTCACTAAGCATTTGAATGTGCAATATATTACTTCAGACAACGTCAATAAATGATAATATACTAACCTTAAAGCAGGAGAGGCAGTAAACACTGCTCTAAATGTGCAATAGTGTTTAAAGAAAATGAGCTGCAATAGATAAAAAGCCAAATAAGACACTGTAATAGTTAGTTCGTATCTATTTTGAGTCAGAGATGTTAATTATTCAACCCTCTATAGCTCAAATCCAATTCTGTGACAAAAACAAATACCCTTTTGTGCAAAGAAAATGTACACATGATAAATATTGAGCCCCAAAAATATCGTACCAGCTTTCATGTACTGAACTCAATATAGTAAATATGGGGACAGGATTAAGAAGGGTGATTTGACTTGGAATCAGAATCATAAAAGCTTTATTGCCATTATTCTTAGTGAAAAAAAGCACAGGCTCGAAACTTGCTTTGGTGATTCGATGCAACATACAACAATAAGCAATAATGAGGCACAATATATAAAATCGGACATGCATTTAAGAAAAACGATGTAAATTTACTAATAAGATGAAAATAGACTTAGTATGTACACAGTTTTACAGTTACATTTACAGGAGTAGTGCGGAAATGAACAGTGCACTGAGTGGTTATCGATTAAATGATAGTTAAAGTGGCAGGTGTAAAGAAGTGTGCATGAGTCCGACGACAGAGGGACGGTTAAAAATTAACTAAAAACCCATCGATACATAACTTCTGATGATGGCGAGGGAGAATAGGAAGCGACAGCCGCAGAGAGGAGAACGAGTGTACTGTCAGTGCCTGTTTGGGAGTGCGTGAAGTGCATTTGTCATGCGCTTGTCTCGCCTCATGAGCCATCAACCGCTCCGCCGCTATTTTTGGATTCAGACAAACTAGAGTTGACCCAGTCCTGGCAGACGGAGGCTCAAACAGGAAGAAAAAAAAATAGGACACAACGGTTCAATCATTCATTCTTTATTTTAGCGCGCCGCAGTGATATGTCGTACTTATTTATTTAAAGATATCATCCTTGAAATATTTAGTATTATACGTTTCTCTGGCACTCACTGCACCAGGAAGAACCGCCGAAATGCAACCGCTGATTTATTATTAAAATGGTTTGGTGTTGAGGGGTTTTCTAGTAAAAGTTGCGTTTAACATTTTCCGTTGAAACTTTCACTAACACTTTCGCCCTAGTTTTCTTTTTCTCTTTTTTTCCAAGCAGTGAAGGGATGTATATTAAACTGTTATTGCGACTCTTGTTCCTATAGCTCTAACAAACCATTTGGAACAAGGGATTCATGCATTACCGTATTTTCCGGACTATAAGTTTCACCTTTTTTCATAGTTTTGGCCGTGGTGTGACTTATATTTATACTTTATACTTATACTCCGGAGCGACTTATATGTGATATTATTTGTTATTCTCACACTTGCAACCGCATTTCATACTCCAGTGCAACTTTAATGTGTTTTTTTTCTTATCTATTATGCATTTTTTTAGCTAGTGCGACTTATAGTCCCGAAAATACGGTAATTTTTCAGAGCAAAGCAGGGTGGACCAAGACTTTTCTTCATATCTGTGTAAACCCGGGTTAACCTTTCATAGTTCAGATTTGAGTGGAGGAAATATGACAGTTGTTTGTGTGAAATGGCACTGACTTATCATCCGTTTAGTTTATGTTCATGAATTTGGCCATTTTATTTGTTTTTAGACAGAATTAAATTGAATCAAAAATGTTTATTTGTGAATATGAGGAAAAAATGCAATATACATGTTTTGTTGTTTGTCACCCGGCTCTCAATTTAGCTTTATAATCATTATAATCCTTGTTGTCAAAGAGTAATCCCACAATTATTCTCTATTTCCTGTTCGTTTGTAAATTGATGTTTTCCTTTCAGTTTAATTTGTATAATTTATTTGCAGTGGGGCTGGATTTAGAATTTTGGGGCGCATTCTTTACACATATAAAACCTGTAAAAACTGAACAGAGCATGTACCTATGAACTCAAATGTAGCTCAGTTTGAATCTACACTTTTATCTGTGTGTTTTAGTCCATGAGAATGAATAATAGTGGCTGAGTTCTTATATCCAACTTCTTTCAACGTCATTTCCCACAGTCTGCTCGGCTTTCCCATGACTTTGCCTGCACATGTGCGAATTCTTCTGTCAATCCCTGGTAGTATTGCTAGTTTGGGGGCATATAGCGGTTCTGAATTGCCTTTTCGTGCCTGGTGTGGAGCCAAGCCTTTGTAAATCCCTGTGAAGCTGGTTCTGAAAGCTCCGTAAACTTCTATTAACTGTTTCCCCCACGTTTGATCTCCGCAGTCCTCTTCCCGTCAGCGCTCCAACACTTTTAACAACCCGGATTTACCGTCAGCACCTCAGGCGACAAATAAAAATGACCTTTGTCGCAGCGAGGATTTTCTGATGATGATTGAGACCTGTTTCAAGGCCCTGTTCTACTGCAACAGGACTCTAAGCACTTGAATGTCATTTTATTTCAATATTCTGCCACTTCATCAGTTAGTTATGGTTCTATTAAGCAATTAAAAACATGAATAACTGCCTATTTTAAGATTTTATTTAAACTATCTGAAATAAGTCTGTTTGAGTGACTGTATGTTTCATTTTGTTAAAGCCCTTTTCTGATTTTGATCCAAATTATAATTAAACGTAGGATCTTTCAAGTGCATTTACTTTTATGAATAATTATCAGATTATAATCAGAATAAAGAATTAACTTGAAGCATCTCAAATTCCTCTGAGCTGGATTTCTCACACAAAAAAATTGTTATTTCTCTCCAAATGTGCTTTGCTCTCAAACCACAAGCTAATTTCATGACATTTTAAAATTCAAACATACTGATCATTTAGGACATTTCTGTTTTATAGCATATCATTTATTCAACCATGCTTTGGTTTTAATGAGTCATTGTCTAAGTCGATGGGATGATTTAGATGCAGATGTGTGCAATTTACATGTATAAACTGCTTATAAACTTCATTCCCAACACAAAAGCAAACAATAGTGTTCTCTATTTGTTCTCGTCTCTTGAAAGCTTGTTAATGGTCAGGATAAGCCGACACAAATGTCACACTCACATGTAAAACCGTTTCATGCATATTCTTACAGCCTAGCATCTGTAAAACCCTACCACAGCCAGAAACTTAACGTAACATAAAGTGTCAAAAAACAACTATTAACATACAATCTAGCTGAAGTCCAACAACTGAGCAGCATTTAACTGGTGTGGATGGAAATCTTTTCTTGGACTTTCCTGTTTTACATAATGATTTAGACAACGGATCGTGACAAAAGATCTTCCTCGATTTCCGTATCACATTAACCGCATAAACCACTCTGCTTCACAGTTGCCACACATGAGCGTGGAGGTCTGTCTGAGGTCACTGAGGTTAAAAGCTTCCTCAGTTTAAAGTCTCACTCTTGACTTCAGCAGGATCATACACCAAAGCTGTCATTATAAAGGATTTAGCTGTTCATCTTGTGCTCTCTCTTTCTGACAGAACAGACCATTGTTCATAGTTGCACTGCCTTAAACCGATTGTTTAGTTTAGTTTTCCCCCCTCCATTGTTCATTATTGCGTAGATTTACTGTATGTTTCCACAAAAGCAAAAAGACCAATACATTTAGATGAAAGCTTAGCTAAATATGAAATGATCAAGTTTAGTTTCATCTTTATTTGAAGGGACATAGTAGAAAAAGCTTCAGTTGTAGTCATCTGGACTCAGTTAGAAAAAATAGACGTTTCGACTCTCATCCAAGAGTCATTGTCAATAAAAGAATTTAGATCGAGAACTCCGATATTAATACTATTCTGTGGTAAGACCCGCCCATTGGGCGGAGCCTTCCTGAAGTAGAAAGAGTTGTTTGTTTCAACAGAAACTCCCCCCTTGTATCTACCGAGCTAGCCTATTCAGAATCTTAATGGGCTATTAGAATCCTCTTTGTCTTTGTGAGACCCTGGCTCAACCACCCTGAGTACCTGATTAGCATCTAAATGTCCTGGTCCTGGTCCTCTACCTTTCCAGGGGTTCAGTAACCCATTATAAATAACAGGGAGATAGAATCTGAGCCCTCCATTTCTGTTTAAAGAAGGTCTTTCTTTTTTAACAAAAATAGCTTCCTTGACTCCTCTTTCAAACCATCTTTTCTCCCTGCTTAAAACCTTCACCTCACCGTCTTCAAACGAGTGATTAGAGGCTTCAAGATGGAGATGCACGGCGCTCTGAGGTCCTGAACTTGTATTTCTTCTGTGCTGATAAAGCCTCTTGTGTAGAGGCTGTTTTGTCTCACCTATGTAACGTTCTTTACAACTTTCTTCACTGCATTGGATCGAATAAACTACATTGCTCTGTTTTTGAGTCGGCAACTTGTCCTTAGGGTGAACCAGTTTTTGTCTTAAAGTGTTGCCTGGTTTAAAATAAACAGGGACTTCGTGTTGTCTAAAAATTCTCTGCAGTTGAATTGCAGAGAATTTTTAGACAACACGAAGTCCCTGTTTATGGTTGAGCCAGGGTCTCACAAAGACAAAGAGGATTCTAATAGCCCATTAAGATTCTGAATAGGCTAGCTCGGTAGATACAAGGGGGGAGTTTCTGTTGAAACAAACAACTCTTTCTACTTCAGGAAGGCTCTGCCCAATGGGTGGGTCTTACCACAGAACAGTATTAATATCGGAGTTCTCGATCTAAATTCTTTTACTGACAATGACTCTTGGATGAGAGTCGAAACGTCTATTTTTTCTAACTGAGTCCAGATGACTACAACTGAAGCTTTTTCTACTATGGAACACGCCTGGACGAATGAGGGATTACACCGACATTTGAAGGGACAATGTACAGAGGCATTAAGCTTGTAGCTGACACAGATCTTGCACCCCAGTTTGTAGCTACGTTGCTCATTTCCATCTGCAGTCCCTGATTCTACATTCATTCCAACTTCTACATTTAAATGTTTAGACTCTTTCTGCCCTAGTCTTGTCTCATCCTAACACGTGTAATCGTCTGACTTTAGCAAATGTTTAGAATCCTTAAACATACTGTTGGGAATTCAAATCCCTCGTCTCTTATCTTGCCTCGTGTGTGAGCAATCAGCTTTTTACACCCCAACCAGGAGCTGCCGCTGATAAGAAACTACAAAGTGAACTCGCGGCTCATTAACCACAGGCTTGATCAGTCAAAGAGAGACGCTCGCCATGTGCAGAACGATCCATCAAACCAGGAGGTGTTTCTGCTGCTCTGATGCTTTCCAGGTCTTATAGTGAGGCTTTGAAAGCGGTTCGGCTGTGATCGGGGCTCAAAGCTGATTTCCACCGCCATTATCGGCCGTGATCGGTTATTGACTGATCAGATGATTCAGATGATTGTGATCGGCCTCAAATATCCTGATCTGAGCACCTCTAATTATAAGTCTATCAGCTTGGAGAAGCTCTGTGCGGGCAATTGAGCAGAGTAATGATGGAGAGAGGGGAGAGGTCACGCATGCACCGCTGCCTTTTACTGGATCCTCTCTGCTGCAGTGAGAGGCAGTGGCTCCAGAGACGAGCTGTTTAGACGAGCTGGAAGAACTGTTTTTACTGTGTGAGAGTCAGAGGCATGTTTCTAGCTTCTTCTACCGTATCTTAAGTTGAAGCCATTTATATCTGTATTTTAGAAACTGGGAAATGGATTCTAATACTGATTTTTAGAGCAAGTGCTTCTGTTTTCCACCAAAGTCAGAAATGAAATACCTTTTATATTACATTCCACCTCTGATAAGATGATGAGATATAGAGAATAATAGACTAGAATTCAGTTTCTCTTTATAGGTATGCAAAGCGTTGCTCCGCTCTGTACACTTTCATCTGTCACTGTTAGGAATATTGTGATGGATAGTTCTTGCTAAAAAGCCCTGTAAAATAATAAGACGTGTGACGTGCCTATTATGCAAATATCCTGTGTGTTTCTGGAGAGCTTTTCCACAAAGCTAATGAAATGACCCCTCCTTCTGGCTCTCACCTCTTCAGTTCTGACAAAGGTTTTCCTCAAAGCACCTGCCAATGTATCAAAATAAAATTGTCAATTTTGTCTAATCGAAAATGTAGTGGGGAAAGTACTGAGGCAGCCGCACCAATAGAGCTTCTGTAATTGGCCTGTTTTGCATTTCATCCCCAGGGATATTTTATTCACACGCCTCTCTCATAAAGGCCTAAATAGTTTCAATTCTAAACTGATTGCTTCTCAAACACAAAAGAGAGGAAGAAAGTGCCTCATGCCTCCTGTGGGGCTGAGCTGAAGCACTTATTTCAGACTAAACCGGATTACAGACAAAGAAAGAGCTGGACTGTGAGTTTGGATAAATAATGACTCTGGAGCTGCTTTTGGATGGTGGACGTCTTCTCCACGGGCGTCAGGAAGAACACACATGTCGGCAACGGTCTAGAGTCCAGAGCAACCGGACAGATCTGCTGACACTTTGAGGCCGATACATTGGGGGCGATTTTCATAGTTTTTCCCTTAACATTGGGTCTAAACGACATAAACATACTGCAAGCAAAATGTAACCTTCTCTACAGCCTCACAATGGGGGTTGGGACATTGGACTATTTATGTTTGATTATTTATTGCTTTTAACAATAGAATGCAACATCATATATAAATCTCTTCCCTGCACTGTCAAGCTTGTCATGGAAGGCGTCGCTGTGGAACCTCCTGATTATGGCTGTTTACAGTTTCAACTTTTTTACTACTCTTGGAGGACACAAAGAAGAGTAGTTTCAAGTGAAACTGTAAACCGTAATAATCAGGAGGTTCCGCCCGACTCCGAGTAGAATCGAGTATCGGAGTTCTCAGACTTCATCGCAGACTCATCCATCCATTTTCTACCGCTTGTTCCCTTTCAGGGTCACAGTCTATCCCAGTGACTTTGGGCCTTAGGTGGGGTACATCCTGGATAGTGGCCAACTCGTCGCAGGGACAACACAGAGACATAGACACATGGACAGCCATTCACTCTCACATTCAGTCATCCTCCTCTAAAGCCTGTTCCACTTCTAACTGTATTATGCCCTCCTACGCCTTCTCCTTCCCATTGGACCTAAATCTCCAGTGTACTAAATCTCATGTGTATTCTCTACCTGCCGGGGCCTCTTGCCTTTAAAGGTAGAAGTCTTTACAGTCTGAGGTGGTTTGCATAAGCCTGTGGAACTCCCCTAGACTGTGTCAAAAGACCCTTGGAAATCCAGGTTTGATTCTCTTCTAACAAGACGGGGATGAAATAACTCTGGTCTTTGGTAAAGTTTGCACTGCCACGGTCTTCACAAAGCCTTATGGGAGTTTTTGTTTGCCTGCTCCTACTCGCTGCCACCCAGAGAAGTGGATTGAGATGTGGTTCATTTTCACGTCTGTCAGACTATAGAGGTCATCTGGAGTTCAGAGCGACTGCGTCTCTTGTACCTACAGGCTGCAATATTTGATTGATTTTGAGGAACACTGACTAGTAAAATGATCTACCAATAGAACGAGACTTTTTTGGACTTTTGGAGTCTTAAAAAACTCAAGTAAAGCCACAACTTTCCATTGGAAGATAAATCTACGTGTGGGGGAGACTATTTTTAAATGCTGTTGTGCAGATTGTGCAATGACAATAAAGGCATTCAAAATCAGAATATATGTTCATAATTCATAAAAAAAAAAGTTAACTTACCTAGATATAGTGTTTTTCAGGTCTCCACGCACTAATTAGAATCATGCATAATTACCACTTTAACCTGCTTTAACCTTCGTCACAATACCATTACTCGTTTATATATATATATGTACAATTTAATTTGATTTTGACTCTCAAGTAAATAAGATAAGATAAGATCATCCTTTATTGTCCACACATGGGGAAATTTCATTGTTGCAACGCAGGTAGATACAGAGGATTAATAGAAGAACTCTTATAAACAAAACTCTTATAAACAAAAACTCCTACAGACAAAACCTCTCATTTCTTAATAAGGAATGGAGGGGAAAAATAAAGATAAAATAAAATAAAAACAGCCAGCATAAGATAATACTAATAATAATGGTAAAATAAACACTCTATTTACATCAGTTATATGCACATGAACATGACATTATTGCATGTGAGTACGGCAGTAATTGCACATCAAATCATCATCTTTGTGTACACTGATTTCTATGTTGAATTTCTGTTTCTTTTCTGTTTTCAATTTCCTTATTTTATTAGGATTATTTTTTTAGCCGGCATTTTGCATTTATTGTATTATGGATTTGTATTATTCATATTTCCCACTCGATGACTTGATGAGCAGATGAAAGAATCGATAGATACCTTGAAACCGTCCGTGGTTGTAAATGATCTCGCGCTGCATTTCCCCAGCAGCAGAATGAGAGAAATTGTGCCAGACCAGACCCCAAAGACACATGGTAGTACTTTTACTTTTATAGCTTTGAGATATAGCTTAGTAGTTTGTGGAAGTGTTTGCTATTTAGTTGCCTAGCTGCGGTTGTCTTGTTTTGCACATTTTAAACGTGGTCGTCACAGTTGGTTTCCAGTTAAACCAGTGTGCGGCGGTTCAAGCATTTCCACATTTACTGACTTAAAGAAGGTTGCGCTCAGATTTCTGGAGGCAGCGGGCGGTTAATGGAGAAATGTTGGGTTAAGAAGTGAAGCCCTGAAGGTTTGGACATGTCTGACTTTTCTCTGCAACGTGCAATGCGATAAATGAATTGCATTGCCTTATTTCAGTAGTACTTTAACTCAATCTGTAATCTAATTTTAAGAGAAGTGTTGTATGTCTTTGTTCTGGGAAATATGTGTCGCCATTTCTTGCTTGCTTGATCACATTTGATTATACTTTCTCTCATTACAAATCTCGGCTTTCATAATGAATTTCCTGCACATAAACACTACTTTGATGAGATTACACACGTAAATCTTTTAATCTGTGCTATTTAACACACAAAAGGGTCAATATTCCTTCTCCTAAGACTGGCCTCTGCTGCAAACCACATGATTTTGTTGACATGGGATTGTCTCTGGACCTCTCAACAAAATAAAACGACATAATGGATTGTTAGAAATGGCTGATTAAAAAAAAAAAAAATCTCAATTAAAATGTGATTAATTGCACAGGCAAGTAAAGTTTATTTATAGAGCACATTTCATGCACAAGGCAATTCAAAGAGCTTCACGCAACAGGACCTGGTCTTGGTCTTGGTCTTGGTCTTGGTCCTGGTCTTGGTCTTGGTCTTGGTCTTGGTCTTGGTCTTGGTCCTGGTCTTGGTCTTGGTCTTGGCCCTGGTCTTGGCCCTGGTCTTGGTCCTGGTCCTGGTCCTGGTCCTGGTCCTGGTCTTGGTCTTGGTCTTGGCCCTGGTCTTGGCCCTGGTCTTGGCCCTGGTCTTGGCCCTGGCCCTGGCCCTGGTCTTGGTCCCGGTCTCGGTCCCGGTCCCGGTCTTGGCCCCGGTCCCGGTCCTGCCCTATATGTGTCTTATAATAGTGGTTATTTTCTGATTGAGTCACGTTTTCCTTGATCGTTTTTGTAACTCATTACCACTGTCTTTATCAATTTCATTTTTCAGCTCACCCACTGTCTATTTCTAAAAAAAAGAAGAAGAAAAAACATTATTTGCACATATTTCTTTGCTTTTGTACATTTTGCCTTTTGTTCTCTAAACTGAGCACAACCTTCCCATCCTGCTGTATAATTCTCATTCCTGTCACTCACCTCTCGAGTGCGTTCTGATTTTCCTCTGGTTCCGGTCGGCATCACTTTGTATCATCGCCAACAGTTATTCATAAAAATATTCCATGCACACGGGCGTATCAGCGTAGCACCCTCTCCAACAGGAAGCCACAACTCAATAGCGCCCCTCTGCACCTACTATACATACATCTGTAACATATATTCGGATTGTCCGGCCCAGTCGATGTTGCAGACTTCAATATAAATAATTCAAAAGACAACATGGTGTGATCGGAGTGAGGTGCGTACAGCTGAGACTAATGGCACAGGCGAGAGCTGTGCTTTTCACCTATTGATTTTCTATATTCTGTTGCCTTTTGCAGCTTTAAAGATTCTCTGTGTCTGATGCATTTTGTGAGGGCTGTGAAACTCTGCCGGCGTCGCTCGATAAACCGCCGAATAGCCCAGATTTAGCTACATATGGAGAGCGCTCACAAGTTCAAATGTTAACGACTTCCTACTGGATGAAACACGGACTGAATGGTTTTAATGGAAAATGTGCTTTAACTTGCTAAGGCTGTAGTTGTTCTGTTTTTTTGTGTGATTTTGCGATGAGATGGTGCTCTTTTTTTTTCTTTCAGATCAGATTAGATTTATGCATTTCCCTGACATAAACAAATTTAGAGAGCTAACTTGAACTTTGACATTATACTGACTTAAAAAAGCAGTTAATGTTGACGCAAGTTTTTCTGTTTCATACACTGGTAGAACTACGTCAATGTTTCCGAAATGTGGTCTTTGTTGGTAATGTAAGTTTGTATTTTCCACAGCTTTTATACTCAACTTAATAGAAATCAGTTGTCCCGTATTTTCCGGACTATAAGTGGCACCTTTTTTCATAGTTTTGGCTGGGGTGCGACTTTTATTTGTAAGTATAAGTATATAATTATAAGGATAAGTGATATTATTTGTTATTTTCACACTTGCAACCGCATTTCATACTCCAGTGCAACTTATATATGTTTTTTTCTTCTCTATTATGCATTTTTTGGCCGGTGCGACTTATAGTCCGGAAAATACGGTAATTGAAAGGGTGTGTTTGATTTTTTTCGTTTCTTTCCTAGCTTTATTATCATCTTATTTGCCATTTCAAAACACATAATTCAGATGCTATAAATGAAACGACGTGATTACACCAGTTATGGCTTTGACTAACTCTTAAAACGATCATGATTTCCGTTTTTCTTGTATTTAATAGTTTGTATCTTCCTCTTTTCCAGAGAAAGAACCTCCACCTGCTGCTGAACATCTCCATCTTGGCTCTGAGCGGCGTCCTCCTGCTCGCCTGTCGCTTCTACTGGATGGGCAACAAACCTCCAAACTTCTCCAACTCTGACAACCCGGCCGCAGACTCGCCCTCTCTGCTCACCCGGACCCTCACCTTCTTCTACCTGCCCGTCGTCAACTTCTGGCTCCTCCTCTGCCCCCACACGCTCAGCTTCGATTGGTCCATGGACGCCTTGCCTTTAATACGAGGCTTTTCCGATTGGAGGAACGTCCAGACGGCGACGTTCTACTCCGGCGTGCTGTTGCTGGCCTGGTTCGGATTGTTGAAGCACAAGGCGACGAAAATAAAAGACACAAACGGCAAAGCTCATATGTATACGAATGGAAGTAACGGCAGCAGCAACGGACACGGCTACCACTGCAGTCACGAGCAGACAAACGCTCATATGAATAACAACGTGAGCGAGGAGAACGGAACCAAACGGCACTATGAAAGCAGGACTCCACTGCCCACCACTGAGAACGTAGTGGTTTTCTCCTTAGGGCTCATGGCGATCCCCTTTCTCCCGGCCACAAACCTCTTCTTCTACGTGGGCTTCGTGATCGCCGAGAGGGTGCTCTACATCCCCAGCATGGGCTTCTGTCTGCTGCTGGCGGTGGCCGCGCGGTCGCTGTACGTCAGGCTCGGGCACAGACCCTCCAGGACGGCGTTGGTCTATTGCAGCGCCGCGCTCATCCTCCTGTTCGGAGCCAAGACTGTGCTAAGGAACAGGGACTGGCAGAACGAGGAGATGCTCTACAAGTCGGGGATCTATGTCAATCCTGCTAAAGGTGAGACGGTGTAACCTGAAGGATTTAGGAGGATTGTTTTTGGACATGCATTGAGTTTAGGATTACATTTGCGATTTGTTTGGATAGTAGGACTGTGTTCGAAGTTCACGAGTTAAACGTTAAAATTCAAAGTTAAAGTTAAGGCAAGGCAAGGCAAGTTTATTTGTAGAGCACTTTTCATACAAAAGGCAATTCAAAGTGCTTCACACAGCAGGAAAAATGCATTCAAATCACAAAGAAATGACAGAAACAGAAATACAATAAAATTAACTAAATAAGAAATAAAAATAAAAAACACCTAGCCAAATCCAAATTTATCGGACTACATTGGCCAGCATTCCAAGTTAAATGACTAAATTACTTTTTTTTACCTTGAGATGGGATTATATGTTGTTTGCAAGGTAGTTAGGGATCTTCTCAAAATAGGTTGAAGCTTAAAAGACGAAAAAAAAATTCGTCTCTCTCTGGACCCCCTCCCCCCTCAAAAGACAAAAAAAAAAATTCTGGCTTCACATAAAATTTTACGCGTTGATAAAACGATAGTAGCATGATAGACCCTGCTCGTTGCTGATAGAGTTTCAAAACAATTACTGCCACAACGATGTATTGAAGCTTCAAAGCAACAAAAAGACAAAAAAATATTAAGTCTTTTCAGCTTCAACCCATTTTGAGATGATCCCTTATCAATTGCAGTTGAGTTGCCATTTGTGATCAAAATTGCAATTTCAAATAGTTTTGCTTTGTGACCCACTATGACACCCTTATAAGTCATTTTATATAATTTATTTATTAATGTATATATCCAGAAATTTAAAAAAAATGTATTAGCATCATGCAAAAAGCAAAAGGATTGAAAAACTTGGCTCAAAGAGTAAACCCGCTGTTGGTCTCCGCTGATCCTCTGCCACTCTGTATGATTCAAAGTAAAAAGCTGTTTCTTAAAGTCTCCTATTGGTCACAGAGGAGCAGGGTTCGAGTCAGTTACGCCTGGTGAGAAATCTCATCTTGTCACGCGCTCAGTCTCAAGAACCCTTCATTTTGAATGCAGCAGCACAGTTGTATCCTCCACTCGTGCACAGCGTGAAACCCGTTGTCTCCTTTGTGGTTGTGGAGGGGCGTCCGGGGAGCATCGTCCTGTGATTGGCACCGTCTGCAGGGGATCTGGGGTTCAATATTGTGCTAATTCAAGGGCGCAGTCTTCTTCTTTGCAGGAGCGAGGTGGAGCAGGCGGAGGGCGTGTTGTGGCAGCTAATTTTGCTTTCAGACGCTCCGGCTGAGGTGGAGCATGACAGATGTTTGCTTTGGCAGACGTCAGTGAAGCGACTGTCTCTAATTTATCACAGCTTTCATCCAATGTGTCAAAATCTAAAGGGAGAGAATCAAATCCTTCATACGTTTCATGAACACTCAATTCATATTTTGTCCGTGTACAATGTGTTGTTAATGTTTGCTTGTAATGAGAGAGTAAACACTTTGGTGCCGTATACATGCATATTTTTTAAAGTCAGTATGTATTGGGCATGGGACAGAATTTAAATGTTTTCACAATTATCGTGGCCAAAATCATTTCATTATTCAAAATGGCTGACTCTTTAAGAATTGAACTTAAAAAGACATGAATATCTTTTTATGATTGATACGTACCAGAGCTTGGGTCATCACAAAGTTAAAACCCAATAAAACCAATGGAGACACTGAGATTCTAAATACTAAAACATTGTGTAGTATTCTGACTCTATGGAACGATAAATGTATTTACAAGCAGTGACACCGCAGCTTATTGGGATATTCCACAGCTGTTTATTTTTATTTTTCACATTGTTCACGCTCTATTATAGAATTATATTTTATTAAAGGTGGTATGGACGATTTTTTTCAGCAAATTTTTTATCATATTTCCTCGTGGCGTGGATAAATCATTTGTCCTGCCACGTATCAATCATAAAACGCACCTACCGCTCACCTGCAGCCGCGTGCCTAAGCGCATGGATCTATCATAATATAGTTCCCTCAGTGTACGGGGCAAAATGAAGACGGAGAAAGACAGTTCGAGCTGACGCAGAAGTGGACAGAAATCTACGGGAGACGAGAGATGCGATGCGCTCCGTTGCGCAAATAAACAAACGCACGTGAGTGTTATATCAGTCCGCACGGGGGAGTGCGCATGTGCACTTCCGCCTGCGTTCTCAAATCGCCGAAAAATCGTCCATACCGCCTTTAAGTGAAAACCTTTTGTTGACGATGATCACGATGATACAAAATGTACCTCAAACGCTTATTCTCTTCCTTTTTTAATCACAATATTATTGTTTATTGTCTCATAAGATAAGATAAGATATTCCTTTATTGTCCACACATGGGGAAATTTCATTGACACAACGCAGGTAGATACAGATGAAGCTAGCTCGGAGCTAGCGCACATCACGACAACACGACGAAAAACACTCAATAATCCAGCCGAACAAAGTCGAAACAAGTTGAATTAAAGCGATTCCAGCGCGTGTCCCGATCGTACAACTAAAGTAGAAAAAATATTTACAAAATACAAAAGATAAAGCACAATAAGTGTGAAAAAAGAGCGGAGCGTTGCACCGGGCTGCCAGCTGGACCGGCGCCTTTGTGACGTATATTCATGCCTAGTATATATACTTCCCTGTTTCCATGGAGAGTTACTGCGTTTGTCTGACCTGTAACATTCCAGGCAACATCTCCATGGAGACGAGCAGGTGACGGAGCCTTCCCCCGAAAGGTTACATCATATCTTACATAGCACTTTTTAATATATAATGAGTATCAAGTTAATCTATTCAAGTATCAGAAATGATGAAGATTATTTAACATTTAATCAATTAGAACAACTAAAACACATTAAAAAGGCAAAGCAAGTTTAATTGTAGATCCAAAGTCGTACACATAATAATGTAAAGAGCTCATAATGCATTATTAAGCACAAGTTATTTGATTTACTCGTTTAAACTCTTTTGTTTTTTGAAAATAGTTTAATAAGCAGCTTATTAATGTCCAAATGTTTTAGTTGGTTTATTAACACACATATTTTTAGTGAATGACTTATCAACATTCATAAGTAATCCATCTTCAAATGCCAGTAATAGTCTATGTGCTTATAATTAACCAGCTAGACCCTATTAACGCCGTTATAAATAGTTTACTAAGGAGCTTTCTTTTAAAGCGTTACACAAAGTACTTCAAAGTACTTTAAACGATGTGTTCTAACAAAGAAAGCTGCAACATTACACCCAAAATGGAAGAAATGCAAATATTCTCAAACTAGGAGTCTTTCAATTTGGTTCAAAAATGTGTTTATAAATCCACAGAAATAATGGTGTGACTCGCTGACCATTGAAATAGCCGTCGCAGCCCCTCTCTGTACGGCATTCTTTGCCAAACGCCGTCAGCGGGGCAATAGCTCTGTGGTGGTCTTCCGCCGTCCGGCTCTCTGGCTTTGGTAGAACCGGTAGTCGTGCCACAAAGCTCTCGCAGCACGTCACCACCTTTTCTCCTCTCAATACAGCAGCTGCTCCAGTGTTTTTTTCACCTTCCGGGATGAAAAAAAATGACCACCTGCCATCTGCTGTGTTTTTTTTCACAAAGTTGTTATTCTTGTGTTTGATTGACCTCTGTTTTTGTGACCTGTCAGCGTGGGGCAACCTGGGAAACGTGCTCAAGAGCCAAGGCAACATGGCGGAGGCGGAGCACGCGTACAGGAACGCTCTGTACTACCGCAGCAACATGGCCGACATGCTCTACAACCTGTGAGTTTCCCTTCCGGCTTCCTGTACAACAAAAAGTAGTATTTTTACTGTCAAATTTGGAAACGTTCAAGCGTTGTGATGTTATACCAACTGTAGCGTCCAGTCGAATTGAGAAGGCCAGAACTGATGGTTAAATGTCTTTTAATGATTCCTTTCCGTGTCATTCAACCAACGTAAGAGCTAGACAGAATAAAATGAAAAAGACAATTACATTTTGGACGTAAATCCCCGTATTTTTAACTCATTACAATGGTACTATATTTTCGCAACATACACATCCATTAAACATTTCAAATATCTCATAAATACAATCGTTTTCCACTACAGACCTTGTTCCCCTGTCGACTGTAGCTAGATCCTTGAGTTTGTCCCTGTTTTGTCCGTGTTTTGTCCGTTTTCCGTCCGTTTTTCATTGTTCAATTTACTTCTCAAGTAGACTTCCGTTTTACCATCACTTCCGGTTACACAGGAAGTTACCACAATAAAGCAAAACCTTACCTAACATAAATGTGTCAAATTGACCTTTACACCAACCTAATATTAATGTTCCAAGTCTTATTAAGGCGTGAAGGCGCATCGAAACAATATCGAATGCAAAACTTCACTTTGATAAGTAATAATTCGACATGGTCATGTTGTTTGTGGCCCTCTGCTCAAGTGTCAAAATGCGGCCCTCGGTGAAAAAGGTTTGGACACGGCTGCTTTACACTATTGATTCATCTTTACATTATAATAGTCCAATAATTGCATGTTTGGCTCAAGAATTCACACTAAAATGATAGTATAAATACTTTTACGGTGATGGTAAGTCATTATGTTAATTTCCCTACCTAAATGGCATAAGTATCTATTATTATGGCACTATTACACAGCTTTACAATTACTCTTTAAATATCTTACACAGTTCAAACCTGGATAATGCTTTTGCACAGCTGCTTTACTTCAGAACACATGGACACAGCGACCACATATTTACTTTTGATCCCATTAAGTGGAAGTCGCCTTCTGTCTGCTGCTCCCTTGAGTGTCCGTGTGTTTGTGTTATTGATGGTGTTGTGTTTGCTTGTGGGAAACACATCCACAGCCGTTACTCACAGTGTCATGTCTGTGGTCTGTTCAGATCCATATCGCCATCAAACTCCAGACGCCGTCCCTTTAACTGTGAGCCTCTCGTCCCCGTCCTTCTCTCTCCTCCTCTCTACTCCTGTCTGCTCCTGTCTGCTCCTGTCTGCGCCTCTCTTCTCTCCTCCTCTCTTCTCTTCTCCTGTCTGCTCCTCTCTTCTCCTGTCTGCTCCTCTCTTCTCTTCTCATGTCTGCTCCTCTCTTCTCTTCTCATGTCTGCTCCTCTCTTCTCTTCTCTTCTCATGTCTGCTCCTCTCTTCTCTTCTCATGTCTGCTCCTCTCTTCTCTTCTCCTGTCTGCTCCTCTCTTCTCTTCTCCTGTCTGCTCCTCTCTTCTCATGTCTGCTCCTCTCTTCTCATGTCTGCTCCTCTCTTCTCTTCTCATGTCTGCTCCTCTCCTCTCTTCTCCTGTCTGCTCCTCTCTTCTCTTCTCCTGTCTGCTCCTCTCTTCTCATGTCTGCTCCTCTCTTCTCTTCTCCTGTCTGCTCCTCTCTTCTCTGCCCCTGTCTTCTCTCTTCCTCTTCTCCTCCTCCCCTGTCTACCCATCTCTTTTATCACAGTTATGGGAAACGGGTTACGTGCTATCAAAAAAACAACCTACAAGAATTATTTCATGAATCAATAATTGCATCTGTTCATTTGTCTTCATTCAAAAAAATGCCATTAAACTCTTAACATTTTGGCCACGCTCCTGCACTCACTCCTGAGCACACGCTCCTGCACTCACTCCTGAGCACACGCTCCTGCACTCACTCCTGAGCACACGCTCCTGCACTCACTCCTGAGCACACGCTCCTGCACTCACTCCTGAGCACACGCTCCTGCACTCACTCCTGAGCACACGCTCCTGCACTCACTCCTGAGCACACGCTCCTGCACTCACGCTCCTGCACTCACTCCTGAGCACACGCTCCTGCACTCACTCCTGAGCACACGCTCCTGCACTCACTCCTGAGCACACGCTCCTGCACTCACGCTCCTGCACTCACTCCTGAGCACACGCTCCTGCACTCACTTCTGAGCACACGCTCCTGCGCTCACGCTCCTGCACTCGCGCCCCTGCACTCGCGCTCCTGCACTCGCGCCCCTGCACTCGCGCCCCTGCACTCACGCCCCTGCACTCACGCTCCTACACTCACGCCCCTGCACTCACGCTCCTGCACTCACGCTCCTACACTCACGCCCCTGCACTCACGCCCCTGCACTCACGCTCCTGCACTCACACCGCGGCACGCCCTTTGAGAAGGCCTGCTCTGAACTGCATGTGTCCTTGGTTTGTGTCTGTTCCAGGGGTTTGCTGCTCCAGGAGAGCAACAAGTTCTCTGAAGCGGTTCATTACTATAAACTGGCCATCGGGAGCCGGCCCACTCTGGCTTGTAAGTACTGCTCTCTCTCTGTATCGCTCTCACTCTCTTTCTCCAGCTCTTGTAGTTTTGGCTGTGGCTGCGTCCAGGCAACCCATGCACACAGGCAGTGGTTATGCCAGGACAGAGCGAGAGGTGGCAAAAGGCCACAGGGTTTAAAGACTAATAAAATACAGTGTGCTCAAGCAGGGATTTTTTTTTTGTCTATTGTCAAATATACAGTTTTTTTTAGTCTTGTATATATTCAGGTTGCACAACATGTTGGCCATTGCAGATGATTTCTTGCCTGACCAGCCATTCCCAACATGTTTTGGCAAACTACTTATCAAAACTGTGTGAGGGTCTGGGGTTCGACCGCTGCGTGTCAATTTCTAGGGCGGAGTTTAGAGCAGAGACAGAACCCAGAAGTGACGCAAAAAACGCGACACGCTTAACCGGATATTACGTAGCCCGTGTCAACAAGGCGTGTTCCGCGTTATCCGTCCCGAACTCAGAAAATGTCTCCTGAATCGCGATGACGCCCTTCGTATAACCGCAACTAACGCACGTTCATCACGGCGAGTAGAGCGGACTTTCCTGAAGCCGAAGCGAGAGCAGAAGTAAACACTCGGTCACGAGCCGGGTCACAGGCCGGGTCACGGGCCGGGTCACGGGCCGGGTCACGGGCCGGGTCACGGGCCGGGTCACGGGCCGGGTCACGAGCCGGGTCACGAGCCGGGTCACAAGCCGGGTCCGCCATCTTGAATGTTTTGGAACGGGGGTGGAAAGCGCTACTTCCGTATCTCAGTGTGACGCGTTAAAACCTCCGACTGGGAAAAATGGATTATCGACGATTTCATTGGCTCTGACTCCGATTCCAGACCCTTTACGCATTCGAAGAGAATGTGGGCGGGGCTGGCGGGTCAGGCTAGATGATTTGGACCATTTATTCACATGTTATGTCAGTTTTAAAACCCAACAATCGTATCAGTGATGCTGCACAGGTGTAAAATCAAATAAATTCAGGAAGCGTGTCTGAAATGTTCCCGCGTCTGTTTTCTATTATATACTCTCTTACGGTCCAAATTGCTTCCCCTCTTATCATTCAGTCACCATAGCAACCGTGTTTTCGTTGAGTGAAAAGTAAAACTGGCTGCCACTCTCACCTGATCATGCAGTAATGAGCTCCCTGCTGTCGGAGGCATTCGTCACTGACAGATAACAGCTACTCTAAAACGGCTCATCTTTTTCTCTTTCGATTAATTAGCGTGCTAATCAAGATTGTGGTTGAACTAGAACATTTACATTCAGCATGCAATTATCCAATCTGCTGGAGACGATGACTCACTTTAATGAACGAGCCCCAGAGGCAACAAGAATGTGAGAGAGCATTACAGGGCTCCAGACTCCAGATTTGGTTTGGTTGCATTAGTGCGGCATTCCATTTAGCACAGAATCTTTTTACCTTTTTTAATTTGTTAGAAATTGTAGAAATAATCAATTCTGTGTCATTTAAATGTGCAGACTTGAGCTGGCCATGGTTTGGCAGTGCAAAATCAAATGGTCAGTATTTTCAAGTACTTTAAATGGAACTGAAAGTTACAATATTTTGTTTTCTGTTGTTGAACTAAAGACAGTACCGTTTGAATTGAAATTACACAGAATTAATTATTTCTACAATTTCTAACAAATTTGAAAAATGTAAAAAGATTTCGTTCACATAAATGCACCTAAATGGAGTGCCGCACTAGTCCAACTTGGGCTGTGTTCAAAATATCGATACGGCGATATACGCGTATCGATACTGTGACTCAGTATCGATACGCGTATTTTTTATTTAAAAAGAAGAAAAAAAAAGATTTTTGTGGCCCGTAGGCTTTTTAAACGAGGTGGAATAGTACTTTTGGTCTGCTGTTTGTGCTGCGCTCCTCTGGGCCGAGGTGAGAAGGAGCTGTGGACCTGATCTGCCTGAAGAGTGGGTCCAGTTCGCCTCAGTCGGTCCCTCATCTGCCTGAAGAGTGGGTCCAGCTCCAGTCTCCTTGTGTCCGTCTGTCCGTCTGTGAGAGTCGGATCTCTCCTTCACTGGAACTCCTCCAGGTTTCTACGTTTTTTTCCCAAAGAGGTTTTTTTTTGTAGTTTTTCCTGGCCGAGAAGGAGAGTCTAAGGACAGAGGACCCTGGGACATCGTCCCTCGCCACCACAGACATTGTTGATTCATTTCTCCCTGTGGCCCTCAGAGGCAACTGTTGTTGTGATTTTGGGCCTTACAAAAATAAATTGATTTGATTTGATTTGATTTGATCAGAAGCTGATCTGTGCAGAAGATGCTGCTGCTGCAGCATGTTCAGACCAGGCCAAACAAACATGCAATACTTTACTAGAATGTGTTCCTTATATTTCTATTTGGATCAGTTGGTTGGATGTGTGAAGTTATTAGAGCAGAATGGATTTATAAATAAGTGCTTTGTGGATAAACATGACATTTCATACATTTTCTTATCCAGAGTAAAAACATCACCCGTTTGGTACATTTTTAAGACCCTTTTTTCAAAAATGTATCGGGATAAGTATCGTAATGAGGGAATTGTATCGGAATATACAAGTATCGGGATACGTATTGTATCGTGACCCCTGTATCGGGATACTTATCTTATCGCAAGGGTCTTGGCAATACCCAGCCCTAAGTGCAACCAAACCAAATCTGGAGTCTGGAGCCTGTAAATGATCTCTCACATTCTCGTTGCCTCTCAGTCTCGTTCAAGTATAATGAGATTATAATATATATTTTAAAAATCCTCAAAATCCTCTTCTGCTTCCCTCTGAACCTTGTTGTTGGAGGCCACTATTGAAGACGGAACAAAAAACTTTATTCGTTTATGCTTCTGCATTTTTTCCTTTCGTTGCACTTTTGTTTGGTTTGACATTCACACATGGCAATGACATCAAACTACGCTGAACGTACAGCCCCTGGTACAGCGGCCCAGCCCACACCAAGAACCCAGCCCACACCAAGAACCCAGCCCACACCAAGAACCCAGCCCACACCAAGAACCCAGCCCACACCAAGAACCCAGCCCACACCAAGAACCCAGCCCACACCAAGAACCCAGCCCACACCAAGAACCCAGCCCACACCAAGAACCCAGCCCACACCAAGAACCCAGCCCACACCAAGAACCCAGCCCACACCAAGAACCCAGCCCACACCAAGAACCCAGCCCACACCAAGAACCCAGCCCACACCAAGAACCCACCCACCCAGCGCCACACCAAGAACCCACCCACCCAGCGCCACACCAAGAACCCACCCACCCAGCGCCACACCAAGAACCCACCCAGCCCACACCAAGAACCCAGCCCACACCAAGAACCCACCCACCCAGCGCCACACCAAGAACCCACCCACCCAGCGCCACACCAAGAACCCACCCAGCCCACACCAAGAACCCAGCCCACACCAAGAACCCACCCACCCAGCGCCACACCAAGAACCCACCCAGCCCACACCAAGAACCCAGCCCACACCAAGAACCCACCCCACCCAGCCCACACCAAGAACCCACCCCACCCAGCCCACACCAAGAACCCACCCACCCAGCCCACACCAAGAACCCACCCAGCCCACACCAAGAACCCAGCCCACACCAAGAACCCACCCCACCCAGCCCACACCAAGAACCCACCCACCCAGCCCACACCAAGAACCCACCCCACCCACCCCACCCAGCCCACCCAGCCCACACCAAGAACCCAGCCCACCCAGCCCACACCAAGAACCCACCCACCCAGCCCACCCAGCCCACACCAAGAACCCACCCCACCCAGCCCACACCAAGAACCCACCCCACCCAGCGCCACACCAAGAACCCAGCCCACACCAAGAACCCACCCAGCCCACACCAAGAACCCAGCCCACACCAAGAACCCACCCACCCAGCCCACACCAAGAACCCACCCCACCCAGCCCACACCAAGAACCCACCCACCCAGCCCACACCAAGAACCCACCCCACCCAGCGCACACTGGCCTTGAAGCCAGATTTAAAGGGCTAAACACACACAGACTGACACCAGTAGGCACATTAGAACAGATCTTAAATAAAAGATAGGTGCACTAGATTAAATTTTGTTTAATTTAGTTGCATGTGTGCCCGAATTGGTCACACTCTGGAGCCCTGATTTAATATACTGTTTTTGTCTTTTTAAATGTATAAAAGATTATTTTTTGTATGTTTGCTTCTTGGGGCAGTGCCCATCAGTCCTTCAGCTCAATCAAGTTAATTTGTTCTTGAAGCTGGACTGGATAATTTTTACAGATAAAGCCCCTTCGAAATAATTATTCCGTTTTTGTATTTATCGTACTGTAGTGTCTCTCATGAAAAGTTTAACAAGCCTGTGAAATGCAAGGTCAAACCAAAAGCTTCCAATACCCAGTTGTTCTTCCACATTCATAATTCTGTTTGTGGCTCCTACAGCGGCCTACTTGAACACGGGCATTATCCTGATGAACCAGGGCCGACTTGACGAGGCCAAGAGAACATTTCTGACCTGCGCTGACATCCCGGACGAAAATCTCAAAGACCCCCACGCTCACAAGAGCTCAGTCACCAGCTGCTTGTACAACCTGGGCAAGCTCCTGCACGAGCAGGGACATCAGGAGGTAAGTGTCCACATGCAGCAGCTGACCGCACCGTCACGTCATGTCACGTTAAACTGTTTATTATAGACGAGTTGTTCAGTTAAAAGACGCACAACAAACCCACTCCTCCAACACAACACACCACAATTTAGAATAAACAACTGGCACCGTGTGGCACTGAGTTTGGCAATAGTCAGGCTCATGATAATAAGTTTCTCAATGTCATTAAGTCAACAGATTAAACAGTGCAAAGTTGCCTGAAAAGTCTTGACCCTCGCTGATACAAACACGAACGCTGATACAAAAGCTGATACAAACGCTGATACAAACGCTGATACAAACGCTGATACAAACGCTGATACAAACGCTGATACAAACGCTGATACAAACGCTGATACAAACGCTGATACAAACGCTGATACAAACGCTGATACAAACGCTGATACAAACGCTGATACAAACGCTGATACAAACGCTGATACAAACGCTGATACAAACGCTGATACAAACGCTGATACAAACGCTGATACAAACGCTGATACAAACGCTGATACAAACACTGATACAAACGCTGATACAAACGCTGGTATGAACAGGCGACTTGCACTTTCCCATCTCGACCTTTTCATTGTGTCCGTATTCTCGCTCTTTTGTAGTTTGCCCACAGGTGTGCTGTATATAAGGCAGTTATATTATTATCAGTATAATATGCTATGTCTGTGTGATGTCCAAATAATAACACAAATATATGAAAGTTCAGAGTTGTTTTTGTGCTCATACTGCGTACTTCTTTATTGATTGCTAAAACACTGCACTTTGCTCTAAAGTTAAGCAGCGTAAATACCAGTATTCAAATGTTTCCGTAAATCATCATATTACTGTGACTTGATTGCATTTTCATGAAAGCAAAATTTAAATATAATATGTGTACACATGAACTGTACATGTACCGGTAGTAGTGGGCTGAATGGTGATGGAACTCACTTTGCTGAGGCTTTAAATGGACAGCTTCCAGAAATAGCTTGTGTCATCAGGGACTGTGTGTTTAGTGAAGATAATCCTCCGGCTGTTTCTTACAAAAACCCTCCTTCACGCCCATTAAGACGAGGCACTTCTCCAGCTCTCATATTCAGGGACAACTGTGAGGCTAATCTAATAACCTGTCAGGAGGAAAGTGTTGCTCTGACATTCTCCTCAAAGATATCGTGGCCTCAGCTTGTTGACTCTGCTCTGGTCGTCCTAACAGCCGTGACACTGGGACGATAGACCCTTTCTGAGCACACCAGCCTTCTGGCGACCCCCAATTCTACGCTGCTTATTCAGTGTCGTCGGGCCTGGCTGCTGTGGGAGGAAAGACCACTCTTTCTCACAGAATCTCCTGTTTGTCTCGTTCACAGGAGGCCCTCTCTGTGTTTAAAGAGGCAACTCAGAAAATGCCAAGACAATTTGCCCCACAGAGCCTCTACAACATGATGGGTAAGACAAACTTTTATTCACAGAAAAGACAGCATGTGATGGTTTAGGAAGAGCATTGTCAAAATGTTCGGACTTTGTGGACAGTCAGGTGGTATTTGTCACTGTTTATTTGCTTTTCACTTTAGGAGGAAACCTAGATTTAAGGATTACAGATGCTGAGCAGCTGCTTTCACACTCAGCAGTGGAGCGTGTTCTTTTCTCAGCTTCCTGCTTTGACTTTGCACTTTCAAAACAACATCCAGATGTCTCGTATCGGGACATGTGCAGCGCTTTGTTAAAGTGACACTGGAGGAAACAAAAACTAAGGCCTGATTCATATTAGGACACAAAAAAGCTTATATACAAATAAATGTATAACCACAATAATAATAATACTGGTAATAACAATAACAATGAACTTAATAGATGTTGTGATTCATGAAAAGCACATTCAAGAAAAGGCACTATTTCATATTTTAAGCCTATAATAAAGCTTTGGTACTCGTTTTTCCCTGTAAAAGCCAGACTTCTTGACAAATTGAGACCACTGCATGGTGTCTACATCTAAAAAGTATTTTGTCTGTCATAAACCTTGCTGTGGTGGTTCACCCACTTCTCCCATTTTATGTTCTGAAGCCATGCACATGGTATAAAAATCAGCTGCCTAATAAAAAAGATGTTTCAGTTGCCACGTGCTACCAAACTACTATTGACCAGAGTAAATTGGGGCCAATAATAAATGAATAAAAGGTGAATAAAATGGCAAACATCACGGTAGCATCCCCTGTGTTGATGTCGCATTTTTGGGAAATTCCTTCTTAAAACTAGAGCGGTTTTCTCCTCGTCTTCCACTTCTGATGCACCTGATCCGCCCGGCTTCCCCCCTCGTGCTGCTCTTCAGACACAGACCACCGCAGTGTCACAGCAGACGGTCGGGTCGGTAACTACTCCCCGCTGCTCTGACTGACACACTACCCAGAATGCTCCACTCTGAAGGGCCTGCCTCCTCTCTGTGGAGACGGGGGTTGCATGTAAATGTGAGATGAAGTCGGTGCTAATCTCCCACAGAGCTCTGCTGTCAGTGAAACGACTCCAGTGTTTGGATTTCATCTGAAGATGTTCTGTCAAAACAGCCTCAAAGAGCTTCTGCGACAGTGGCTCAGCGTCATACTTAAGCTCAAAACTATATAATCCAGTCTCTTTTGCTGTCATATTAATCTGTGTATTAGGCAAAAGCTACAATTTGTGTTTATTTTAAAGGTGCACTATGTAACTGATTTGCCCAAAATGTTATGATCCCGGTGGCAAAAACCCAAAAGCAGTCCGAATAAAGGCAAAGTAAAAGAGTTTATTTCTAAAATGTTCAAAATCAAAAGGCAAAGCACAAAGGTTCAGAATGTCTAAAAAAATGCAAAAACAGTCGAAAACAGGAAAGCACTAACTTAGCTCAGGTAGACAGGCAGGAAAACAAGGCAGGAAAGCAGGGCAGGAGCAGGGCAGGAGCGGGGCAGAGGCAGGACAGGACAGGGGTTACTAGCAGTCTTTTGGACAGACATCAAATGACAGACACAGAACAAAGGGGAGACTGAACTTAAATACACAGAGAAGCAGGTGATTGGTGGAGAGCAAACAAGTGGCAGGAGAAACTAATTGAGGGAATGAGAAGACTGACTGACAGCAGGTGTGGTGGGAGGTGACTGTGAAATCCAGGAAGTAGCAGACGTCAGGTGAGGGGCGGAGACACAGGAACACATGGCACACAAAAACAAACATGGGAGCACATGACAAACACAAGGGGCACATGGGAAATGGAGTCTCAGCAGAGCGGATACTAACAAGTAGGGCTTTACAGGTCTGGTCTGTGGAGAAGCGAGCCCACTCACAGCATGAATGTTTGTTCAAGCTCTTCTTTTCAAAAGTAAAATCCCCCGCAATATAAAATGCCATATTGTGGAATATTCTAGGCACAGCAATGACATAAATCACTGCTATAATGAATAAGACTTAAAGTTTGAATTAGTGGATGTTTAAGACAGAAACAAACCGTTAATAATTGAGTGATATTTTACATAGCATGCGGAAACCATTTTGTTTTCAATATTATATCATTGACTTTCAAATATCAATGTTACTGGTGGTGAAATGCTGGTGATCCGAGACGTATCAGTGAGTTCTATCAGGAAGTGCTCCGTGTTAATCCTCCTCATCCAGAGTGTGTGTGCTCCACAGTCTAAACTGCCTCTATCTCTCCACATCTCACTGAACTGTGTGGGCTGAGACGTAGACCCTGTTACACGTTGTAGAGGAATGATAACACCTGAGTACAGCAGGTCTCCAAAGTGTCATAGAAGATGATAATGTTGATGTAACTCTATTATATCCCGTTGCCGGCCAATGTTGTTGAACGTCTGTAATCATTGAAGCATTATTGGACGAGCGGTCTGTGTTTTTTCAGGTGTGGATTCAGCTTGAGACGGCCTCATAATGTGGAAATATAATTACATATTTTTCTATTTCTATTGTATTTTCCACTCCACCTCTGCCGTTTACCGACTGTATTGTTCCGCTGATGCTGTTCAATTCAGAGCGGCGCTGTACAGTGTTGAGCCGAGTTGACCTCTGACCTCTGGCCCACAGGGGAGGCCTACATGCGGCTGAACAGGCTGACTGACGCTGAGCACTGGTACAGAGAGTCTCTGCGGGTGAAGCCGGACCACATCCCTGCACACCTCACCTACGGGAAACTACTCGCCTTGAAAGTGAGTTGCTTTATTTGCCTCCCGGTGTTTTCATTGGCTACAACACAAGTCCTCAAACGGGCACAAACTATTATGTCATGTATTGCGGTTATGTAATAATGCGCAACTGTATCTCAAATCATTTTGTTATAGATATCAGTGTGGAATTTGACAATATTGAAGTCGGTGATCCATTGTGCCCTTGAGAAAATGTGTTCTTTTTATTTTTAGGTCTAAATGTGTAGTGTATAGTGCACCTTACTGGACCAAACATAAATAAAAGTACACTATTGGATAACTAGATAAATGCACTAAAGACAGATAGATGAAAGTACAATCCACCTTATTCCAGAAGTGGGCGTCGCCATACAACCTAATCCTTCTTCCGGTTGAATTGATTGTGGGCGGGGCGAAAAAAGGTCAATAGATTAATGTACTATTGATAGATGGATGGATAGATACATGTACTATAGATGGTTAGATAATGTACTAGATAGGATTAACTATATTTTATATCTTTGTAAATTGGTTTAAAGCAGTTTTACTCAAAATGACACAAAGAACATTTAACTGGTGTAACTGCTGTAATGCACTGAGGCAGGCAATCAAATAAAGGAAATGTTCACTTAATGCCGCTGGCGTTGTAGTCACACAAGCGAAAAGGGTACGTTATGTTACATGAGAACACTTGGGACAATGCGAGGAACATTAGATTTCTTAATAGCCACATTCATCACCAATTAAAATGTCTCGTCTCACACAATCTATATAAAAACACTTAAGTACAGGAACAATCGAAGGCGACGATATCGAGGGCAGCACTCGTTTACTCTTGAGTGACTTGTACTTTTCAGACACCATCATTTTACTTCTACTTCAGTCATATTTAGTTTGAAGTAACAGTAAATGTGCATAGATTTACAGTATATGTCCTGCGGCAGTGGCTCTGGAATCTGTACCTGCTTCCGAAGAGTGCACACGCTTTTTTGCTCGCTCCGCTTGCTATCGCTGCTTTCCTTATTTATTTTGCTTTTTAATCAGTTTTTGTCTTCCAAACATTTTTGCTTTAGACTTTTTCAAGTAAACCAAGGATTTTAAGAACATTTTTCCAGTTTTAACGACATATCTGACGCCAGCGACATGTCCGGGAGAAGAAGTGAGAAAGATTGTGAACGCTGTCGGAAATATCAACAAGAAATTAATGAGCTGAAAACACGGATATTTGTTTTGGAATCTGAAAAAGTTCTTCACGATACCATTCCTGTGTCAACCGACGGTAAGAAGAGCACACTTTTTACAAGAAAAACTGCTACTTTCAACCTAAACCGCAGTGACTCTGTGTCGTTTCCAAAACTGTCTAAAAACCAGAAAGACCAGGCTGTTTCTTGGAACAAACTTGGAGCAAAGCCTAAACGATACAAAGATAACGTGAAGTCACCTAAAATACAGCTCACCAACAGATTTTTACCACTTTCAGAGATGGAATTAAATGAAAAAAGGAACGATGACGTGGCCAAAATACAGCGAGGAGGAACTGTGCCAAAAGCCAAGGTCACACGGATTGTTTTGATAGGAGACGGGGCGATAAGTCACGTGACGCATGAAAAGATAAACACACATTCTTTTCCAAGCGCCACTGTTTCTGAGATAACGTCACTCCTTCCAAATATTATGGCTAAGCATGGAGGAGCTAAACAGCTGATTGTGCACGTGGGTGCAGTGGACATGCGGCGGGAACAGACTGAAGTTTTGAAAAAAGACTTCTTGAAGTTATTCGACGTGCTTGATAAAATGGAAATCAAAACTTTCATAAGTGGACCTCTTCCAAACATCGACAGGAGGATAAACAAGTTTAGCCGGCTTCTTCAGCTGAACACATGGCTGTCCAAAGAGTGTCCCCCGAGGGGACTACACTATATTGAGAACTTCTATCTATTCTGGAAACGAGAGGACCTGTTTAAGAGAAATGGCCCCCACCTATGCAGAGGTGGAGTGAGGGTGCTGACAGAGAACCTGCTCCACGCTCTGAGGCATTGGACTGGGCCTGGACAGGGTCCTGAGCAGATAGTTAGAGAAGAGAGGAATGAGAGAAGAATTCCTGCTCCATCAGCCAAAGACCAAGCCAATGTTTCAACATCAAAAGCACCACAACCTCAGCCTCCACCAAAGGATTCATCAGCAGCTGCTCCACCACCACCAGCAAAGGATTCAGCTCCAGCTGCTCCACATTCACCTCCACCGCCTCCAGCAAAGGAACAATCTTCAAAGGCCTTGGACCCATCTGTGACAAGCCCAACAACATCCCTGTCATCACCCCTGCCTTCACACCAGCCCTGGGTTCCCCCTGCAACATCTACTCCCACTAAAGATTCATCATTCTCCTTCTCATCTCCACTCTCACCCATGGGCCTTCCCAGCCATTTTGAAAGTCTGATCAAATCAGGCATTAAGATGGCTCCACTCACGCCCAATATAGCAAGGGCTATGCCGACTACACCAACAAAAGCCCCACCACCCATCCCCCCTCGACCTGGTATCTCCCATAGCTAGGATGCACTGGGTCTCAGCGTTGCCGGGACTTATTGTCACATTAAAAATCAAACCAACCCGGGGCCCTATGTAAAAAGAGCCCCCCCTAGTGCTATTTCTGTAGTCACATCATCACACAGATGGAAAAACAAAATGCGAGTCAGGCCCAATCTGAGAAATGTGATTCATATTCCCTGTGAAAAGATAAAGCCCAGTCCCACTGAAACTAGTCTGAAACTTGCTGTGCTAAATGTCAGATCCTTATGTAACAAATCTCTCTTAATTAATAATTTTATTTCTTCTTATAATCTTGATTTTATGTTTTTAACTGAAACATGGCTTGACAAAAACACAGGAAATGTAGTTCTGATAGAATCTGCTCCACCCAACTTTAAGTTTGAATCTGAAACACGAGAAAACAAAAAAGGGGGTGGAGTCTGTGCTGTCTTTAGAGATGAAATAATTACCCGCAGGTTGTCTTTTGGGGTGTTTTCATCATTTGAGTATGTATCCTTTAAAATGGAGCTAAAACGGTCTCCATCCATTCTCTTCATTGTTTTATACAAGCCTCCCCAGCACTGCCAAAGTTTTATTGATGATTTTACTGAGATGCTTTCAGTCATATGCACAGACTTTGATGGTTTGGTCATTACAGGTGATTTCAACGTGCATGTTGATAATATTTGTGACAGAAACGCTAAAGAGCTTGATGCTGTCCTTGAAACCTTCAGTCTTACTCAGCATGTGAGAGGCCCCACCCACAGCAAAGGACACACTCTAGATCTCATAATTACAAAGGGGGTAAATATTTCAAATGTTAATGTGATCGATGTTGCTCTGTCTGATCATTTCTGTGTCTTCTTTGACCTGTCTGTTTCTCCCCAACCTCCGGTTGGTCCTGCAGTTGTTCAGCGGAGACACATAAGTGATGGCACAGGTGCACTGTTTATGGAAATGATAAACTTCGAAAATGTCTCATGTTCTAATGTAAATGATTTGTTGAACTCTGTTACATCTAGTGTTTTGAATGTTCTGGACACCATCGCCCCTATAAAGGCTAAAATGGTTAAAAATAAGCAGAAGGCGCCGTGGAGAAATGATGATTCGGTCAGGGCACAGAAAAGGGAGTGCCGCAGGGCCGAACGGAAATGGCGCAAGTCAAAGCTCCAGGTTCAAAAAGAGATTTACAAAGAAAAGCTGAACATGTACAACCTAATCTTATGTAGAACTAGGGAAAGATATTTTTCTGAAATAATTGGAAGCTGCAGTAACAACTCGCGTGTCCTGTTTGCCACAGTAAACAGATTAACAAACCCTCCAGCTCAGCTGCCGTTAGAACTCATTTCCACATCCAAGTGTAATGAGTTTGCATTATTCTTTAATGACAAAGTTCAGGGCATTAAAAATGCTATAAATCCCACAATGCAAAAAATTACCCTAAAACCACCAAGACACTTAGAGCTAACTCACTTTGCACCAGTAACTGACAAAACTGTCCATGAGATCATCACCAGTCTGAGTTCATCTACATGCTGCCTTGATGTGTTACCCACCAGATTTCTAAAGTCTGTGCTGAACAGTTTGTTAGCACCATTCACTCACATAATTAACATGTCGCTTCAATCTGGAACATTCCCAATGTCTTTGAAAACTGCGGTCATAAAGCCTCTCCTAAAGAAGAGCAGTCTTGATGCCGCAGTACTGAGTCATTACCGGCCCATCTCTAATCTGCCATTTTTGGGCAAAGTCCTTGAAAAGGTTGTTTACCAACAGCTCACAGATTTCCTCTTAATAAACAACTCATTTGATGTTTTTCAGTCAGGTTTTAGACCTCATCACAGCACTGAGACTGCTCTTGTCAAGGTGACAAATGACATCCGCCTGAACACTGACACGGGCAAAGCCTCAGTCTTAATTCTGTTAGATCTGAGTGCTGCTTTTGACACGGTCGATCATGGGATCCTCTTACAGAGACTAGAGGACTGGGTGGGCATCACTGGCACTGCCCTAAACTGGTTAAGGTCCTATCTGGAAGACAGGAAGTACTTTGTTGAAATTGGTAGCTGTGTCTCAGACCACATGACCCTGACCTGTGGAGTGCCCCAAGGGTCAGTCCTGGGTCCCCTTCTGTTCAACCTCTACATGCTGCCGTTGGGTCAGTTGATACGCAGTGAAAATGTGTCCTATCACAATTATGCAGACGACACTCAGATCTATGTTTCACTATCGGCAGGTGACTATGGACCAGTAGATTCACTCTGTCACTGCATCCAACAGATCAGTTTGTGGATGCAAAACAACTTTCTCCAGCTGAACTCAGACAAGACTGAAATAATCGTTTTTGGCCCACAGAAACAAAGAGAAAGTGTTAGCGGTCACCTCCAGAGTCTCGCTCTAAAACCTACAAACCAAATTAGAAATCTGGGGGTAATAATGGACTCAGACTTGAACTTTAATAGCCACGTCAAATCAATAACATCAGCAGCTTTTTACCATCTAAAAAACATTGCCAAAATCAAAAATATAGTGTCAAAACCAGATTTAGAGAGACTTATCCATGCGTTTGTCTCCAGTAGATTAGACTACTGTAACGGCCTGCTCACTGGTCTCTCCAAACGAGCTGTAAAACAGCTGCAGTACATCCAGAACGCTGCTGCTCGGGTCCTGACTAGAACCAGGAAGTATGATCACATTAGTCCTGTTCTCAGGTCTCTGCACTGGCTCCCTGTGGCTCAGAGAATAGACTTTAAAGCAGCTCTGCTTGTGTACAAGTCTCTCCATGGCCTAGCACCAAAGTACATCTTGGATATGTTAGTGCCATATGAACCATCTCGGACTCTGAGGACCTCAGGGACCGGCCTCTTGCTGGTGCCCAGAGTCAGGACAAAACATGGGGAATCTGCGTTTCAGTTTTATGCAGCTAAAATCTGGAACAGTCTTCCTGAAGATGTGAGACAGGCTTCTACTCTGACAATGTTCAAATCTAAGCTAAAAACAGTTTTGTTTAGCTGCGCATATGACTGAAAGGATTTTTTCTTTGCACTCTTCTCTTTTGTTTGTGATTTTATTAGTTTAGAAAATCAGTTGGATTGATAATTTTTAATTTAGTTAATTTTATTGTATTTCTGTTTCTGTAATTTCTTTGTGATTTGAATGCATTTTTCCTGCTGTGAAGCACTTTGAATTGCCTTGTGTATGAAATGTGCTCTACAAATAAACTTGCCTTGCCTTGCCTTGCCTCTGGAGCATTATCAAAGCATTGAAAGCGTGACTTTTGCACTTAAATCTGTGCATTGTGTATAAAAGCAGACATTTATTTATGCATGAAACTCATCTGGCACGGATTAAGGGGGAACATATGGACTGGAATTGATCTCACGCCGCGCTGTTTGTCCTCTTCACAGAATATCAATTTTTCCCATATGAGCATGTAACATTTCCAGCATAGTTCACGTTCATATGAGCATCTCTCCCGGGCTGGTCCTGCATTAGTCATGCTGTACAGGCCTTATCTGTCTCTGATCTGTCTCTGAACCATTTCTCATTTCGACACATTGCTCTGTCCAGTCCTTCAGTCTTTCATCAGGCTGGCTTTTCATCACTTCTTAGCTGATCACAGGCCACAAACGCGTAGAGACTTGATCAATATAGTGGAGCGGGGTAAAATAAAAAAGGCTTCTGCAACTTTTTACTGACCGCACTATAGAAATACAAGAGCTGTGTTGTTCTTTATTTTCCCGCTCATTACAGATACGATCACAAGGGTCAGTGACATGTCCTAGAACAAGCAAAGTCACAGTCTCCAGGGTAAATATAGTTTCACGGACCCAGAGTCTCCACTGTGGTCACAAGTTTAGGTCAGACGGTCATCCTCCTCAGATTGTCCTTGGATAGGCCTTTCCGGATTAATGGAAGTTATAGCTATAAAGGACAGTGTGCAAAAGAAATAAACACATTACACAGGGGAGGTGGGAGTGCAGGTCAGATGTTGGGTGGACATATCATATTAATAATGTCCATATTTAAACAGGATGGAGTGTTCAGGAAAGTAGATTGTTTTAAATGGGTTTGCAGAAAAATATGGCATGCAGCCCACCACATTATATTTTGTGTTGTGGGAGATTAAAGTCATATTGAGTCAGAATGTCATAACCAAAGCCTGCTTAATGTCTACATGAAAAACGTATTTATTACATTGACTGAAATATAAACCAGTATGACTTTCAACTTAAAGTGCATAAGAGGTTAGATGATGCATTCTCTAACTGTTACCTAGCAACCATTATTGTAAACGAGGGCCAAAATCCAAATCATTTACACAATAGTTATAGGATAATAAATCCTGATTTCAATGGAGTGTCAGTGTGGACATCACAGAAGTGTTAAATCGCAGCTCTACTTCCTATTGCTTTTATTCAGAAATTGCCACTTGACTGAAGTAAAACTATGATAAATAATGAGGGACTGTCCCACCAAACAGAGAAAAACATGCATTCTTACTGAGGGTGGGCTTCACTCCCCCCAAGGACTTGGCCTGGTAGCGTTGCTTGCTTAAGGATATCCTCTGTTTCAAAGCAAATTATGTATGATTATTTCTGTTTATATTTGTTTGTTTTGTGATTTTAATGCATCTTTCCTTGTTGTATAAAACATTTTGACTGACTTTGTGTACAAATTGTGCTCTACAAATAAACTGGCCCTGCCTTGTGTGGAACCAGTGAGAAGTTGAGGCAATAGCAGGTGTGTGTGTGTGTGTGCGTGTGTGTGTGCGTCTGTGTGTTTGCGTGTGCGCGTCTGTGTGCGTGTGTGTGTGTGTGTTTGTGTGTGTGTTTGCGTGTGTGAGTGAGTGTCTGTGTTTGTGAGTGTGTCTCTGTCTCTGTGTGTGTGTGTGTGTGTGTGTGTGTGTGTGTGTGTGTGTGTGTTTGCGTGTGCGTGTGCGAGTGAGTGTCTGTTTGTTTGTGTGTGTGTGTTTGTGTGTGTGTCTGTCTCTGTGTGTATGTTTGTGTGTGTCTCTGTGTGTGTCTCTGTGTGTGTCTGTGTGTGTGTGTTGTGTGTGTGTGTGTGTGTGTGTTTGCGTGTGCGTGTGCGAGTGAGTGTCTGTTTGTTTGTTTGTGTGTGTGTGTTTGTGTGTGTGTCTGTCTCTGTGTGTATGTTTGTGTGTGTATGTTTGTGTGTGTCTCTGTGTGTGTCTCTGTGTGTGTCTGTGTGTGTGTGTTGTGTGTGTGTTGTGTGTTGAGAAAGGCATTTGTCGAAGAAAGAGTTATTGATTTTTCCAGCAATGTCTGGTTCAAAGCTGCCGAGGTTTGATGATGACTGACAGTTCAGTGGCTTCTGTGTAAAAAGGATTCCATTTGGATAAAAAAAACAACAACACATTTTTCTAAACACCAACAGGTTTAACAGGCAATTTTCACACTTTTGCTTTTTATTATATACTATTGCACTGCTTGTAATGATGATTTGAAAGGACAGATCCAGAGCTTTTTGAAAGGCATCACCCTGAGCTGAACTGAGCCTCTTCCCTCTTCTGTAAATACCCTCGGGGCAGGACGTGTTAAAAAGCATGTGTACGAACACAGGGACGGATACAAGATGCTGGGGAGATTGTAAGAGTCATTTCCTCCACTTGCTAATAGAACACAGGCCTCATAATCCACTGGCTTTTATGTGCTCAAACCCGCATCTGCTCTTTGTATGCTTTTATCAGGAAGTACGAGGGAAACATCAATGACCAAACTTAAAAATCCAATTATGAAAGCAGATAATAAAGAGATTTGCCTGGAAGAATATTGTTTGATTTGATTTGTATGTATTTATTCAACAAGGACATGTTTGAACATCTGTATTGAACAAATATAAATATGTCGGATTATAGAAACAAAGCTAATTTACATGTCTTTACTTTGGAGATGAACATCACTAGCTTTAAACTGCCACATTTGGTCTAAAGTTAGTGATTCATTACTTTTGACAGAAAAAACTAAAGCATTTACCAAATTCTGAGCTATTCCATTTACATTGTAGGTTTACCTGATATGACCTCACACCAGGCATGTACATTTAACTGTCAGATATATATATACACATTTCTAATTTCATATCTATGGTGACTCACAGTTGTTGTTGTTGTAAATGTGTGGCAGCAAACCTCCTCCTGTCTTCTGTGGCGGTGAAGATAACACCTGCATGGTTTTGTTCCTTCTATATTTCACTCAGACGCCCACCTGGCTCCGAGGAACAGGGCCAGCCGGTAACTGTTTCCATAATGAGGGCCCGTAAAATATAATGCAACAAAGTGCCACACCAGGGATTAGCCGACGTTCCCCTCTTTTCAAATAGGGAATGAAAAACAGCGTATTATTTGACGTACACAATACTCGGTGTAATCATGCTCCATTATCAGTCATCGGAGTGTGTCGTGTGATCTTGGGCTTGGAGCGGCGCAGATCGCAGTTCTAAAGCATGTGTGCCATTAAGAATATTCAGTTTGTGACCTATGAAAAGACGTCTTAATCCGGCTGAAATCTCTGGATCAGGAGAAAAAGATGACAAGTTTGGGGAAGTTTGTGTTTTGTCCTTATGTGCACTTTTAGTAAGGATTCCACATAGTTTTATAAATGAGCCCCAATCCAGGTGGTCCATAAATCTACTCTAAACCTCTTTTTGCACTGGATTAAATACACACTTTGATTTAATGAGTGATATTGAACATTTAACATGTACTTATTTTGTATTAAAACATATTGTATATTAACTTTGGCTGTCTGCATTGCAAATGAAGGACATACATTGATTTGTCAGATCCCTCACTTTGCATAAATCCTTTAATAAGTGTGTGAAACTCACTGATTTGGATGTAAACCAGTTCCTCTAATGTCATTATCGTTAGAGTCATTATTATCACAAGCTCGTGCCATTTCAATTGAACTTTTCTTGCCAACGCTTTATTCCTCATGAGCTTTTGTTCTGACTTGAAGCATTGTTACAGTTCTTGATGAATGCACGTTGTTAATTGATGATCAGACGGCATATGGCGCCAGTCCCAGCTGTCGCTCTCATTGGCCAGCTGCTGTGTGCTGTGTGCGCTGTGATTGGTCAAGTGTGACAGTCAAAAGGCCATCTGGGACTTCACTCCTGAGCCATTTCTAACTTCAGCGTTGCATTATCTAGTTATTTAGGCATGTTACTGTAGAAGAAGCGAGACGAGATTTATATTTTTAGTCAATAAGATAATGATCTGTTAAAAGTGGCAGAACAATTAAAACGCTTTAGAGGGGAACTGTGCTTCAGCAGTTTTATGTTTGGTCTGAAAATGAAGTCTTATGCACATTTTATATAATTTTGTCCCTATGTCGACTTCTTTTCATTATCTATTTCACTCATTAATGCGTTTTTATGGTGTGATTGGAAATAAATACCCATGTAACAAATTTACTCTATAGCGCCCCCTACCCATTGTGTGAAAAACTCAACATTGTCTGATTCTTTTTTGAAACTCATGGTTTATAATCTCCTGGAGACGCCATGAAATAAATGCATTGCAGATATTGTGTATTTTCACAATTGGCCAGCAGAGGCGCAATGAATGCCTCCACTTCCTCTTCCTCTTTTATTTTGAAGGGACATTTCACTCTTTTAGATCATGAAAAGAAGTCGACAGAATGATATAGTTTTGTAGAGTGTCTAATTCCTCACTATGTTAATTCATTTATTTCATATTTATCTTTTGCTCACCTCCTTCTGTCCCCTCCTCTTTCACTCCTCTCGGCCTTGTCACACACACACACACACACACACACACACAAGCATTCTTCTGTGGTTCTGCTCCCGGGTTTTTGCACAGATAAAAGTGTGTAATGAATGAGCTGAAGACACAGCGTTCACTCTGACAGTCTGAGAGAATAACAGAACAGGACACGTGTTTGCTGTCTCTTTATGAGGATTTATTGTGTAGAGGAGGCGTGTGGTTTGGACAGCGACACAAGGTAAACTCTGAGGTATTCTGGATGTGGTGTATTTGTAATGACTGGTTGAAATATCAATGGCACCGTGTAATGTGTCTCTCTCTCAGGGGCAGAAATCAGAAGCCGAGCGCTACTTCCTCAAGGCCATTCAGCTGGACCCTACAAAGGGCAACTGCTACATGCATTACGGTAATTGTACCTTTTACATTTTACATAACTACATAATCAGATGTCAGCATAACAACATACATAATAAGATGTTTTGTGGTCATATGTTACTGGATTTCAAAGACATTTTGATTAGACATTTGTGTCACTGTCAATGGAATGCTTTTACTTTACCCAAAGGTTTGTTTTGCATTTTAGTTTGTATAGACATCCAGAAAAGTTATTTAACTTCTTTGCAAACAGTCCATGTATTTCACTAAACGTTCTCACACTGGGTGTGTCTGAACTTAACTTTGAAGATATCTGAACCGCCTTTCCATTTCCTTCAAACCCACATATCATTGTGTCTTGGTAGATTCACTTTTAATTGGTTTAACACATTAAAACGAGACAGTTGGAGCTTTTACATTATTCCTCTTTCATTCATTCCCTGAAGGTTCAGCAACACTGAAACAGGAGTATTATTAATGCAAAAGCCGATAAGATAATCAGGATGTGTTTTTTTCTTTTTCTTTTCCAAACTCTCTACCTTCCATCACTGTCACTACAACACCTTTTGTTCTGCAGTGATGTGTCGGCCTCTAACACAATGACATTTAGCCGATCAATAGGTCAGTGGCTCGTCTCAGCTGTTGGAAACACGGTTATACGTCTTACTTGACACCGTGTTAAAGGTAAAATACCATCTAGAGCTCAGATGAGGACCACTGATATTCAAAGGCAAGAAGGCCTTTGGTTATCCATATTGTTCAAGCAGATTTTTACTTAAGCGTTCAATTTGCAGTTTCATTTGTAAAGGCAAATCCAACAAGATCTTGACTTTAAATTTAAATTGGTTTCACCTCAGGCTTTTAGTCAAGGTTTTGGTTTGACTTGAATATTATCTCATGTGGGTCAATAGTGAGGCTGCCCAAAGGCAACACCACAATAATTCCTCTTTAAGTTTTTTCTAAGCCACTTCTTGTCCTCCAGGCGTGGTTGAACTGCAGCCATGGTCCTAATAAGACACACATTTCCTGTGAGAGATACTTTATATTGCAATAACAGGTCTGCTGTGGTTGGTTAATGTGAACAAATTGGTCCGAGAGATGGGCCAAAAAGAGGTGGAATGTTTAGCGTCTACTGTAAAGGTTTAGGGATAAAGTAAATTTAATTGAGCCTTGGCCAACGAAAATGTGGGAAGTGTCTTAAATAAAAAAAGAGTCCCACCTTTCATGTGCTTTTTCTTTGTGGAAAGTCTGCCATGTCCTAAACTCTATATAATCAGTGTCTGTGTAAGTCTGTTTTTCGTCAGGCCTTTAACTCACACAGGTTTTCCCTGATGTTTTCCCTGTATTTCCAGGGCAGTTTTTGTTGGAGGAGTCTCGAGTGCTGGAGGCAGCAGAGATGGCCAAGAAAGCAGCGCAGCTCGACAGTGGCGAGTTTGATGTGGTCTTCAGCGCGGCCCATATGCTCAGGTGAGGCCTTCACTGGGCTCCTGATGAGTTCCATGCGCGGACATCGGTAATTTACAGTGTGTGGAGGAGATGGGTGGGCCTCAGTAGTTTCCAGAGCTGAGGAGAGAGGGAGGTCTCCAGTCTGCAGCTTTATCCCAGGCTTACACCAGTCCTCAGCCTCATGATTTAGAGTAATCTCTCCTCTCACAGCAGTGCCAGCTCCAGAGCCATGACTGTCTTAGCTCTGTGTCCTCAAACACATCTGAGCTGTGAGATGACATTACAATGACTGTGGAAGTGTATCATCTGAAGACAGTGACACTCTGTCAAAACTTCTTGAAATGAACAATGCACATTATTATATAAACACATGTACGTACATATATCAATAAACATGCAGAATTGACACCCAAGCAGAAGCAAATTTCAATCTCCTGTCCCTTTTTTACAGGTTGTTATAGGTTTTTTGTCTTCAACATGCAGGTTTAGCCACTGTCAGTGTAGCACACCTCTTTTAAACCAGCAGAGCACTTACCCAACCTTCAAACATGTATTGAATGTATCCTTGCCATGTTCCTTATTTTAATCTACCTGAAAGCTGCAGTACAAAATGTATGTAAATTATGGAGATATTTTTTATCAAACAAACTAGACAAAGCTTCTTCAAATAACACAGCAAATAAACTGAAAACAAGCTCTTTAGTTTGAATGTTTGGAAAATGTGAAAATCCTAAACCAAAATGACTTGATTTGATGAAATACTAAGGAGGAAGCACTTTTATATCAGATATTATTACCCTTCTCTGATCATAAAAGGAGCCATCAGAGCTTGTTTACCCCCCACAGTTGTGTCTATCTTCAGCCTCTCTTCAGACTTAGACCCTCACAGTCGGGCCGAGCCTGGAGCAGCATGTGGTGTGAACCCTCTGTCTCCCGACATGGGGTCCGCTCGCTCCACTCCTCCATGGCTCATGATCTTTATGTGTTTGCTTTGGACGCAGCAGTGGAAAGGCTCTTACAAACCTGATTCTACACAGAGAATACGGCCACTTAGATGTGCAAATGTCTATTATTACGCTCCAGGGTCCTTGCATTTTCACCAAACCAAGTACAATTTATTTATATTTCCATAGTTGGTTGAAGTGGACAGGGATGAAGCAGGAGCAGACAGTGTGCCAAGTTCAAGGCTTGTAAATATGACTTGTGCCGGGGATTTATACTTGAGGAAGCAATAGTTAAAATACATTACATAGTCATAAATGTTTCTATTGGAGCCACATGTTTTATAGAGGCACATATTCGAGGCATTAGTCTGCGTAAGTGGCATGACGATTTTGTTTCTTCAGTGGTTGTTTAATGTGTAATTTGCTTTGAATTGATTGTGGGTGATATCATGAGCTGGTAGCATCAGGAGGAGTCCCTCAGGCTGTGGGCGTGGCACCGTGGAAAAGCTTCAAAATGTGATTGTAGGCTGGACACAGATGGACCACGCATCTGCTGCTTAAATGAAAATAGTTGATATGGTAAAATGTACTTCAGTTAATTGGCTCTGATGTCCATCATGTCATCATCAAATCTTGAAGAAATGTAAATAAACTCGACAAAATACATTTATTTTCAAAATGCATCGTACATTGTAGATAAAGAAATCCCCACAACATAAAATTAAGGCATTTTATTGTATTATGTTTAGCCATATTTTTCTTATTTATTTATGTTTTCCTTGTTGTATAGTTAAATTACTTCATTCTACAAATCCATATTAGAAACCTTCAGTGAATTTTAATGCCCCTTTTTTCCGCTCTTCTTCCTATGACTATGTCCCATGCCTTTTATTTTAGAGAATAAATGACCCGCTGCCCTTGGGAGAAAAGTTGTATCTCTTTGCATAATAAAGTTCAAAAATCTGGAAGCTTTTTTAATGTCCGTTTTTTTCTCACGAAAAGTTTGGGAGTCATTCATCCCTCACTCCTCAGTCACTTCTGTATCGTCTGGTCCAGACTGGTCTCAATAATAAGTGTGGACAGATAATGTGTTCCTCAGATAATGTGTTGTTAAATGTGATAATGATATTATCCGATTAGATCGGCTCATGCATTCTTGCCCTGAAGCCGGAGCTCTGTAAATACTTTTGTTGGCAAACAAGTCTGTGTTTGTGGCTGGACGAGAGGCCACATTTATAATGTCTGGACAAATTCAGCTACAAACCAGTGTTTGGATCGACGCTGGAATTTAAAGTGGTTTGACCCAAAACATAAATTCTAGCTTTGAGAGCTGATACACATCATAATCTAATCTCTGTCAATCTACTTATTTTTTTTAAACAGAATTGACTCCTCAATCAGTAGAACCAGTTAAATGTTAAATATTTCACAAAGCCTGGTGCAGTTCAGAAATACACACGTAAATTCACTTTCATCAACACTGTAGTCAAAATTACAAAGTTTACAAACCAATTTGACTTCTAAACTAAACTGGTCCAAAGCATTTGGACAATATTTTACATGCAAACAGCCTTGTGTTATTTCTGTCGATGGACATCTCTTCAGTCATGTGCATTTGTGTCCGATGTCATATAGTGATATCCAACTCATTGCATAAAACAGAGCTTCATGCTGCACTGACACTTGCATAAGCAGGTCCTTCCATCCTGAGCATGTGGATGATCCCTAAAGAGGCGGACGGCCCAAATGAAAGAGCCGCACTTGCTTTGATCAGTCCATCCTGAGGCTCCACCAGCCCCTGCTCTCTGTGTCCTTGACTTTCTCAGACTTAAACTGTTTGCAATGAGTGGCCCTGCAGTGGTCAGAGCCCTGCAGATGAGGACTGTAAAGACATTGTGAATTCAGTGTTAATATGAGGCAGACAGTGGCAGAGCAGTGGTATTAGAGGTGAAAACACTGGTATGTGACAGGTGCTGCTTTGAGTCGTGCTGATTCACCATCTGCTGAAAACAAAGCATGTGGCACAGGGAAGGCCCTGCTCTGTTTATCCAAGACAACAGAAATATCAGCTGGGTTCATTGTTTAACAGCTTGACAAAATACAGATCCAATAAATCTTATTTATTACTTTCTATGGGTGTTTTAATTCTGAAACAAGAATCAATATGTTTCTTTTTATTTTATTTCTTACGCTTAATCATGTGTTACTAGGCAAGGCAAGTTTATTTGTAGCGCACATTTCATACACAAGGCAATTCAAAGTGCTTCACACAGCAGGAAAAATGCATTCAAATCACAAAGAAATTACAGAAACAGAAATACAATAAAATTAACAAAATAAAAAATAAACCTTTTAACCTTTTAATTTGAATACATTTAAAATGTGCTATTTTTTATTTAAAGGTGTAGGGTATTACCTCAAAATAGTCCCAGATACATCTTTAGTGTTTAAAATGTCAAAAATAAATAATAAATAAAATAAAAAATAAAAAGGGTAACGTGTAAATGATTTAAGACATAAAAGAGAAGAGTGCAAAGAAAAATCCTTTCAGTCATATGCACAGCTAAACAAAACTGTTTTTATCTTAGATTTGAACATTGTCAGTGTAGAAGTCTGTCTCACATCTTCAGGAAGACTGTTCCAGATTTTAGCTGCATAAAACCGGCACTAGTGTTTTCTTTGTTACTCTTATATATTAAGTAGTAGTATATATAATAGTATATATATAGTATATAAGTGGTGCTTTCAAATGTTAGAACCGCCTGAAAAATGTGTATTACTTTCAGTTTGATTCAGCTCATATTTTGCCAAGAATAAAAGAACCAATCACACATGGAAAACTGTTGGAATCATCATTTATTTTTGTATCTGCTCATTCTTTTTATTCCATTTCCTGGCGTTTTTCTCCCCACTGACCCCTGAGCACTGGTGAACCGAGTCCAAGGCCTGAAGCCAGCGGCAGTAAAGATGAATGACGACCTCCTTCTGTGTGTTTTCTTCACAGACAAGCCAGTCTCAATGAAGCAGCTGAGAAGTACTACGGACAAGCAGCAGGCCTTAGACCAGATGTAAGTCATATCCCACTGTACATTTGTTCAAACAGGCAAATATTAATGTTCAGAAGATATAGAAAAATAGTGCCCCCTGTAACTTCTCTGGTCCGACAGCTACAATACTTTCTCCATTGTGATGTTATTGATGAGGCTTGGATAACATCACAAAACTAATCATATTTAATACAGCTTACATTCATGTTGTTAAAATGCAGATTTGTGTTGTAGTACAGTGACCTCTAGAGTTTAATCAATCAGAAATGATCAGAGTCAACATTTGTGCTTTCACTGTTTATTTATTTTAGGTCAAAGCACAATTTATTCACTAAGACTAAACTCTCTTGCCCCCCACCAGTTTTTTTACCTTGAAAATCATGCGTCTAGAGCAGTTTGCACACATACATAAACATACATTCAGTGTGTCCTTTACACAGTTTAAAAAGAGGAACTCATTAAGTTGAATCCGACAGTACACAACAGTTTACGGTAAACATAAAAAACCCTGCCATCCCAATTCAACAGGTTAATTACAAAGGGCACGAACGAGTTTGAAAAAACTATTTCAACGACGGCCCTGAAGGTGTCAGCTGTTGTTCCAGGATGCTTTTAGCTTTCAAGGTATTTGTACACAGTGTTCAAAGGATGCAGCTAAGAATAAGGTCATTCTGTTGAACATTCCTGGCAAAGCAATTACATTTCCTTTTAATTTGACGGACCCTCCACCAAAAAAAGATAAATTGTGCACCGCAAATGATAAAATTAATCTCAATACTTTAATGTGCTCATGGGTAAAATAGAAAGCAAAACAAAGGGCATTTGTCATGTTTGCTAAATAGGCTCTAACTTCAGTCGTAATTATTCAACACATTGTCATGGTGTCCACAGGTACCAGCAAGTCTGTATTGAAGAATCTGACAACTGAAATATGATGGATTATTATGTATTTTCAAATCCTTTTGTTGTTACTTCTATATCAGACAAGAGGTAGGAGAGATTGTGTAATTACCTTAACATTTTTCGATGGAGACGTGCGCCTTTGTCAATAGCGGAGCACATCACACCAGCCGTCATGTGACACTTCTGACGGCGGAAGTTTCTGTCAAAACATGTTGAGGCAATTACATCATCCATCTTACCTATTGTCTGATGTAGAAGTAACAACAAAACTCACTGAGACATAGGTTTTTGCCCTAATAAATCATAACTATCGCAAGTGCAATCACGGGGCCTGGGCTCTGCAGTAATCCCTTCTTATTACTGGCCTGAATGGAGCTCTTTGTGGAAGCGGGCAGTGAAATGAGTGCTAGTTTGGACTCTAAACTCTGAGATGTGTTTGTGCAGCATCAATCACTGACTTCAAAGCTCAGGCGGAGTGGGCAGATTGGAAAGAATAATGGTAATAACCCCCTGGTCCGAGTCGCTGACATTCTGAAAATGAACGTGTCTCTGTCCACACACGACTGCTCTAAGTGACGGCTCCAGGGGCTTCGTGTTTGGCAGGTGATTATTCAGGTGGTCGCTCACTTTGTTTTTTTAAGGGTCGACCAACTGAACTTTAATCTGATGATATATATTGTTGAGATTTAACGTCAAATTCAGTTCGGTGGAGTGACTTTTTCCTCTCTTTAAGCCCAAATATCATATATATGCCCCAAACTTAATCCAGATCATATAAACAAAATTAAATGAGCATAATATGATATATAATACAACGCTTACTGAGCTAACACGTGCAAAGAAATTCAATATATCATTTTGCTTCTTATTTGCATAACAATTGCTCAAAAAGGAATAGTCAGTACTGCTTAATCTGTTTCTTTCAATTGTAAAATCGACAAAAACATGTATTTATACGGATTTGTTTTATTGCATTCACATTTAGACATTTATTTTTTTCGACAACATGCAAACATAGTTAGCCCAAGACTATTTCTAGACACTAAACTAAACAGTCGGATGTATGTGGTTTCCAAAGTTGTACAATGATCCAACCCTTGCCCCTTTGTCTCTTGTAAACATGTTGAGACAGCTAAAGTTTAGTGTCCTTCTTCTTTCCCGAAAAACTCTTTTGACGTTTGTTTCTCTCATGGTTTCATTGCCGTCCCCAGATGGGTGTAATGTGACTGTTTCTTGGCCTCCACAACCGTATAAACATTAGACATCCAAACCCAAACATTGACCACAGTTGCCTTTTGGTCAGTGGGACTTGGACTCCTCCTGTGAGTTGTATCGCTCACAGCCGATGCACCAAAGTCTTGTCTTAAACGTTCATCCATCTTCAGAGCGTTCTCCTCTGTTCTGCACAATGGGACTTGACTGTAGCTGTGTTCTCTGTCCGTCTGCGTTTTCCACGTCATGCTTCACTACTTTTCGAACGCTTCACTCAGCGAGACATTTTATATTGAACTCATATGGACGCTTATGTTGAAAGAGGGACACAATCGACCAGGTTCAAACGCCCGTAGAGCTGTACCATTACTTTTTTGTTCAAACGGTTCATGTATTTCTTTTCAAAATGTCTGACAAATACACGAAAGCTGTACCATTTTAAATGTTTTACGGCGCGCCTTTTCTTTACGGTGTGGCCTAATCCGCTCCACATCTGCTCCGACCTCTTTGCCTTCATGCCAGTTTAGGGGAAAGGCTTCGGAGGTTGAAAGGTAACAGAGCAGCAGGAAATGAGTAAAAAGCAAAGACTTTGACGAGGGAATGTTTTTTTTGTACAGGACATAGTAGGGCGTAGTAAAAAAAAGTATGCCACAGTATAAATCAAAAACGTTTTTAGAAGGTAGAAGAAAATGTGCAGAGACGTGGTGGAACTGGAATAAAAAAAACTAAAATTAGGACTACAGTAGACCCAGATGAGAAGAACACTGAGGCTACCCCAAATAAATTGTCTGTAACATTTGCTGTAACATTTTTCAAGTGGCTCGGACGTTAGGCAAATTCTTATTTTTTTTTACTTTGAAGGCAAAAAAAAGATCCAAATTTTGCCATTTTTTGACTCGGAGTGACCACCAGGGGTCAGGCTTCAACAGTCCAGGGGTCAGGCTTCAACAGTCCAGGGGTCAGGCTTCAACAGTCCAGGGGTCAGGCTCCAGGGGTCAGGCTCCAGGGGTCAGGCTTCAACAGTCCAGGGGTCAGGCTTCAACAGTCCAGGGGTCAGGCTCCAACAGTCCAGGGGTCAGGCTTCAACAGTCCAGGGGTCAGGCTTCAACAGTCCAGGGGTCAGGCTTCAACAGTCCAGGGGTCAGGCTCCAACAGTCCAGGGGTCAGGCTCCAACAGTCCAGGGGTCAGGCTCCAACAGTCCAGGGGTCAGGCTCCAACAGTCCAGGGGTCAGGCTCCAACAGTCCAGGGGTCAGGCTCCAACAGTCCAGGGGTCAGGCTCCAACAGTCCAGGGGTCAGGCTTCAACAGTCCAGGGGTCAGGCTATCCTTTATTTTGGTAGCAAAGGCGAGCGGGGGGAACATGCGGGGGACACGGGCGCCGCCATGTTTGTTGTGATGACGCTGCTGGGCGCGTTTCAATCCCAGAATGCATTGCGTAAGTCAAATTTCACACCGTGATAGAGCGTGACATTACTATGGACATGTCAGTGGCTCCGACAGAGGCAAACTAACTTGTAAATAGCAATATAACGACACCTACGCGCGTTTTGTTTTGTTACAGACGCATGTGGAGGACTGAATATGAAGATGCACATGTGTTGCGCTATGCGTTATTAGTCCTTTGGGGTGAAAGACAGGTTTACCAACGTGATAAAACTATATGACACGGCGGTTTAGGAAAGACCGGTCGACGTTTTTTAAACAAAATGCTGATTTTTTTTTTTTTTTTTCAGTCGGCTAGTTTCATACCGGGTCGGTCGGGTTACGGCAAACAGACATATTATTTTGCTCAGCCTGAACAGTATTTGTTTTTGGAATGTGCTGCATGATGTTTCTTCACCGTTGCTCTTCTCATATCCATCTCTTTTACATTACTTTTTAAAACGTTGCTTTTAACTGTTAACAGATCATCTCTTAGTCTTTCGCTCATGACCAGAACACTGATAAGCCGCATAAAGGAGATAAAAATGATTATATGGCAGCAAAGTAAGAGGGGTTTCTTAAAGATAATTGTTTAAGAGTAGGAAAGTGGGCAGTGAGAATGATCTGAATCGTCAAGCAAATGTGAAAAGTGGTCTGACAACGTGATGCCTCAACAGTGCGGTTGGATCGGAGTGTATAGCTGAGGTTTTACAACAAGCCATTATTATACATCGAACATTTTAACGTTTTACCGCATTGGTGTGTGTGATTCTCGAACCCATTACTGTTACAGAAATGTTACATAATACGCTGATCATAAGTTTGAGGATTTGCACAGAACAAATCCACATTAAAGCCTCTATATACTGCACTGTATTGAGTGTGTCAGCCCTATAACGCGTTTGTACAGTGTTTTTCGCACTATAAAGCGCACTTAAAAGCCTTTAATTTTCTCAAAAAACAACTTATAATCCAGTGCTCCTTATATATGGATTAATTCTGGTTGTGCTTACTGACTTCGAAGCGATTTTGTGTGGTACACGTATTGTTTGGCTTTATAGTCCGGTGCGACTTATATATGAAAAATGATTGAAAATAGACCATTAATTGACAGTGCGCCTTATTGTGCGGAAAATACGGTATATGACTCTTATCATTTTCACTTGTGTGCAAATGTATAAACACTTCCTTGACTTCCAAATGGCCCTCTTTGGTGTTATTAGTGGTGTGACCTGAAATGGCAGGTCAAACAGCAGGTAATTTCTGAGTCAAACAGTGGTAGAATGTCCTGGCCCGTTACAGGAGAGAGCCCTGGCTTCTCGGGTGACGTCTGATAGAAACACAGGCGTTTGAGAAGCGGCTTGTTTTACTTGGGGATTACTGTAATTGCAGAAAATGACTATTGATGACGTTTGAGAGTTGGAGTTGGATAGATAGGCCAGACACACCTGCACATTTTAGTAAGTGCTGAAAGAGGAAAGGGATGAAATGACGGTGTGTTTTGAACGTGGGACACATTTTAATCAGCTCAGCACAACTAATAATCTGCTTGTGAATGTGTCATTTGCATATTCATTTGCCATAATGGGTTAGTGGAAAAATCACATCCCAATACGACTCTCTGCATTTGCCAAGGCTTGAAACGAACAAACAAAAATGACATTGCTTTGGTCCCTTTGTAGCTCATTTATTTACTTTGACTTTAATTTATCATCATTTGAATTCTTATTTCCAAAAACCTAAACAAGTTCTATCCCAAACCTTTAAAGGAACGACATGGGGCTCATTTTAACACTTAATTTTCAAAGATCACTGAAGTTCAGCCGCACTAGTTTGGTGACAGTAATAGAGGCCCAGTTTCAGCCATAATGTGAGTCAGATGTTGTTCCTGGCTCTGCTCACGTCAGCTCCTCCTGAGAGCGACACAGATCTTCAGCCACTGCAGTGGGATATATACAGTATGGAGCCTGTGGAGCCACTTCAAAGCTCTGCTCCTGTCTGTCCCTGACATGTGTGGTCACTGACGGTTACTGCTCCGAACGGCTCACCGCAACCAGGAGGAACAAGAAGGGCCAGAGTGTCAGGCTTCTCATGAGGATGTCTAGTTTAAAAGGGCATTTACCGATTTATACCAAAAAAATGGCTTTCTAGACCTTACCACAGCAAATGCCCTTCCCTCCCGACACAGAAAATCCAGGTTTGGGTCTTGCCTGGGTGGCTACAGTTTTGTCATACTTCGGGTGTGTGAGTCTTGTGTTTTCTAAATAGTTTGTTGATACTGTGCGGAAATATTAAAGTACCCAATTGTTTTTCTCATAAACGTGTTGTTTAACCTCAGAAAGTACATTGTAAAAGCAGAATTTTGGGACAAAACCTGATTGGCTGTGCAAGGACGGTCCACAATGCTTCACTTCTCTGTCTAAAAATGCTGTTCTGAATCTGTCCTAGTGGCTAAAATACATATATGTATTTGTGCTTTTCATGTTTCCCTTCTCATCCGAAACGTCCATTCTGTCCCCCCCTCCAGTACCCGGCCGCTCTGATGAACCTGGGGGCCATCCTGCACCTCAACGGCAAACTACAGGAGGCGGAATCTAACTATCTGAGAGCTCTTCAACTCAAACCAGACGACTCCATCACTCAGTCCAACCTGCGCAAACTCTGGAACATCATGGAGAAGCAGGGCCTGAGGACTGCCAGCCCCTGAGCGGAGCCCCCGCCCGCCACGTCTGCTCCAGATCTGAGTACGAACCGACCCCCGTCCCCCCGGTCCGGGAGGAGAGGGTTTTCTAAAGAGGTGGACGACTGCTGAGCTCTAAATGCACCTCAGGCCACGAGTACTCCGCACAACTTTGGCACGCCTGAGCTATTTAGACTCCCTGATGAAAGTGGTCGGCTGAAGTATGTTTTTATAGATTAGGGCACTTACAGTTGCAGCTTTATTGCAAATTAATTTAGTCAAAAATGAGGAGATTTTTTTTTTACAGTCAGTGCAAAAACAATGCCTGGTTTTCACAATGACTTGGTCCGGTTAAATGAGGTTGTGTGAAGAAGTGAAGACCATTGAAAAGCACATCAAACATAAATTATGCTTTTTTCTATCAAAGGATTTTATCAGCAGTCAAATTGTAGCTTCCAAAATGAAAAGGGAATTGACTATCCAACGATTTGAATGCATCAATAGCCTCTGATTGCTCCGGGAAGGTTGGAGTCGGCCAAGTAGATTATACTTGGCGAGGCAGTTTAAGCCGTCGCCGTGCAGCGAAATGTGTGAATCATCCGTATTAGTTTGTGGAGCGCTGGATTCTTCCCATTACTGCTGCTTTTTAGCACAACGGGAAAAGGCCAGGTTTCCATGGCAATGCAATTGAATACAGGGGGAGTTTTTGGTGACGAAACACAGAACGCGTGCGCTGCATGTCTCATGACTGAAGCTGATTTTATAAACACTAAATGAAGGATTCGCAAACCAAATACAAACACAACATCCTTGTTCTCTTCACTATCGCACAGACATACCACTACAGAGGGACGTGTTTTATAAATTATTTGGGGGAAAAATATGTTTTGTATAAATGACTTTAATATATTGTAGAATATGTACATAAAACCATGATTTCTTGAAGTACGTGAGGTACGAGCCTTGGTCTTAAGCGCTTGTGTATGTTCTGTTTAATGAACGTGTTTTGATGACTGAGCACATTCCCATTCATGAGTTTGTGCAGTATTTGTGCTCCTGTCATTGTCCGATTTGTCTGATTTGACTAGCCATAATACTTGTGTTTTTTTAGTCATTAAGCTATGTCAATGGGTCTTCTAAGCGACAGAACCAGCTGGAACTGTGTTTTTTGTAAAGAAGGAGAGAATCCTGTTTGCTATTTGTGCTCATTATTGGTCTCTTTAATTGTGGTCAAATGTTGTTATACATTGAGTATGACATGTTGCAGTTCTGATGGTATCACACTGTTTTTGTCACAAGTCCTTTTACTCAGTATTTTATAATGTAACTAAAATGTCCATCAGCTGCCATCTTTAATGTGCACACTTCTGTCATAAAAGTGCTTATATTTGAATATTGCTTGGGTTAAAAATGACGTTTCACTCCTTGTCTCAGCTCAGGGATCTCAAGCGTTTACTAAATTAAAAAGAGTTATTTTTTAAAGTTGTTTGTATTTGTATAAATTATGAATATTTGTAGGCCTTTTCCTCCTGTTTTGTAATACCTGAACATTGTGCTAGAAATGCCCAACTTTTTTCAACAATAAACATCATTTGCAAACTCTTTTTTTTTGTTCATTCTGCAGCTGTTTTGGGTATAAAAATTGTGAAATGTTTTGACAATTTGAACATACTATAAAAATAAGCTTCAGTTTCAATGTAAACATAGGATGCACTGTGAGCCCAAGACAAATTTCCTTTCGGGGACAATAAAGTTTAACCTAAACTAACCTAAGATATTGTGGTGGTCTTGCATGGAGCAGAACACGTTTTACACATGAATCTGAAGAGCAGAACTTCTGCAATTTGCTTAAGCATGTCATAAAATAAAACCAAATGCTTCTTCTCCACTTTGATCCCGCTACAACAAAGAAAGAGGGCATGTAAAGACTCCCATATGTGCAGAATAGTGCACTGTCTACACGTGGAGGCCTTTCCAGATGTTTCCACAGCTCTTCCTGCTGACAGTCCAGAGTCTGGTCCCTGAGACTGGCCCGTGGAGCTCTGTTTGGGGCTTTAGAGGCTCTGACTGCAGCTCTCAGCTCCACATGGTGCCTGCTCTGAAGAAATATGCAAAGATTGTTTTAAGTGTTCTCCATAACACAGGTGCTGCCACTTTCCTGGGAATGGTGAGAAGTCAGTCATGTCAGACTTTCTGGAGACATTGTAAGATATATTACGTATAGAAAATATTTACCATTCTGTTAAAAGCTGCCAGTTTTCCACAGTTGTTCCTGTCAACCCTATGTCAAATCCATAGCCTATAGGTTTTTTTTTCCGACTAGCGCTATTTCAAAACACATTTTTGCAACTGAAAATCCACTCTTAACGGTACAAATATGTGGCAGATGTATAGATTATAGTGTAAAATACATTATAATCAGAGCAAAACATTTGTAAATCATTTCAGGTTTTATTCTTAACATTAGAACACTGCATACATGAGAGCCAAAAACACACTCATCTGTTGGAGCTTATTTAAGTTGACACTTGCCAACATTTAAATACTGTTTGATTATTATAAGAAGAATACAGAGGCACAGAGAGGACAAGCTGCTCCACTTCACACACAAAGAAGTAGTCCCACTGAAATGGACTGAAATCCTAGACTCAAACCATCACTTAAGCCACTCAATTTTATTCTATGTTACTTTTTGGTGTTTAATCTTCCAAACTTTCACGCTTGAGCACATTCATTGAGGATTTTACTCCCTCCCTCTCTTCGTGTGTATTTTTTCAGCAGCGTGGAGACATCAGTGAGCAGCAGAAACACCTCAGACTGCTCTGTCTCCTGCACAAGTGTGTGACTGATGGAGCAAAAGCCGCAGCACATCTACAAAGTTTAGCGCCACCGAGAATTGATATACAAATTAGTCACGAGGTATTAAGGGCTTTATGCACACAGAATCTCCTTCCAAGGTTGATAGATGAACTAACCCATAATGAAAAGTGGAAGGGTAAAAATAATGGCTCTGACTGATGAGAGTTTCCTGAGGACTGTTTCCTTGTTTTGTGTCAGAGCTTCTTCAAAGTCCTTGGTCAAGAGGTTAAAAATATGATATAAACACAACAAGTTAGAGCTACTTTGTCCATAGGGATTCTAGAATAAAGTAAGCAGAGAGAGAGGGTTAGAGAATGAAGTTTATGGTGAACATGCAGTGCTCCTTTTCACAGCCTCAATCACAGCGTTTATCGCAGACGTGTGCAGCGTGTTTCTTACAAAGGAGCAAAGGCTATTCTCAAAAGGTCCAACATGGGTTCAAACATCCTGATGAAGTCAGAGTGTGAAGCCGTGGACCGCACTGCTGTTCCTTGCACTGCACATGTTCAGAGGCGTTTGTAACGAGCACACTTTGGGGGTACTAAGGCCGTAGCTATTCTATTACTTGGTTTACGGATTTTTAAATGAAATATATTGAACAGGCGGGCGAAATATAAATATAATTTCAAAAGATTTTTTCTTCCGGGTTTGCCCAAAACGGACCACGGTAGGAAAGGGGGGGGGGGGAGACGCGGCACGCAGGTGAGTGGAACAGTAGATTTAGCCTGTTTTACACTCAGAACTCACACTTCTAGGTGTTCAGCCTTAGTCACGGCAAAACACACTGGAGAAAATGTGGTAAACAAGTTTAAAATGTGTATTTGCGATATAAAAGGTGGAGGAAACGGGCGCGCTCTCGCCGGGACCGCGCAGGGACGGAGCTGCTCCGCCACGCTTCATGCGCTCTTGTCTGACTAAATACCACTTTTTATATTTCATTTAATGCTATTTTGCATTGTCGGTGGTACTTTATTAAAAAAATATATATATATATAATAATACATTTTATCAATATTGTATAAATCAATACTCTAAGTGCGGTGGATCCGTAAACCAAGGAATAAAATAACCGCGGCCTAACAGGGAGACTTTTTTTTATTATTAAAATGTTTTTAGACTTAATGAATACAATTTTATTAGCAGTCATCTAAATTCAAATAACAATTAAATAGTTCCAGCTCAGTGCTTCTCAAACTTTTTCTGGTGCGCCCCCTTCAAGGGATAAAAAATTATTCCATTCCAAACTTCTAGTGGTTCCCACGGGGCCTCAAGAAGAACCATATCAATCATAGAATTCAGGGGAAGTTGTATTTTGTCTTAGCATATTACATGAGAGGTATTATATACAACTATCCCGAAAACATCAACAAAATCACTCGAAACTAAACTTGTCTGTGTTGTGACAGCAGTGTTCCAGATCCACAGCAGCAGCATATTTACATATACGTGTTAGAGTAGTGTGATGCACAAATGTTTGGAACATTCTGTCAGGTAATAAACTATACAATATATTCGGACTCAAACAGGCAAAGTGAGTATGTAGATGGAGAATCCTTAATGTTTTCGAGCTTGTTGATGTGGTTGATGTAAAATAAAACCAGCTATTAGCATTTTGTGATCTTTACTTTTGTGATCTTTACTTACATCCAGTTTTAAGAAATTACAATACAACAAACACAATTGTTATAATCGCATCAAGGATTACAGACGGAAATTAGCACGTTTACTGTACAATAATAACCTGGTATAATACATTTCTACAAATATGTTGACAATGTTTATGATTACTATCGATGAACCTGATTGTCTCCCTATAACTGCGGCTGGTCAGCTCTTTCCTCACAGACCTGTCCAGACTGTTATTTATCCTCGCTCGGAGCAGTGAGAACGTGTGATTAAGTTCCTCTGAGACCCATTAGAGGCACAGCCTGTCCCCGCCACACGCTGCCACCATCCATCATGCAAATTTAGAACACTCATATACAACTTCAGCTCAGTGGCCTTTACTGCAGCCTCGTGTCAAAACGCTGTAAAAAGTCTGTCTCTAACTACTTTGGACACTTGCTCATGAAAAGTGTCCATAATAAGAGAAATGGGACACCAGAGTGAGAGGAGCGCAGGAGCAGCAGGTTCCAGATCAGGAGGGTTTAGACGGCCGGTTTTGACAGGACGTCCCGTATCAGTGACTGACCTCTATGTGCAAGACTCACAACAGCCTCCTGTGTTTTTCTCCACTCTGGTCAAAGCGGACATGTTCTTAATGTTAACACGCTGCTTATTATAGCCTACAGGCCTTTTATAAAGATGTGTTTGTGGGTAAAGCAATATCTGGTCAACTAAAAGACATTGCAGCCAGAAAAAAGGATCTCTTGAGCTTCCTGAGAATGCTTTAGAAACCTCTTAGGTGGAAGTGTCATTTTTCAGGGTCACTTGGTTTCAAGCAACTTCTTTTTACCTGGTATTTGATGCTTTCAGCCTTTTTACACAAGCTGTTAAACTAAAGTCACCACAGCAAATCTGATGTGGAATAGAATGAGGACACACAATCTTTTCATGGCAAAATCCCAGTTGACCGTGTTGTGCAAACAATTGTATGAAATAAAACATGATGATACAAAAATGAACAGAATCCCGAAAGAAATCCTTGAAATATATCTCCAACCCTTTATTTGACAAATGGATATCTATTTAACACATAATCAGTAAAGTGCGGAAGTCTTGCTCTAACCATAATCTAATTGTATCCTGGGATTGGATCACACACTCTATTGAATCATTAGATCAACATTCAGTCTTTCAGCACTCATCAGGAAACTTCTACATCCTGAGTCAGTGTTTGTCAGCAAAGCTTCAGCCTCCACTGCAGTGGTTCTTAACCTGGGGAACCCAGGGGTTCGGCGGAGGTCAAAACACACTTCAGACTCATATGATTTGTGCTGCAGGGAATTTGGTGCGCTCAGTTGTCAACTTGTGTCGGGAGGGTATGTCTTGTGATTTCTTTCTTAATATTTGAGATTGAATCAAAGCCCACTTTTCTGAGCAACGTCTTGGTACCAGTTTGCACCGAAGAGGCCTGTCACCAGCCTGGCCCCAAAAGGGCCAAAAGGACTAGCCCAAAGTCCCAAGAGTCTAGCCTGTATGAAAGCCCTCCTTTCTGGGCTACGTTTTGGCACCAGCCCGGCCCGACAAGGGCCAAAAGGACAGTAAATATTCATTATTATGTTTTCTTTTTGTGTGAAAATCTTCTTTTGATGATTTTGCTCTTTGAACTCTGTGATGCACGGTTCATTTTGTGCACCAATAAAATATATACCTATGTTTTGAATTCTGTGGCCCACATTTTTGAAAAAAACAAACTTAGATGTAACTATGATGACATACTTATTATATTATCTTTCTTTAAAATCTGTTTATCTTGGATTCATTACTCTGAGCAGGGACCAGCCTCCTGCTGGTGCCAGAGTCAGGACTAAACATGGACCAGCCTCCTGCTGGTGCCAGAGTCAGGACTAAACATGGACTGGCCTCCTGCTGGTGCCCAGAGTCAGGACTAAACATGGACCGGCCTCCTGCTGGTGCCAGAGTCAGGACTAAACATGGACCGGCCTCCTGCTGGTGCCAGAGTCAGGACTAAACATGGACCAGCCTCCTGCTGGTGCCCAGAGTCAGGACTAAACATGGACCGGCCTCCTGCTGGTGCCAGAGTCAGGACTAAACATGGACTGGCCTCCTGCTGGTGCCCAGAGTCAGGACTAAATATGAACCGGCCTCCTGCTGGTGCCCAGAGTCAGGACTAAATATGGACTGGCCTCCTGCTGGTGCCAGAGTCAGGACTAAACATGGACCGGCCTCCTGCTGGTGCCAGAGTCAGGACTAGACATGGACCGGCCTCCTGCTGGTGCCAGAGTCAGGACTAAACATGGACCGGCCTCCTGCTGGTGCCCAGAGTCAGGACTAAACATGGACCGGCCTCCTGCTGGTGCCAGAATCAGGACTAAATATGGACCGGCCTCCTGCTGGTGCCCAGAGTCAGGACTAAATATGGACCGGCCTCCTGCTGGTGCCCAGAGTCAGGACTAAATATGGACCGGCCTCCTGCTGGTGTCCAGAGTCAGGACTAAACATGGACCGGCCTCCTGCTGGTGCCAGAGTCAGGACTAAATATGGACCGGCCTCCTGCTGGTGCCCAGAGTCAGGACTAAACATGGACAGGTCTCCTGCTGGTGTCAGAGTCAGGACTAAACATGGACCGGCCTCCTGCTGGTGCCAGAGTCAGGACTAAATATGGACCGGCCTCCTGCTGGTGCCCAGAGTCAGGATTAAACATGGACCGGCCTTCTGCTGGTGCCAGAGTCAGGACTAAACATGGACCGGCCTCCTGCTGGTGCCAGAGTCAGGACTAAACATGGACCGGCCTCCTGCTGGTGCCCAGAGTCAGGACTAAACATGGACCAGCCTCCTGCTGGTGCCCAGAGTCAGGATTAAACATGGACCGGCCTTCTGCTGGTGCCAGAGTCAGGACTAAACATGGACCGGCCTCCTGCTGGTGCCAGAGTCAGGACTAAACATGGACCGGCCTCCTGCTGGTGCCCAGAGTCAGGACTAAACATGGACCAGCCTCCTGCTGGTGCCCAGAGTCAGGATTAAACATGGACCGGCCTTCTGCTGGTGCCAGAGTCAGGACTAAACATGGACCGGCCTCCTGCTGGTGCCAGAGTCAGGACTAAACATGGACCGGCCTCCTGCTGGTGCCAGAGTCAGGACTAAATATGGACCGGCCTCCTGCTGGTGCCCAGAGTCAGGATTAAACATGGACCGGCCTTCTGCTGGTGCCAGAGTCAGGACTAAACATGGACCGGCCTCCTGCTGGTGCCAGAGTCAGGACTAAACATGGACCGGCCTCCTGCTGGTGCCCAGAGTCAGGACTAAACATGGGGAATCTGCATTTCAGTTTTATGCAGCTAAAATCTGGAACAGTCTTCCTGAAGATGTGAGACAGGCTTCTACTCTGACAATGTTCAAATCTAAGCTAAACTGTGATTTCTGTCTTTTTTTTCTGACGTTGTGTGACACTTTCACAGATACAATTACCGTATGTATTTACCCTATAGTGTTGTGTCCTCATCAAAAATAAACATGGAGCTTCTTTTTTATTTGTGCACTTTTAAATCCTACATATTTAGATATCCCTTGTTTAAAGCATTTGTGCACACAGCTTGGCATTATCTAGTGGACCGCTTGCATCTGTTATCAAAGCCCACCATCACCGACATATGCAGTTTTATATACAAGAAGCCACTATAAAAGGAATGCAGGTAAGTTTATTGAAACAAAGGAATAAAGTTAGAAGTTAGAAGAAATTAGAAATGGTGCTCAAAAGAAAGAACAGTATCTTATGGATCTGTTGAGTAACGATTTCCTACAAATATGTTGATACCACATATCCGGAGGTATTTCCAGTCTGTCCTCTGTAAACTCTGCGGTTGAGTGAAAAACAAACATCACAATCAGGAAACCATTCTCCATCTTATGCCTGGTTTACACTGTGTATGAGATTATGGTGGCTCTGTGAGGTAAACACAAAGTCCACTGTGTCGCTGCTCAAGAGGGAAACATTTGAGTATGGGAAGAAATGGAACAGAACATGCAAATACAGAATACATGCTTTTCACAAAAAACGTTTTGGTGTTCAATTACCAGTTTGTAAAATAATCGTTTGATTATTGCCTATAGCTATCTCAACGCTAGAGAAAAGACACAAACAATGTGGTAACTGTGGCTTAAACTTCTGGGAAATCCATGAATACAAATGTGTGGGAGGTTTAAACCAGCGTTTATGAGAGGCAATGTCATGATTATAAAGTTGGTGTAAAACCAAACATGTCATACAAAAGTATAATCAATAACTTACTGTACACAACTGGTATTCTTGTACAAAACTATACAGCAGATTTAGTCCAGTCAATAGCTTTCCTCCTATAGCTCAGATTTATACAAATCAAAGTTCCACACGAACACAAACACATGGAGTTACAGTTTATTTATTTACAATAGTGGATTTCTTTATGGGTCTTTACATTCATGATATTCTTACTACGTGTCATCTTCTTTATTGTATATTCTCTCCTCCTCCACACTGGGGTCACTCCATCTGTGCTCTCCCTGGATAACTCCTCTCTCACTCACAGTTCTCCTCTAGAGCTGCAACCAACCATTATTTTGATCATCGATTGATCGGTCGATTATTGCATCGATTAATCAGATAAAAACTACACATTAATACAAATATTAGGTTTCTTGCATTTTATTTGATGCAAATGTTGTGTAAAACTCAACACAACTCACATGCACTTAATGAGCACTGGGCTTATTTTATACAGAGCAAATGTTAATATTTATGTGAAATAAACAGAAAGAATGAGGTAGAATATCATCCCCATTTGTACATAAAACAGATTAAAAATAAATATAAAATAAATAGTAAAAAGGAAATAAGTGCCTATGTAATTAACTTTGTACAATCTTTGCACAACAGTGCATTTAGGGACTTTTACGATTATTTGAAATATGGTGACATGTTATTAGACACAGTTTAAACTATGCCTTTCAATGTTCATATCATGTTACGATGGGAATGAGATCATTCCCTAACATTCGATCACTCGCTGCAATAGCACCTGAAGAAGAAACATGTTGGACTAAAAGCGAACTGGAGTGGTAAGAAATATTAGAATTATCTTATCGCTGTTGGATTCTTACATTATCTTACTGCTGTTTGCAATTGCAACAAAACATCATCAGTAGAGTAAAACTAACCTGTCTCACAACGGTGCAAACATCGCAAATCATAGAAGTCTTTTTTGCATTTAGTGCAAAATGCTCCCACACTTTGAAATATTTTGTTTGTGTTTTTCACCTTCTTTCATCATTTATGTCTTTACTTACTGATGCGTCCAAACGTTTGGATGTTGCCTCCCTCATCTTGTTGAAACTGCACGAAGTGAGTGAGCGGGTGAAATGAAGGCCTATGATTGGCTAATCGCACCTTCTACTGTACTAGTAGATCACACCGTCAAATCGCTCACTACTGCCACCCTTTGGATGTCGTTTCATGTGCTAAAAAGCTGACGGAAAATGTTTTTTTTATAAGACAACTTATCAATGACCAAATCATTTCAATAATCGGTTGTAATAAATTGAATCTATTAGTTGTTGCAGCCTTATTCTGCATGTAAACAATTCTAGAGGTTGACAGAGAGGAAAGGCACAGGATGAAATAGTCCTGCTTTCGTCATCAGACTGCAGATGTCACAGGTTTTCAGCAGGAGAACATAACCTCCAGAAGAATTAGGGCAGTAAAGGCTGAATGTTATTTTTTCTTGTTGGGGAGAACACTGTTTGTCCTGAAGATGGGTTTGGCTTCAAGTGCATTTCATCATCCATCATAGAGAGGATTCTGGGCCAATGCTGAGAGCAGAGAAACCATTGTGGAGGCAGACAGTGTTCAGTTATACCCAAAGTATCAACTTTTTTATTCTTGGTTAAATCAGGCCTTCACTGAACTCAGTAGAAGGTCATGCATAATGCACAGGGCCGCTGCTTGTCATTTGGCCTAAGCAGAAATGCTCAGTGGTGCCCCCATGTCCCCAACCCACTTTGAACATGCCAAAAATACAACCTTAAAGTGACTATTTCTGAAGTCATTATTTTTTAATCATTTTAATATAGTAAATATTGCTTAATTCACAATCCTAAGTGGGATCTGGGGGTCTTCAACTAAAAGGTTTTCAACAAAGAACATTTCATTTTCAGTTTTTTGGCGCATTTTAGCTTTAACATTATTAGTAACAGATTACTATTATGAGGGCCCCCACAGTCACTAAATATCCTTGCTGGGAGCCTCAGGTAACAGCCACTTGTCAACCCAAAATGCTCCAAACGTATTTTTCTCGCTCGAGGCTCGCGAAGTGAAGCGGTTTTCAGTATAAATACATAGAAAATGTGCTTTTATTGATGCAATTCGATGACTTGAGCTACACCACAGGAATATAGTGCTTTGATTAAACATCAAAAGGAAAACTGGGTCGATTTGACACTTTTCTCTTTCAAAAAGAGCGTCTGACCTCACCAGCACAACAGAGACAGCGAAGCTGAACACATTCAGCAGCTTAGGCAGACAGACCAGTTCTATGGGCTTTAGTCTGCTCTGGACTTTAGAGAAGAACAGAGACACTCGCTCCCTGTGTCGTCTCCACGTGGCTGCTCGGAGAGAGAGAGGCGGCAACTGAGTCCTAGTTTGAATTGATAAAGAACTAAAGACAGATTATGCCTTACTGTTTAATGGCAAAAGTAACAGTGCAGCTACTGTACAAACAGCCATGATGTCATTCAGTCCAACCTGCCAGGTCAGGGCGGTGCCCCTCGATGCCCTACACACTGCCTGATAAGTGCATAATGTGAGTGGCAGCACTGATGGCACCAGTCATTTGACAAAACAAATATGCAGTTGTGGAGGAAGTACTTCATTTTGTTAGGTTTGTTTAGTCAGTCTGTCACCATAAAAATGCTAAAAAAACAAAACATCTCAAACTTTTTATTACTTTTCAGCCTTTTTTTAAATGTATTGCAGTAGAATCTACAGATTCGTGTTCTCAAACGTTGGAAAATAAAAGTAAGACATATCCAGTGAAAACATTTATGGCCCACCTATTTTCACCCATCCTCGCCAAGTGTCTTTTAATCTAATTTTCCAAATCAAAAAGAGTATTAAAAGTGATGTTGTACACCATTTGAAAGGATAAGAATTTCTAGTTTTGGATGATGTGCATGGACACTAAGCTAATGTCCGTACAATGTACGTCTTGTTCTATTGCATAGCTTAACCCGGGGGAGTGACACATATTTGGTGAAGCTTAGAGGGAGCAGTGGAGCACGATTTGATTTTAGTGCTGTTTTATGTCAGCTCACAATACAGCAGAAAAACTGTCAAAAGTTTGCCAAAAACTAATGAGCTAGTTAGAGTAAGTTTCTGGGCACTATTCACAAGCAAGGTCAGAAATGGATGAGAATGGGCTCATTTTGCAGAGGAAAAGTAGGAGCACATGGGGATACTAATGAATCCAATCTAATATTTTTGTACTTTTCATGAACAGGTAGTACTTGAGTGAAAATATGTTTCCATATACTTGGAATCTGTTTTGGAATTTTTTGGGGGACAGAACTAGACCAACCAACCCATGATTGAACACCCACAGCCAGAGAATAATAGTTTTAATGCTTTTTTGTGCTCATTTTTAAAATGTATTGCCCTGTACTACTCTTTTGGGGTTGCTCTGTGGCATGAAATTAATGGGAAAAAAGTTTTATTTTTCCATAAATACATGTGCATTTATTCTCTTGATTGGATTGTATGTCAGCAGAACCTCAAACCGTCCTTGAACTTGACAAATTAAGTACAGACGCCTAAAAAATTAAGTGCAGTACTTTTACTTTTGTATTTTGTTAAGTTCCACCACTAAAAATATGAAACAGAAAATGTAATACCTTGAATAAGTCACATAAGGTACTCGCATCACTTGATCTTGATGATGATTCAACTTTACTGGATAAACAAGTCCAGATATTCAGATTTCTGGACATGGCCGGGTGGTGGTTACTGCCTGGCATTCATCACATGGTTTCACATCTCCATCCAAGACCCACACACACGGTTCAACCTTTCCATGTGTTTGCTTTCCCAGAACAAGGCCGCATTCCTGTGTGGGCATCATTTATTATGAATGGATTTGTGCATCTGAAATGAAACCAGCAGCCTGACTGTTTAACTCCCATATCAGCCCAAAGGTCAGAGAGACATTTCCACTGAGAACTCACAGCATTGTATTAAAAGCTGCCGTTGTAATGAACAGTGCAAATAGCAGTTTATATTACCCATTGTGGCATTGACTGAATTATGCATCTTTCACAAAGTTTAAAATCTAACATAATGCAACAAATCCTTTCACTTATCATACACACAGTTTCAAATACATGAGATTCAACCGGACTTTTGCGGTGAAAGGTCAATAACTTATTTTGACCTTGTATTTTTCTATGTTTGAGAACTAATTACAAAACAGACCCTGACAGAGATGCCCCGACAGACGCACAGCCGCATACCAAAACAGAATAATTATGTAAACTTCACCACGTCTAAAGAGCGAACAGAGACAAGGGGAAAACGTAAGCGTTCTGAGAGTAAGGGAGTGGAGAGGACAGGAGAAGAGGAAACTTGCCGAGGACTTTGTAAAGTAAAAAGCTAGTTGGTGTGCGTTGCAGTTTTGTGTAAAGGTGCATTGGTGGAAAATGAGAAAATATGTGGTGGAAAGTGGCATGTGACGATCTTGAAATGGTCCGTATCCTTTTTTTTGTGAGGACTGGAACTAAACATAGAATACTTTGAGGAACTGAGTGAACAACAGAGCAAAAATCTGACCCAATGTTAAAAAAAAACAACGGTTTCATTAGTCTTGATTCCAGTTTGTGGTTCACCGGGTTAAATGTCTGTATTTCTTTGAATTTACGTGACAAAAAAAACACAGAATCTTAAAATGTGGCACCTGTTAGTGGGATAAAGTATTGTTTGTTAGTGAGATAAAGTACTGTGTAGTGAGATAAAAGTATTTACTCCTGCTCTCCTCAGCGATTTTCATTTATTGGAAAACTTATACTCATATTAAATCTTATCTTGTGTATAATATAATAAGAGGTTATGCACAGACATCCTTTTATTTGAAAACTGAGCGAGTGGCAGAACTATAGGCAGCCAACTGTCACGAACGGCAGAACGGGCCAAATACGGGAAAAAAACAGTCTTTAATAGTACAAACAGTAAATATAAAGTTACTGGTGTCAAGACAACAAGGGGAGATACTTAGGAATCAGAATCAAAACCGCTCGAATGCTGGGGGTAACAGGGCAACACAGACAATCTCGCACCGAACAAAGGAAAACCAACACCTAAAATACTACACCCAGTGATTAGCAATGAGATACAGCGGTGAGTGAGCTGAGAGACAAAAGGGGCGGTGACCAGAGGGTGAACAAGAAGGGAGGAGGAAACGAAGAGGAGCCGAGATAAAAGACTGTGTAAAACATGACAAAATATATAACACCAGATCAGACAGTGATCATGACACCAACATGTTTTGTTTTGTTTTTTTCAGCGAATAATCAAATGAACTTGTACAGTAGATCCTCCGTTGTCGCTCCGACTGTGCAGAGCTCATCTCGTTTGTGATCGGCGGAGATTTGGGACACTTCAATTGGCCTCACAACACTTCATTTCCTCAACGAACGGACTCAGAAACCTCTTATGAATGGAAAGAAATGTAATCACTTCAACTGTGTGCGTGATGCTGCGTTCCTATTTCCTGCTTTTCTACAACTGAAAATATCCTTTGCAAATCCTCGCCGCTAAAATTCCGAATGCTGTGATGTCATGACCTCTATTGTGTGGAGATCTCTTTTAAGATGTGTGTTAACCTTCACATTAGCATTTGGTGATTGGCACTGCCTGAATGGTGCGCGGCCCTCTCAGTGGTCCCTGAAACTCGCCATTCCTTCGCCCCATTCAAGCCCCGCCATACTCTCCTAATTACCTCTTTATTCAGTCCCACCAGCAGGCCGGGAATTCTGGGAAAACCCACTCATTAGGAGAAACACAACGGTTCGGGGACCACTTCTAGCATAAGCGCTGGTCCACTTTGGAAGCAGAAGCACAACAGACTTTGGAGTGTCCCTGTGGAGGCTGCGTTATTGCAAAGGATTGTGGGACGGAAAAGTCTAATACGTTGCACCTGAATGGATCCAATCATGCTCGTGGTTTATTATCATTCATTCAAAGAGTGGAAGAGGGTTTAAGGCACTAATGAGGCAATTGGCATTCCTGTGGAGTTTCAGGAAAGCCCACAGACCAAAACAGCGAGTCACGAAAGGAGCCGTTTGAAAATACTGACGATTAATGATTGAAATATGTTCATGGAGTCATATTGCCGGCCTGCTGTCCCTCCTGCATGTATCGGTCTGATGTAGCGTTAGAAGAAGACATCAGTACAACCTGAAACGCTTCAATGATTTGTTTTCTGTTTTTCTGAAGGGGAAGGACATTCAGCAAATTGTCAGCACCGGGATCGAACTCGTGGTTTCAATGGTAGAGGAATCTTGAGAATCATCAACCTTTAAGTGCTATCAAATGGAATATCAATAGTTTATCAGGTTATCTTAAGTCAGGGGTGTCCAATCTTGTTTTGCCGAGGGCCACATTTTGAATCTTACACGGAGCAGAGGGCCACAAACAACCCGGCAATGTCGAATTTGAAGGAAGTGAATCATTCGAATTTGGCTTTTGACATTGTTCCGATGCCTCCACCTTTAATAAGACCTGGAAGATTAATATTAGGTTTGTATAACATCACAATGCTTGAATTTGTCAATTTTTACAGCAAAATGTGCTACTTTTTGTTGTTTGGACCAACTTAGCAGGAAGCTGGTGGGCCAACAATATTGATCTGAGGGCTGCATTTGGCCCCCGGGCCGCAGTTTGAACGTGCCTGTCTTATGTCTTATATTTGTCAGTGCGTTCACTTAACCTCAATGAAAGGCTGCGATGGGTGTGGCGTTCACATTTGTGAGGTTGTCCTGTTGTTAGCGAGCCGTTCCTCTGTCACATTTAGCCACAATAACAGTCACCGTTACACAACTTCAACAATGGCACTTCTGATTCTGTCGAGGGGCGTGAAGCAGGATGAATACTAACACTGGTGCACAATCCAGTCTATGTTTGCTCCGTTTTTAAATCAGGCTGAAGGTTGGCGAGGAGTGAACAACAGGCGTTAGCTTCTGTCACTCATCTGTCACATGACCACACAGAGAGCTAAAGGGAAAGTTAACCAGGGGCTGGAAACACAGCAGCATTATCCAGATTACACAGACGATGCCCATAACAACAGATGATGTAATCGAGTCATTTTAATGGCTCAGGCGGCCGTGATTTGGTTAAATATTGTGCAATCTGATTTTACTTACACCACATTTGACTAACAACACAAACACAGTAATGTTCAAAATTATATCACAGCTGTTTCTATGTAGTTTAACAAGCATGATTTTTACATAATGAGTTTTACTGTGGGGCATTCTGCATAATTATGTGTACTTTTATTATTCAAATTCACATTGGTTCTGATCAGATGTGGGCAACATTAGATTAGATTAGATTCAACTTTATTGTCATTGCACAGAGTACAGGTACTAAGACAACGAAATGCAGTTAGCATCAACCAGAAGTGCAAAACAGCAGTTAAAAGTGCAGAGTATGTAAAGTGAATCAGTGAATAAATACAGAATGTACGTACTTATTCGTATTCATACTTATCGTTTTTTAGACAATAATAAACCTCCCATATCCAAATGTCACTTGCTGCCTGTTAATCTCTGTAATTGAGTAAAGATGAAGTGGCTGTGATGAGAAAGACCAGAGAGAGTCTGGGTGTGATTTATAGTGCAGTATAACAGAGCGCTTAGGTCCGAGTGGGCGGAGTCTCAGAGGACACACACACGCCTCCATCTTCAGTATGAGGACCCTCCACCGAGAATTGGGTTAGGGTTAGGGTTACCCTAACTCTAACCCAAGAAACGAGAAAAATCCACAGGGAAATGGAAGGTCGACCCCTCTGAGCATAAATGTGTGGTACATCTGCTGTAAGTTCACAGAAGTCAGGACAACCTGGAGAGAAAAGGGGCTGAAAGCTCCATGTTCACACAGTATGAATGTTACTCGTATTCTCCGTAATTAAATTTTTGGCAATGAACGCACAATTTTACACACATGGCTGTTAAAAATACAAAGCAGGCGCCTTAAAAAACTACACTCTTGAATTATGATTATTATATTATATTATTGAGCTATGTCTAAAACTAAGTCATTTAATTCCACACACATGTCCACAGAAGGGAATAACACCCCTCTGAGTGTGTTGTTTTGAGTAAGTTTTTGGCTTTTATGGGAGGGATCAAAGAGGACACGCCTGTTTTCTGAAGCCCCGCCTCTGTGTTGCTGTTGATGACGTTCACAGACACAGGATCACATGTTAACGCTCCTGAAGACAGAGGCAGGTGTCAGGCCCCAGAGGAAGTTTGTTTTACAGCAGGAGCAGCGTGGTTCACATGTTCACCAGATCACAGCCATCTGGACTGGGGGCCCCTGGGGCCCCGTGTGTGCCCAGGTCCACAGGCCGGGTCTGTGGTCACATGAGTGTAGGCTGACAAACAAGGACATATTTGTCCATGGCATGGAAACAAGGAAGAGACAGACGATGAACTATATATATATATATATATATATATATATATATATATATATATATATATATATATATATATATATATATACTACTACTACAATTTATTTATAATCAAAAGCCGCTACACAAGCTGCTACACAAGTGTAACTGAGTTATTAGCTGCTAAAATACAGCAGGTTTATTTTAATTTTGGTGAGTCTTTGTTTAAAAGTGTTTTGACTGCTGTTTTTTAATTAATGATTCATTCAGAATCCATTTGTTATTGCTGTTGCCACTGAAATATTATCTTCTCCAAGTTAATGTTATAGTATTACAGTATTTTCTATGACTTTACATATATTTAAAGTAGCTCAGTTTTTCCAACCTCAGGTAATGTGGGTTGGAGACGCTGGCTCCACATGGATCTACGTTATAGAGGCTTAATTCAAACTTGACTTTCTGCAGACACAGTGTGAGGCAGACGCTCTGTGCCAGGCCAGGATTAGGACCAGGATGTAGCCGGCTTCACTGCTGTGTCTGAGCTGACACAACTCAAGAGAAAGAGCAGGAGCTTCAGCAGTGGCATCAGTGAGAAGAACACTGTGTTCTCACATGACGGACACTGACAGCTCCTGAAGCTCATGTGAAGTCAGAGTCCAGGGTTTGAATTTACAGTAAAGTTCTAAAGTGCAGAAGACAAACAAGTGAAGTCTGGTATAACTGCATCTCAGTCATCAGAGCTAACCCAGATTTATGACAAGCAGGAGAAACAAATGTTTATGTTTCGACAAATAATCTCTGTCCCTGAGATTAGTACATCGTACTCAGACATGAAAACAATCTTCTAATTTTCCCTCATCATCAGACCAATTATCGGTGCAGGCTGTGCATTAAATCTCCTCTTTAACAGTTTTTTCTAGTTACTTAAATAAATTGTTATATATTGTTGTATATTTATTTTTGGTCATTGCAGTATTATTTTTCACACTAAAATGGCAATTCCCCTCATTTGTGTTTCCTTGACATGAATATGTCTCATTATAAATAATACTTACATATAGTCAAATAATACATTAGCCAGTCATTTGCTTGTATAATAATAATAATAATAATAATAATAATAATAACTTTTATTTATATAGCGCTTTTCAGTGACCCAAAGACGCTGAACATAATAAAAAAGGGGGGGTATTTACAGACAGGGGGGGACAACAAGTACAATACACATTAATATACAGATAAAATGAACAAGACAGAAGAAGTAGAGAGAAAATGATGGGGATGTAACAGGGGGTAGAAGAGTAGGCAATGGGGTAGAGGAGGCTAGGGGTAGGGGAGGTCATAGGCTTGGGTGAAGAGGTATGTTTTTAGGCGGGATTTGAATGTTGTGAGTGAGGGAGAGTGGCGGACAGGTTGGGGGAGGGAGTTCCAGAGTCGGGGTGCTGTTCGGGAGAATGCTCTGTCGCCAAAAGTTTTGAGTCGGGATGTTGGTGCAGTCAGGGTGAGAGAGGAGGAGGATCGGAGAGCTGGGGTGGGGCGGTGGGGGATGAGGAGGTCAGACAGGTAGGGGGGGGCAAGGTGGTGAACAGCTTTGAAGGTGAGGAGGAGTATTTTAAAGTTTATGCGCTGCTTGATGGGGAGCCAATGGAGAGAGCGGAGAACGGGAGTGATGTGATCACGGGACCGGGTGTGGGTGAGGAGGCGGGCAGCGGAGTTTTGGACCATTTGGAGTCTATGGAGGGAATGGGAGGAGATGCCAGTGAGGAGGGAGTTGCAGTAGTCGAGGCGGGAGGAGATGAAGGCATGGATGAGGGATTCAGCAGCGGGAAGGGTGAGGCAGTGTCGGATTTTGGCGATGCGGCGGAGGTGGAAGTATGAGGTCTTGACGATGTGGCTGACATGGGGAGTGAAGGAGAGGGTGGGGTCCATGATGACACCGAGATTGCGTACCAGGGTAGAGGGGGTGATGGTCGAGGTGTCGATGCTGAGTGAAAAGGGACCAGTTTTATTGAGAGTGGATTTGGTGCCAATGAGGAAGAGCTCTGTTTTGTCACTGTTCAGTTTGAGGAAGTTGAGAGTGAGCCATGATTTTATTGTAGAGATGCAGGTTTCAATGTGGCTGAGGGGAGGGTTTTGGGTGGATTTGGTGGTGAGGTATATCTGGGTGTCGTCAGCGTAGCAGTGAAAGTCCAGGTTGAGTTGGCGGAGGATGTGACCAAGGGGGAAGATGTAGCAGATGAAGAGGAGGGGGCCGAGGACTGAGCCCTGGGGGACCCCCTGCGTTACTGGGGAGAGGGTGGATGAGTGACCGGAGAGGGAAATGAACTCTTGCCTGTTGGTGAGGTAGGATGTGAGCCAGTCAAGTGCAGAGCCCTCAACACCCAGTTGGCGCAGCCTTTGTAGGAGGATGGAATGGTTTATAGTGTCAAAGGCTGCGCTGAGGTCTAGTAGTAACAGGATGTTGAGGGGCCCGGAGTCTGCAGAGGTGAGGAGATCGTTGAGTACTTTGACCAGGGCTGTTTCAGTGCTGTGAAGTGGGCGGAAGCCAGATTGGAGGGGTTCATAGAGGTTGTTTGACTGGAGGTGGGTGTGAAGTTGGGCGGCGACGATGCGTTCCAGCGTTTTTGAGAGGAACGGCAGGTTGGAGATGGGGCGGTAGTTGGAGAGGTTGGCGGAGTCTAGGGTGGGTTTTTTGAGGATGGGGGTGATGGAGGCCAGTTTGTAGATGGAAGGAACATGGCCGAGGGATAAAGACTGGTTGAAGAGGGTGGTGAGATGGGGGATGAGAGCAGGGAGGCAGGCCTTGGTTAGAGTCGTTGGGAGGGGGTCGAGAGAGCAGGTGGTGGTTTTGGAAGCGGTGTTGAGGTCTATGATATGAGAGGAGTTAACAGAGGAGAAGGTGGTGAGGGGAGGGAAGGGTGGGTGGTCAGGGAGAGGGGGGGGGCAGGGGTGGGGGTGGTGATGGAGTTAATGGAGACGGCAGTCATGGAGCTGTTGATTTTGGAAATTTTGTCATTGAAGGCAAGGAGGAAAGAGTTGCAGAGGTCAGGGGAGGAGGGTGGAGTGATGTCCGGTGGCTGGAGCAGCTTGTTGACGGTGGAGAACAGGGTGCGAGGGCTCCGGTGGGAGCTGTTGATGAGGGTGGAGAGGTGGGCAGATTTTTGGCGGCTTGGAGAGCGTCACGGTAGGAGGAGATGTGTAATTTGAAAGCTTTGGCGTGGACGGTGAGGCGGGTTCTTTTGAGGAGTCGTTCGAGTTGGCGGCCAGTCTGCTTCATGGTGCGGAGTTCAGGGGTGTACCATGTATGAGACGGAGGAGGTTTTCCAGGGGGCTAGGGAGTCAAGGGAGTCGGAGAGGGTGGTGTTGAGCATGACAGCATAGTCGTCGGGGGAAGAGGGGGGGGGGGAGTCAGGGGGGAAAGCAGAGGATATGAGCTGGGAGAGCGTGAGGGGGTTGACTGACTTGATATTGCGGTAGGTGATGGTGCGTTTTTTGGGGTTGTGGGGCGAGGGTAGGGGGGCGGAGAAAAGGATGCAGAGATGATCAGAGAGTGGGAAGGGGAGGGGGTGGGGCTTAGATATGGGTAGGAGAGAGGAACAGACTAAGTCCAGAGTGTGGCCTTTGGTATGGGTGGGGAAGTCAATATGTTGGGTGAGATGGAAGCAGTCCAGGAGAGAGAGGAAGTCGGATGTCAGTGGGGCGTTGGGGCAGTCAATGTGGATGTTGAAGTCACCAGTGAGTAGGAGGCGGGCAGAGAGAGAGGATGCAATGGTGAGGAGTTCAGACAATTCAGTGAGGAAAGAGGGGTGGGGCTTTGGGGGACGATAGATCAGGATAGCGGTGATAGAGTTGGGGAGGGAGAAGGCGAGGTATTCAAATGATGAGATGGATGGAAGGTTGAGGTTCAGTTCAGTGATGGATGTAGATTTTTTATGAATAACAGCAAGACCTCCCCCACGCCCGGAGAGGCGGGGTTTGGCAGTGTAAGTGTAGTTGGAGGGAGTGGCTTGGTTGAGAGCATAGAAGTCCAGGGGCTGTTGCCATGTTTCACAGAGGAGAAGCAGATCAATGTTATTGTCCAGTAGCAGTTCAGATATAACAGGTGATTTGTTGGAGAGGGAGCGGCAGTTCAGCAGTGCAAGGGAGATGGATGGGGGCGCGGAGATGGATGGGGGCGCAGGGGTGGGGGGGCGGAGGTTGCTGAGGTTGGCAGTGCGGCAGGTGGGGGTGACGGGGGGGCGAAAACTAGTCCAGAGTGAGGGGATAGGTGAGCCGTCGTTGGAGTGTTGGTTATGGGAGAGACCAGAGCCCCGGTGGATGTAGCGGGGCCGGCGAAGGATCCCAGCTGAGCTAGCTGCAGAGGCAGCAGCAGCTGGGAGACGGTGGTTATGGTTGAGGAGGTGAAGGTCAGCAGCGGTGTAGGTGAGTAGGCGAGAAGTTGGTGGAGCGGTGGCCTGGAGGCGCGGGAGTGATAGTCCAAGGAGGAGATGGAACGTAGCAGCAGATGAGAGTAATCCAGTTAGAATGTTGGCGGTAGCTAGAGGCTGGTTAACTAGAAGCTGGTGGGCAGAGAGTTGTGAAAAAGCAGCAGTGGACCGGGTGTTGAAGCTGGTGGAGTGAGTGGCGTTGGTTGCCCCAGACCTTGTCTGCACGGCAGGGTATATTTTACAGTTGGCCCCAATGATACACTGTTTAAAACACTGAACATGAGCGCAACAAAGAAAAACAGCTGAAAGTCATGTTTTGGTTCCTGTCCGGGCCATGTGTTCCTGAGCTCATTCTCAAGTTCCTCTTTCTTTCCTCTTTGTCCTTTACACACACTTTATGACCTCCTGTGTGGGGCCCCTCTGTGCATTTAGGGACAAACTACATGTATCTGCGCGACATTGACGTATGGTGAAGGAAGACCAAGACTTTGTGCAAAAATATCACAGATTATAATTAGTATAAACACACTCACACTCAGCGTTTAGCTCAGAAACAGCCATACATCACTGTCTGCTCTGGTACTGCATGTGCCGTGCTCTACACTCTGTGCCACAGAGCTGTAATCTGTAAATGAAAAGATAGTTGTTTCACACACATAAGGAAGAAATACACACACTCAAATCCCAGAATGTTGTGTTCCCTTAAAGTGGTAGTGGGAAATAAATTAAACATAAATCATAGGCTATAAAAACATGTGAAATAAACATGCACGGACATTCAATCTAACCAATACAGTCATTTGTTGTTGTTGTTGTTTTTTTTTGTTTTTTTTATGGCAGTTTTTTTGAGTTTTTCTAAATTTGTTACATTTGAGCCCAGCCGACAGTTTCCGGGTGTTGAATAAATCCGGCAATTATATTCTGAGATGAGCTTTCACAATAAATCTTCTGGCTTAATGGAGTTGTTATTAGAAATGAATGTCACATACAAATGAATTATGAAGCCAATCCATAACGAGCAGGAACAATTGTATTATATGCGATACAAGGCTGCCCTCTACTGGGGGCCCATGGTACTCTAGCTGCCTCTGGGACAGTCTCGGGTGCTGAAGGCTTGTCATAACTAAAGACTGCTCTGAAAAACAAATAAATCATGCTCAAAACCTGAGACATTTAACAAATTAAACGTGTTGTCAGGTGTAATTATTTGAAAAAAAAATCATAACTATTGTATGACTTAAATGGACTTTGGCCCTTGTTTCCAATCAGGTTGCTAAGTAACCTGGAATGTGGAATTACCTTCACCTATGTCATATTTGTTGGCCATGTCAAACCAGAAGTGACATGATACATTTCATTTAAATTGCCTTATTTGAGAAAAAACACCAAAATCTTTGGTAAAATCTTGTATCATATTCCCTTTGTTTTAGTGTAGTCTAATGTGTCATATGGTCTTCAAAGGTTTAGAAACAGTTATTGATGCGCTGCCATTATTTCACTCAAACATCCTGCTATAATAGGGTAAAGTGGGATCGTTTGAAAAGTCTATTATATGATCATTAAAACAGGCTTCTGAGGATTTTTAGCAACTATGTTTTGCCTCTTACATTTTAGACTAGACCCGTGATGTGGCACATTCCTGGGGTTCAGATTCCTCAGTGTGTTATTTGGGGACTTTTGACCATTCAAAAGTCAGCCGATGATATTCTGTTTTGGATTGCTAATGCTATGGAAACAGTGCTATATGTTTATTCCTCTAAAACCCATGGACAGGCTGATAAGAATAGGCTATTATTTACTTATAACATTATTGTATGGACAGCTATGATACAGTTTTCATAGTCCAGATGACACATGCAGCTCGCCGTGATCGTATAGTGGTCAGTACTCTGCGTTGTGGTCGCAGCAACCCCGGTTCGACTCCGGGTCACGGCAGAAAAGCGTGCGCTGTTTTTTTTATTACATTGCCGTTGGAATACTTGTGACTCGAGAAATTCCCATGTTTTAGAGCTGAACTGAGGCTCTAAATTGCATAATGTTCCTTTATTAGACAATAACCGCAGCACGGTGTGAAGTGTAGTGCACAGGGTTCGCCTGCAGGGGGCAGTCACACCTCACCTTCACGAGGGGGAGGAGAAACAAACACAACATGAACACGTGTAGAAGCTTTATGTGGATTCTCCTTCCACACACATCAGCAGTGTGTCTCTGAGGACATGCTGTGGGTGATTTATGCTTCTGTTATGTCTGCCTTTAGTCCAGGTTTATAATTGTTTGAGATTGATGCTTTCTTTCGTTGGTTGATTTTGACGTCAGTGCTCCGAGGCCCCGCCCCCCTCTCCATATGCAGCAGTGAAAGCTGAAAGATAATCCGCGTGATCAGCCCGCAGGACGCGCACTGGAGTTTCTCACATGCATTTATGGATCTGAATGCGGGAAAACCTGGGACTGCAATAACCGCGCTACATGTTCACGACGCGGGAGAACAATGTTGCCGGTCATCGCAGCTGAACCAGCGGCTGGAAGTCTGTTATTGGAGCTAAGAATGGGACATCCACAGTTGTTCTGCGGTTGAGTTCATTGTTCTGGTCCTATGGTCCTTGACGTGGCGCCCCGGGGAAGATGATGTTGAGCCGATTTAAAAGCGGCAGCATCAAGACTCTGGAGCGGGAATACAGCTGCACCGTGAGGCTGCTGGACGACACAGAATACACATGCAGCATCCAGGTCAGGCACCTGTGCACCACTGTGCACACTGCACACCTCTGCACACCGCTGTACACCTCTGTACACCACTGTGTGATGTTTGCATGAGGAGCAGTGTAACCTCTGCTCGTTGTGTGCATGTGATTCTGTTGCTTGCAGTTTTCCTTAGATCTTCTATGAATAATGCACAGAGGTGTCGTGTTGCCATCTGTGACTGTGAGAGTTTGTCTGTCACAAAACAAATGGGCTTGTTTAAACAACTTTTCATTTTTGAAGATGGAATAAGGTAAATTGTAGGCCTACTCGTTTCTTATAGGCCTACAGCCTGTCTCCATCAGCCTCTGGATCTCCTCTCCTCACCATCATGTCTGGATGGGACTAAAACGCAAATAGCTTGTGCTCAAACTCTCAAGAATAGGATTTAATTAAGTAAAAATATGTTTTGTTCAGAGCCCTATGGGGGCAGCAAGATCAGCCCTCAACACTTGTGACATAATAGAACTAACTCTTCATATGAACATCAAACATGGTCCTGGACACTGTGTGGACTGTGGCTTCCCTGAACTGCCCACACAGCAAACAGTCTTGAAGGAAATGGTGACAGAGCGACACATATCAACTGTAAGAAAGAGGAAACTACAGTACTACTACAGTACTACTACAGTACTACTACAGTACTACTAACTACTTCGGTCATATCACCAGGGCCTAAAATCTCTGCAGGGATTAATTGTGTCAAGAGACATGGAGTGACAACATGTGGAAGGGGAAGTGGAGTCTGGAGGAAGCTGCAGACATGATCCCAAACCACAGAAATGAGGATGGAAACTGGGAAGGCAAATTGGTTCATTTTGGTGATGTCTGTAGGTCTGGCATTATGTGTGCTCTCCTCTTTGTTTGAGGTGTATTTGTCCTGGTTAAGATCCACAAAGCTTTTTATGGGAAAGTGCTGGGAGAGGGTCAGTTGTGGACTTGAGCATATTTGGGACGGCCGTTTCCCTGGTGACTCCAGTTACTGTGGTATAGCTTCAGTTTGTAAAGACCCTGCGAAAACTTTGCCCCGTCTCATTTATTTCCTTCACACACCTGTTTCTGGGTCAGAAGTAAGACACTTCTTATTGTCTTGGCTGCCAGATTTGAGTGCCAAAGTTTATCTTTAATCAATAAACCTCATTTGTCTCAAACCACTAAATAGTTTGTGGGGGGGGGGAAATAGCCAAATGGGGAGGTGGTGTCCTCACTTGCTTCCAAAACATATTGAAGTATTCTCCAGTCCTGCCATGAGGATGCACCCTTTGTTATCCAGAGCTCTGCAGCGCTTTGACCCGGTCGTCATATGCAGTTGGGATTATTTTCCCCTACAAGATGTTTATTATGTAACGATAGCAAGAGGATTATGGGAAATGAGCAGTTTTTAGAAAATGCTCGAAAACGTTCCACTGTCACTAAATCCAATGACTTCATTTGCAAACTCCACAATTGTTTTGGGTGGAAAAAAGATTAACACTGGTGTTGAGGGGAGAGGTTTAAAGAAGACATATGCATTAAATTATAACATGTGTACATCATGACATTTTGTTTACCTAAAATGTTTTTTGTGGCATTTCTCCGCAAGCAGCAGATTTAAATAATTGTATTGGCGACATGTTGTAACCTATGACCCGGAGTAGGCGGGGATAGGGGTTGGTCAAAATGTAAATTAACACTTGAATTAAATGAACAGGGCAATAAAGGATTACTCAAACATGCCTGTCAATCAAAATGGAACTTTGTGTGAGCTAATGACGAGGTCCCATGATTAAAATCTCATAAAATGTTTATTATTTGAATTGCATCTTAGGTTTGGGTGTTGAAAGCAGAGAAGTAAATCACATGAATCCCCAGATATTTGTTTTTGCTGTTGGATGAACTCTTCTACATTCTACATCAAAGTCTCCAACAGATCCGCAATAATATTCCTGATTTTAGTATAATTGTTGTTTTCTTTCTTTACACACTTAAGCGAGAACATTCTTGAAACATGTGATTATACTAAATCATGAATGTGTAATGTTAAATATATTATAGTCACCACCTGATTACACTGGCAGAGTTAAAGGCCCTGATGAGGGGCTCAGCACAGGCCTGTGTGTGGAGACTGGAGTTAGTGACTGAACTAGTAACTCTTGGAAACTCAGCGCTCAAGTTACATGGCTCATTGCCTTAAGAAAAAGTCCTGGTCTCATCATAGTTTTGCAAGACCAGAATACTCTCTCTTCAAGTAATTAGACGCTCAGATCCAGATTAAATGAGCTTTAACTCACAGATGTGTCCCTGTCTTCATCTTTCTGTAGAATCCAGTGCTGGTTTCAACAAATGCAAAAAGGTGTAAATGTGGCTCTGGTTTTATGTCATACTGTGGGTTTCTGAAGACTCAAATTTCCAACAAAATGGACAATCAGAGTTGATTCAGTGATGTATCTTTTCACCAGCGTGGATTTACAATTGCATTCAGGCGATGCAGGTTTGAATAGCTTTCCACTGTCTTTTAGATTCCAGTTTATAGTCCTGTAAAAGCATAGAAAACCAGCAATGAGACAATACATTTGTGTTATTTTCTTTATTTGTCCTCCCGCTCTCATGGACATTTCATAAGTTCATCCTGGTGTCCCACCTCAGCACTGCAGTGCCAGAGCAACCCCCTATCCCGTCCCCAGGGCCAAACAAAGGACTCTTTGAGCTGTGCTCCTTTGTGTGGGAAGGAGAGCCTTTCGTGCCGCTCTGTGCTTAAACTGCTGTCGGTGTATTGGCGTGGGTCCTGTCTGAAAGCACCGAAGCACAGTCTCAACAATCTGTTCTTAGAATTAGTCATGATGAAAAATATTATTTTGGAGCTTATATGAAACCCAGTTCAATAAGTGTGAACTGTTCACACTTCTGTTTTGCGGATTAGAACAAAGATGTTCAAAAATGCAATCATGAGCTCAACCTTATACTTGCTGAATATTGTGCTAAACAATGTATACTGAATGTATACATTGCAATACCTTACCTAATACCCAATGTATACCTTCACTAATCCCAAAGTATTAGGATACATGACGTTAAATATGTATTCTTCATTAAAGCATTTGGTGGGAGCTGATGGCCTCTTTGAATTTAAAACATTAGTGCTTTCATGTTCACTCAGCAGTTACCTGGGTAACAATAACAAATACCCACAAATACATTTACACACGTGTAAATCTGATTTTACGAAGCTCAAAAACGGTTGGTTATTGAATATTTGTGCACTTGGTCTGTTCAATCCACAGCGTGACGCGAAGGGCCAGTACTTGTTTGACTTGATCTGCCTCCACCTCAACCTGTTGGAGAAAGACTACTTTGGCATCAGATACGTGGATCCAGACAAGCAGCGGGTGAGACGCACTTCACAGACGCAGCGTCTGCATCGGAACAGATTGTTACATTCATTATTCATTTACAGACAATTGTGAGCGTGTGTCAGAGGGGCTGAATTATTTCGGACTGAATAACTAATTAGAAGTACAGCGATTTGATTTGTAAAATGTTTTATACTCTTGTCGACAACACCTTAGTTGAGCCTTTTGCAGAGGAGAGGCACCGTGGGAGGTGCTGTTTTTCACCTCCGACGCTTCATACTTGGCATCACACCATACATGCTGAAGGCCAACACGGCAACATCATCTGTGAAAAGCAGAGATGAGAGATATACGTGGAAAGGAACAGATGCAGCTCTGTTAAAAAAGTCCCAGCATGCACTGTAGGGACGGGCCTGTAAAGGGGATAATACTGTATATCTGTCAAAATCATCTACACACGTTTAAGCATCACTACTTTACTTTGATTTAAAAACATGTCCACTTTCGAAATGAGACAAAAACAACAACAATGAACAGGGTTATTATAGTTTTGACTTTATTAGTAGAAAATATTGACTAAAATAATGTGTGAAAACATTTAGTTATACATTGAATTGAAGGGTGTACATTATCTGCCAACATTTATTTCATCTTTTGTTTTTTACAGCACTGGTTGGAATTACCCAAATCAATTGCAAAGCAGCTGAAATGTAAGTTCTACGATGTTTGCACAGTCCGTGTCACTCTTTTGTGTCGTTAAATGTAGTTTGAGCAGATTTACAGTAGTAATGGCACAAATGTCTTCGTGTGCTTTTATCACAAGAAGCACATCCATAGAGTTAGATATGCAAAATCAAAATTGTTACAGAAATAGTAGTTTAAGGTCTAAGAATAATGTATGAGTCTATGGAACGTGGTTAACTTGCATTTCCATGCTCGTTGCTCCCTAACCTGATGGTGTTTGGCTCCTCCAGCTCAGCCCTCGTTCACCATGTGTCTCAGAGTCAAGTTCTACCCTCCGGAGCCCGCTGCTCTCAGAGAGGAAATCACACGGTATGTCAATCACCACAGCACACACATGGCAACGAGCACAACACATCATTTAATGCTTGAGTGTACTTAGAGTTTCATAAAAGACATCGGTGGCTGTAAACAATTCATGCAACTGATTTAGACTCTGGAACATGCAGGTTAGATTTTCACATTAATGGGAGGAAAACTAAGCTGCCAATTCATCAGTAGATGACAGATGAGACTACATATCTTTGCCAACTTTAATGGTGACACTGAAATACTCAACCTGCTGCTTTAGAATTGATTCAAGCTCTAACCTCCTGCTTTTGCAGATATCTTGTCTTCCTCCAAATCAAGAGAGATCTGTACCACGGCCGGCTGCTGTGCAAAAGCTCAGAGGCAGCCATGTTGGCTGCCCACATCCTACAGGGTATGAATACTCTCTGCAGTCATTTAAACTGTCCCCAATCTCTTTGAGTTGAAGCTTCAGAATAACAGAATGAGCTGTCACACGATCACTCCACACTGACACTTACATTAGAACCGTGAAGACCAACGAGTAGAACGTGAGTCCAAGTCCATGAGCAGAGCTTTGATTAGCATCAAAGTCATTGTAGAGCTGTGTAGAGCATCCAAGTGCTGCTTTTATTGTTAAAACACTACTACTTTCCGGACATTAACACATTGTGTTCTCAAGTGCTGTCTGACAATGCAAAGACTGTAACAACATGCAATTTGATTTGATCTCAGTGTTTGTTACGGCAGCTCGAAATACACAATGAAGTGCATACGCTCAAAACAAGATACAGATGAAGACATTTATAATGAATAATGATTTTAAATAATAAGTCAACGAATATAACAGTGCTAACACAAACGCATATTATTTATTTATACAGCTATATTTAGAATAGATTTGTTTATTTGTCTTGCAGATTACATACACATTTGAAATGTGGAATGGAATTCCCAGGCTGCAATGTGAAAGCAGCTGTACATGTGACATTGTTTCTGTTTCCTCAGCTGAAATAGGTGATTACGACCCCGGGAAACATCCTGATGGCTACAGCTCCAAATTCCAGTTCTTCCCCAAACACTCGGAGAAGCTGGAGCGGCGCATCACAGAGATTCACAAAACTGAACTCTGGTTAGTGCCACATCCACTCTCACCCCAGCAGCATTCAACATGATTCATCATCATAATAATAATAATAATAATAATAATAATAATAACTATTGTGTGTATATGTGTCATACTTTTCGCTCCGTGAGGTTCAAATTGAGGATGGACATGGGAACTGTGTTTTAAAGTACCCTACTCTGGTTCCCTCTAGTGGTTATTTCACTTTAGGTCTTTCTTCTCAATATTTTCAAACATTTTGAGCTCATATGTTCCATGTAACATTCCAAACGAATTAAAATAAAATGTATGTGTTGTTGTGTAAAATACTTATGGATAATAGGAATCTCATTTCTAAAGATGCTCTGGTGTTTCTCTAGTGGACAGACGCCTGAAACATCCGAGAGGAACTTTCTTCAGAAAGCCCAGATGTTGGAGACCTATGGTGTGGATCCACACCCCTGTCTGGTAGGAGCGTGCTCCCTGAGAAATGCCTCCTGTCCACTCACCCATACAGTATATGATGTCACTGATGTCACTGACTTTCTGTAGGATCTATATGGAAACTCCGCCTTCCTCGCCTTCACGCCATTTGGCTTTGTGGTTCTTCAGGGGAATAGGAGAGTTCACTTTCTGAAGTGGTAAACTTTGACACTTTACAGACAATTCATTACATACAATAAACAATATCTGATATTTGAGTGACTTACAATAGACTACTCTATTTACTCCACTCTTTTATTAATTTTATCGTAACTAAGACGGAACATTAATACCAATCTTAAACTAAAATGTGTATGTAAAGCTGTAAATGATTTATTTTTGCAACCCACTTTAGTCTAGACTCACCTGTTGACAACACATTGTCTAATATGGATTTAAAGGACAGATATTTTCACATAGTACAATATTTCATACCACAAGGTGCAGTAGTTTGTCATGTTGGTCTCGACAGGAAGGAGGTGACCAAGCTGAAATTTGAAGGCAAGACGTTCTTCGTACATGCTCATCAGAAGGAGGTGAGCCTCAGGCACTGGCCTCTGATACGACTGTAGCTCTGTGTTCACTGCATCTTTTCACCTAGGACAGAAAGAGCATGTTGACATACTTCGCCTCCACCCCAGAGGCCTGCAAACATCTGTGGAAGTGCGGGGTGGAGCACCAGGCCTTCTACAAGTGAGGACAACCTATAATATTCAGATTTCTTTGTCTGCTTCTAGTCATTTTATAGTCACTGTTACCGTGTGTAACCAAAATGTGGGGAGGTATATGAATTCCAAATGTTCCACTATATTTGCTACTGACAATAAGCAACCACAGCATCCTCATGTTGCTGCACAAATCTCTATTTTTGGATGCATCCAAGGAAATCCAAGCCAAAATCAGGGATGATTTATCCACTACACAGGACTTGTACACACCTTACCTTATGAATGTGTCTTCCTCTGCTCTGTGGCTGAATAACCTTTGCTTGTGTCCTCCGTCAGGTTGGAGAGGTCCAGTCAGGTGAGAACCGTGTCCAGTAGCAATCTGTTCTTCAAAGGAAGCCGTTTTCGCTACAGGTAATTTTAACAACATCATTATCAGTGCAAGCATTTTCTTGTAACGCACATTATGTTTTAACAAATAAGGCACGTACAGACACTTTCTTCATAGGACTTACTTCCTCCACATTAATGCCGAGTGTGCACTTCTGTTTGACAGTGGACGGGTGGCTAAAGAGGTGATGGAGCAGAGTGCCAAAATAAAACGTGATCCACCAGAAATACACAGGTGCGGTCGAGGCTGCTTAAACCTCTGTTTCACATAATGAGCTGCACACATTAATCATAATGTATTGTCTGTATTCAGACCTGGCCTAGTGCCAAGCAGAAGTTGTCCCTCCATCACACACGGCCCTCGCCTCAGCAGTGTGCCTCGTACAAGGAGGAGAGCTGTGCACATATCCATCATGGAGGGTAAGACGGCTTTACAACCAGTTAAAACATATTCTACAGGATGAAGAAAACCATTGAATTCCATTGTAGTATCGGTGCTTTCCCACACTCACGGTGGTGTTCAAAGGAGAGCCATTTGGCTCCGTCTGAGCTTCTGCTCCGGGGCCAGGTGTGTGTGTCACTCACTGAGGCAGAGAGGACTGAAAGTGCTGCTATCCGAGCCTCCCCCCAGCATGGAGGCTGAATATCTTGGAGTAGTATAAATACTCCAACCTAAAATAGCGAGGGTCTACCTCTCCATGTATGGAGCTACTGTGGGCGGGTCTAATCCAGGCCTAGTCTTCTCAGTCTGGTGCTAGTTTAGAGCGCAGCCGCTTGACCTCTCGCTCTGTTGCATTTTCTGACCTAATTTTTTTGGAGAGACTGCGGCCTGGACTGGCCTTTGAAAGCATCAGGAAGGATTTGAACACATAGCAGCCATGGTCAAGTGTTTGATCCGTATCACCACCCGGGTGAATGTGCACCTGCGCATGATCAACCACTGCTATCGCGATGTGAAGGTCAGAGTGCTCAGCCTGGGGCCCCGTTTGCTGGGGAAGGCTCTTGGTGTTCTCCCTCTGTACCCTGCTCTGACGGGGCAGGAGTCGTCCGGTACATCCCCCCTCCCCAGCACCCCACTTCCATGCACTCAGCCTCAGAGCAGCAGTGCTCCAGGTAAAGTCTTTGCTAAGCTGTTATTTGAGCTGTGGTATAAAGTGGTGCAGTGTGCGTGCGGTGCAGATTTTGAGGAGAACTTGTAAAATATTGCTTAATTGACAAAGATTTGAGCTAAGATTAGATTAATTTAGCCTTTATTGTCCCAGTGGGGAAATTGGTCCTTTGCATTTGGCCCATCCTTCAATGCCTCTGGGGCATCTCCTCAGGACTCTGGAGCAGTGGTCGCTACCCGGGGGCCCATCTCCGGATCCTGAGCTTGGTTTGGTCAGAACTATCTTCACTGGAGGATGATGTTTTGGGTCTTACTAATGCGACATTAGAACAGTACAACACATCATTATTTACATTGTCAACACAGAGCGATCATTACAGAATAGATGACACTTCCTCAGTACTTCATAAGGTGTAAATATGTTGTATTATCAGAGTGGTGAGGGCCAAAGTCTTTATACATTTAATGTTGCTGTTCTAATGCAAAGAAATATACAATATTACTGTAATATCAATATTAACTCACAACAAGTTCATGGCTGATGGCAACTTTTCTTAATCCAGAGATACTGATGGTCAATAAACCCTGACAATATTTTCCTACAATATGTAGAACATATTCGGATTCTTTTGGCCGATCTCAAAGTCTCTAAGGCTCTGATAGTGTTTTGGAGAAGTTACAGAACTCTGTGGTGTATTGTTGAGCCCATTAATGAAAACCTAGTTTCTAATAGATTATACAACTGTGTACATTTTATGGCTTATAGCTTGGTAGTGTAGTTGGGGCATAAAGTGTCTCTGTGGGATACAAGCTATATATATATGACCTATGCACTAATATATATATTTGATCAATTATTTTAATTTACTGTATCTAACAAACTGTACCATATAATTTATAGAGGGACTTAACACTGACAGGGGAGAGTATGTATTAAATAACATTTTGTATTTTCCTTCTTAACTGTCTGTGTAGGTCTGGAGTCATTGCGGGACAGTGCCCACTCCACTCCGGTGCGTTCAGTGTCCCACGGAGAGTCGTTCATCCCACGTTCTCGAAGTCATGCCGCTGACGGCGCTGCTGGGCTGGCTGTCCTTTCAGATCAGACCTACAGCCCTTCAGAGAGTGTCCCGCCCACCCCTGTGTCCGAACACAGCATGGACGTGCCTGTGTCCCGCAACAGTAATGGAACCCCTTGCAGCATTGAGGAGGAGCGGGAGTCTGAGGCCGGGACCCCTCTAGGAGAGGGTCCTGTGTTGGGTGAGGAGACTGAGCAGAGCGAGCCTATTCTGAGTGAGGTGGAACAGGCCAATAAGTTTGTACTGAGTGTGTTGCGCCTCCTGCTGGTCACCATCAGCCTGCTGCTCGTCTTGTTGCTCCTTCTCATTATCCTCACCGAGTCAGACCTGGACATTACTTTTCTGCGGGACATCCGGCAAACCCCCGAATTCCAACAATTCCATTATGAGTACTTCTGCCCTCTGCGGCGCTGGGCTGCCTGTAAGATGCGCTGGGTGGGCTCGCTGCTCATTAAGGATGTGTGAAACTGTTTGCTGGAGACGTTGAACTCTAGAGCAGAAGCGCCTCTTCTAAGGCTTGGACCCTCCATTCAAACTGGAGGACATTGCCTCTTCTTTTAGCCTCATCCGGTTATTTATGGGATTATCACTCATTTCAGGTATTTTTAAAAACTCAAATAACTGGATTTAAACAGTTTCTTTGAAGAAACTGGTTCACATCATTAGAAGCTATTTATTTTTTATTGTAATATTTAAAATTCTGTATATTTTGTTGGGAAGTAATATAATTGTCTGAATGCGAATGGGTTAAGTTAATGGATGTGTTGGGTTGCGGTAAGTCAGTGTTTAAAGAAATGGTTGGGCCATAGATCAATACAAATATTTTTATATTACAGGCTTTTATCTGTACACTAGTATTTTTATATCACATATAATTAACCCATTTAGTGTCTGTCTTCAATGCACTGTAATCTCTACTGTAATGTTTACACAACACAGTTGTGTAACAGAGGGATATTTCTTCATTTCAACTCAGTTGAGCAGATAGATAGAAGATAGAAGGTAAAGAGACAAGATGAGATATAAAGATGGACACGGTGATGATGCCTTTTGGAGAGATGACTGTTGTTGTTGTTATTATTTTTATTATTATTATGTGGGTTGCTTCGTAGTACAAAGTTATTTAAATTTGATAAAACTCTGAAATAGTTGGCCTGGGTTAGAGTGGCTGTAATGCCAGATGCTTGAAAGATTCACAGCACTAGAAGTTTCTTCAGATCTGATCTAATTAGTGTGTAAAACGATGTTTACGCTTGATTTAATGTCTGTATTTAGAAGCTAGTTTTGGTAATTTAGAAGATGGAATGGTCATTAGAGATGTCATAGCCTCATGGGACGGTTCTAATGAGGGGTTTTGAATGTGCACTTTTTACTTAAGAAATGTCAAGACATTTTCATGACATATGGGCAATAATATTTTCTAGATTGCTCCTTACAGCACAGAATAGTTTTTAAATCCAGACTTGTAAAACAATATTTTCACACAGAATCTGAAGCATCTATGAACAATTTAATTAAACAAATCTCATTTCACCATTTATCTGGTCTATTGCTTTGTTGTCACACACATTGGTTTATGATTAAAATGTGGGGCCAGTTTTAATTTTAGAACACTCCAGATTTGGTTCCTCAAGGTCTAGCTTAGATCAGCGTTAATCGTCATGGTAACAGGCTCCCTGGACCAGAGAAGATTAGGGGAGTCTGTTACCATGACAACACTTTAGAAACCCATGTTACACAAATCCTGGTTCAGGTTTCACTTTCCATTGTTGGTATATAGATGATTTTAAACGTAAAGCATGTAAACAATAATGTGGAAGCAGTAACACACCGTCTGCTCCGTCCTACTCCAAATAAACTCAAACTCATGCCCATAGCGGGCCCCAGTGCCAAAATGTGCCATTGCCACATTGGGATATGAGAAAAGAAAACAGGATTAAACAATGGAATAGTATGTCCTAATAATGTTCCCACTCTTTGCTGGAAATCATTTTCCAGGACATCTTTATGTTGTAATCATGACAGCTTTTAGATGTATAGATCACAGACAATGTGAGCTCAAATTAAAACACGTGTGAACTCATTATTACTCAATGTTATTCAGTGTTGAATACATTCTTCTCATTTGAATGGTACTGTGTGTCTGATGTTACACTTTAACACAGGAACAAGAACATATACAGTATATATGACACCAAGGCCATGTCTAGCAGGTAAGATGAGATGAAGGGGGTTCAGGGTGCCATTTCATGCATTATGGTGGTAATTTGATATTCAATAATCCAGCAAAGTTAAGGTGCAAACAAAAAATATATATTTTCCTGGACAATTTTTATCTAATTGTCAGTAGTGTTCTTGTCTCATTAAGGATGAGAACACCCTCATTAAGGACATAAAATGTCAATTATATTGCATCATTGACATTACAGAATATGTCATGTGAATATATTGAAAGTTATTTTGTTGCAATTTGAAAACTACTCTATATAATATTTAGATCATTCTCACCAGTTTCAGTATTATCCAAACAAAGTTTCCAACACTTTTTAGACGTATATAATGTTACGTTATAACGTAACAGTGTGGTTATAATGAACAGAAAATTCCAACCCTTTTTTGTACTCTATATGACACTGGTACAACGTTATTATGCTTTCCAATTGTCAGTTGAGCCATTGAAACAGTAAGTGTAAACTTAAAAATTAAATGAGCAATGAATAACCTGTATAAAAATGCCCCGGTGAAATGAATGGAGTTGCGCCAATCTAAAGCAAATATATTTATTTTGCTTTATTAAATATGAAGATGATACAATAACCCAATCCAACCACCAATATAAAATTAAATGTACAACGTTAATTATATACATTAAATACAACAGTAGTGAAATGATTTTATGTAAAATGTGAAAATGAGGGTTTTAAAAATGGCCGTGCACCCGTCTGTGGGGTGGGGACAGCTAAAAAGCCGGGTCTTCTGCCTCCGGGTTCCCCAGTGGAGCCCCGGGACCCGCCTCTGGAGGTCGACGAGGACCTGGTACTGCTGCTGCTGCCACGACTGGATCCAGAGAAGCCAAAGCAGACAACAGGTTAAAGCAGTAAGTTCTTGAACCGTCTGTACTGATGGAAACTCATACACTTGGGACTAATGAATTATAACAAGGAACTGAAAGGGGGAAATTAAGACAAAGACAGATTTATTATTATTGCTCTATTTAAAGAAATAACTAATAGACTAGTAAATGATTTCATTCTTAGGAGGCTGCTTCAGTGAACAGAGAACAGAACTTACCCTCTGTAGTTCCCATTGGAGCCACTGTATCCTTTTCGTTTCTTGGAGTATTTGAAGAACGGCCCCTTTTTCCTCTTTTGGCCCTGTCCAGCTCTTTTACCAAAATAACTGGAGGACTCCGCTTCCTCGTCATGATCATCCTCGTAGTTAAAGTTGGAATTTGGGCGCCCTCGACTCGTGTCTATCCACCCATCTCCATCAGCATTCTTCTGTTCCTCTGCTTTAAAACACAAACAAGAACTTTATGAACGATGACACCCAGTGCAGTGAGTGTAGTGCGCTTCATTGAGCAAAAGAGAATCTGACTTCTACACTGACATGGATACATCATACATCACAGAGCTCACCTTCTTGGACTTTAGAATGTTGGCAAGAGGTTCAACACACTTCTGTTTAGCCTGAATAATGTTGTTTAAATAAGCATTCTACCAATACCAACTTTCCATAGAGAGATTCATAAGAAAACCAAAGTGAAGGTTAATGCCCAGTCGTCTACCTCTACAAGGCCGGATCATAAATACTGCATATTGGAGTGAATATTTCATGCAGTGTTTGATGAGTCGTCTGTGTCGTACCAGGCAGCTGCCACTCTGAGTACTTCTGTAGAACTTGAATGACTTCAGCTCCATATTTCTCCAGTTTATCTTCAGTTACACCGTCAATCTGAAGGAGCACATCTGGGTCAGAGGACAGCTTTTCTGTGGATACATCAGAAAGTAAACTGGTTATAAAATGTAAAAAAAAAAAAAAAAAAAAAGGACCACGTTGTGAATTTGCATTAGTATTCCGAGCAGTTATAGATCACCAGAAATCCTTTTGAGTGCGGCCGTGGAGAAGATGTTGTAATAGTGGATGCTGAATGCTTTGCCCAGTTCCTTGCACAGGTCAGTCAGCTCTTTCAGACACTGCTGAACCATCTCCTCCCGCTTGGACACACTCTGCGTCACAGCCGCCTTCTGTCTCCTCATGCTGGACACGCTCTCGGTCTCGTAGAAGTCCACCTGGAGTCCAGAGGGAACAGAGTCAGACACGGACGGCACTCGTTGAGAACTTCGTGGCCTTCAGCGGCGCGTGTAACTCTTACCTGCATGTGTCCGGACAGCACGTTCATAGCCTTTGGTCCGGCCGATATGTAGGAAACAGCCTGGCCCCCGTTTGTGATGTAGAGGTCCTCCATCAGGATATTATCCAGGACGAGCTTCTTGAACAGGCGGTCCGCGTTGTGTTTGGAGTAAGCGGACCCCTTCGCGAACAGACCCGACTGAACTTTAGCAGCTTTAGCCCCTGAAAAGAACGTGAGATTGTTTATTTACCGCCCTTCAACTCAAGTGCTAGCAAATGTATAGTTTGTGTTCATTTAATCAGCCTTAGATCATTATATTCCACAGAAAATACTCCTTGCTTACCTGTGAAAATGTCCACCAGCATGTTCAGGGTCAGCCGCATTTGCTGAGCGGTTTTGCCATATCTTTGTCCAACTTTTTCACATTTCTCCTGGACAAACCTGGCGATGTTCTTCACGTCCTCCGTCACATTTCTAATCTTGAATTGCTGAAAGGGCATCGTCGTTACAGGGCATTCGCAGACGTAATTACTGTTACTCGTTCATGAGTGATGCGTTCTTACGTTGGGTCTGCTGCAGTTGTCGCAGCTCACGTCAGGATGCTCTTTACAGAAGTTTCTGTTGAAGTTCAGCTCTCCGAAATAAGCCAGCAGCTGGATTCTGCGGCACTCCATGGCATTTTCGCAGAACTGCACCATGTTCTGGAGGTTGTTGTAATGAGTAGCCTTGGAGTGTTGGTTTCCTTCCTTGTCCACTGTTCAAAAAAAACAGACAACATAATTAGAGCGTGACGGCCGTTTTCTTTTCTCATTTCGTCGATGATTTGACTCCGCGTACAGCTGATGATCCTCTTGATGCGCTGCACGTCGGCGTAGGAGTAGAACAGAATGCACTGGGAGATTTCTCCGTCTCGGCCCGCTCTCCCCGACTCCTGATAGAAGCCCTCCATGGATTTAGGCACACTGGCATGGATAACGTAGCGCACGTCAGGCTTGTCAATGCCCATCCCGAAGGCAATGGTGGCGCAAATGACCTGACAAAACAATATTCATGAATATTAAAACGCTGAAATGCATCGAGTTCTTACACGACCTGCAACGCACACAAAAGGTATCCACGTTCATGAACCAAAGAGCAGCGGGAATGACAGCTTTAGCGTCTTTAGCGTCTCACCTGGCAGCCATCTTGATTGATCCACTTGGTTTGCACGTGTTCCCTTTCGCCGTCGCTCAGGCCGGCGTGATAGGCCAGAGCCAAGATCCCCGCTCTCTGAAGACTCTCGGCCAAAGCGTCGCAGTCGTTACGGGACAGGCAGTACACGATCCCGGAGTCGCCTGCAACAGAACGCACACTCGATCAGCTGCTTAAAGAAGAAAGAAAAGAACAAAAAAAAAAAACAAAGGGATGAACTCACGTGGATAATGCTTCTTGATCCAGCCTATGCAGTCTTCATCGACTTTTTTGGGCTTCTTGGGCAGCACGGAATACTTCAGATTGGTTCGGTTGAAACTCATTGTAAACCTATATTTAAAAATGCATATGTAAATGTTATTGAACACTGTAACTGTCGGTAATCCCGCGAGAACACGCTTACACTTGAGGTTTGGTCATGTTCAGCTGGTTAAGAATGTCTTTCTGGACTCGAGGGGTGGCAGTAGCCGTAAGAGCCATCATGGGGACTTTGGGGAACTTCTGACGCAGCTCGTGTAACCGTTTGTAGTCCGGGCGGAAGTCATGGCCCCACTAAAAACAAGAAACGTGTTTATTTAAAAGTCCTTGGTAAGTAAAGGTTTTTACAATTAGTGCACAAACCTGGCTGACGCAGTGAGCTTCGTCGATAACGAACCGAGTTAAAAGCGCTCGTTCGTAAAGGTTTTGGAGAGCGGAAATCAACTTGTTACTGGCACTAATCTGCAAGAGAAAACGATCCTTACGTTTCAATCACATTCGCGTGAGCTACATTTCAATAGCACAAAGACTGCACTGGTTTGAGTCTCTGCATGACGAGACTGATTAAACACAAAGGAGAGAAAATGTATAAATGTATATTACCTTCTCAGGAGTGACGTAGAGCAACTTCACAATGGGTTCTTTTCTGGAGAGCTGCATGTAGATCCTTGTTGCCTCGCTTTCATTTTTGGCCCCACTCAAGCTTGTGGCAGGAATCTAAAACAGCATAAATACAAACGGCATTTACAATACAGTGGATTTGTGAGTTTCCCCCCCTAATACTATCAAGCAGTATTTATAGTCAACATGTGCTTCTTTTTGTGTCTTTTTGGCAGTTAAACAGTACATACCCTTAGACATTTCCAATTCCCTCTGCATCGCGGAGTTTTAATACACAGTATTAGTAGTAAAGTAACATTTGTCGATGCTTACGTCGAAAGTAGTCAACTTTTGAACCTGGTCTACAATGAGAGATTTGAGTGGGGAGATGACGACCGTGACCCCGGATGAGAGGCAGGCCGGGAGCTGGTAGCACAGACTTTTACCACCACCTAAAAAAGAAAAAACATTAGCATTAAATGTGACCGTTACAATTGGGCCCTGTAAACAATCACCAACCTGTGGGCATCAGAATAAAGGTGTCTTCACCCACAAGAGTAGCATTGATGGACTCGAGCTGGTTGAACCTGAACTGGTGAAGCCCAAACCTTTTGTGAAAGATTTTCATCATCTCTTGAGAATGGGAGAAGTTGAAGCCTCTAAAGCGGTCGTGGGCTGGGTTTCTGAAAGTGGGTTCTATAAAAAGAATACATAAAGTAATATCCAAAAGTTATCCAAGCAAGTGAGCAAAGTAATCCTGACAATGAGTCTTAATTAAACTGTAAAAACAACATTATGCCGAAAGTCAACAAACATGAAAAGGCTTCAGGTTGATTTTGTATGTATAAAATAATGAACTTTTGATAAAAATATGCTTAATTTAAGAGTGGTCCATGAAATTTGGTATGCTTTATAATGGTTGTTTTGGATGAGATTGTGCACGTCTACAAAATAAACATAAAAAAATACTCACAATGCGGCAAACATTTACCTGGAGAACATACTGTAGATTTCTTCTGTGTCGGAGTTGGTGTGGGGGCTTTCTTATCCCATGAGGCCTTGCTGGAACTACCCTCTTTAATACTTGTATTTACAGGTTTAGAACTGGAGCCCGAAACAAAAGAGCTTGTAGGTTCATCAAAATAACCAGGGATATCAGAGTCGTTCAAGTCATCGATGTCGAAGTCGTCATCTCCAAAGTCGTCAGGGCCAAAGTCGTCAGGGCCAAAGTCGTCAGGGCCAAAGTCGTCAGGGCCAAAGTCGTCAGGGCCAAAGTCGTTAGGCCCAAAATCGTCAGGCCCAAAGTCGTCAGGCTTAAAGTCATCAGGCTTAAAGTTCCCCATTTCTGTCCTTTTTCCACTGCTCTGTGCTAAACCCGACGGCTTTTTTGGAGTAAAGAAGAGATCAGGGTCCTCCATGCTGCTGGACTTGTTGAGGAAAGTCTGCGTCGGGGGCTTGTGCGTAGACGGAGAGTCGCATACTACGTCTTCCTCCACAAATGATGGTCGTTTGTTTTTCTTCTGCAAAGGTTCGTCTTCAGTAACGCCGTCAGAAGGATCCGCGTCGTAGTCCACACAGATGACAGACGATCTTCTAAACTGAAACCGAGCCGAGCCGCTCAGAGGTGTGCCGACTGGGGATTTGTCTTTCGAGCTGGATTCAGAAAGAACAGTACTGTCTGGCTGCTGCGATTTAAGAAAGGAATCGCGACCACCACCAATAGCAATAATTCTTTTCCTGAAAAAAATACAAATACAAAAAATAAATTGGACCAACTGAAGAATGTAAAGAAATGAAATGTCTTCTTGATGCTTGGAAAATGTCCTTCAACATGCTTTTAGTTTTTTTCATACAGTTTCTTATGTTAATGAAGGTTCATGATCAGAATAGTTCACAGGTTTCATGCGCCCACCTCAGCGCCCTCTTAATCAGCAGCTCATTTCCACAGGACAGGGCGATGAGTTCATGCTCCGGGATGGTGTCCACCAGAGAACAAATACGTTCCATAATACTGTAAAGCTCGTCGTCTGTGGGGGAAAACATGTTAAAGATGAACACGGTCATACAGGAACATATTTAAGTGAAATATCTACTGACTCTGGTCTTTTGAGTGGTCTTCTTGAGTGGGTTCTGATACAACTGTCGCTTGTCTTTTTGAGACAGTTTTAACAGCATTTTTAAGCCTGTTGGGAAAAGAGGTTTTGCGAGTGTGTGATGCAATATTTGATGACAATGTTTTAATTGGCACATGTGTAGCTTAGAAGCAATTGATAAAAACCTTTCAGAAGCCTTTGGTGAGATTTTGACAGGACTTGGAGAGGGAGCGACATAATCCAAAAAGTCGTCAGGCTCAGAGTCATCCAAGACTTCGATCACTTTTGACAGAGCCGGGTTACTCTTATTGTCTAAAGACAAAAACACAGGTGTTAAAGTGTTTGAAGACTAAACTAAAGGAAACATGAATAAATGTTCATGTGTAGTGTAGTTTATAACTGAATACAAATCATTTTATTTATACATTCTCATTTAAGGTTGAATGGACGATTTTTTTGGCCCAAATCTGAGTCTTATTTCCTCGTGGCGTGGACTGCCGATTAGTCCTGCCACGTGTCAATCATAAAACGCACCTACCGCTCACCTGCAGCCGCGTGTGGCTCGTCCCCACGTTTCCGCATGTCTAAGCGCATTGATCTATCATAATATAGTTCCCTCAGTGTACGGGACAATATCAAGATGGAGAAAGACTGTTCGAGTTGGCTCAGAAGAAGAAGACGGAAATCTGCGGGAGACGAGAGATGCGATGCGATCCATCGCGCTAATAAACAAACGCACGTGTGTGTTGTATCAGTCCACACGGGGGAGTGCGCATGCGCACTTCCGCCTGCGTTCTCAAATCGCCGAAAAATCGTCCATTGCGCCTTTAAATTAAACTCAACTAAAATTTGCCTTTGTCTTTTATGGACTGTAAAAGGACATTATGTCCAACATTGTTATGAATTTTAAATAAATGCATTATCTGCAATCTGTTGTAATTTCACATCCTAACCATGTTTAGAGTTCTATAGGATGAATCATACCTGTTACAGCTACAGCCGACTCGGGCCGATTCTCATTGTCCTCTTCACTTTCGCTCACAACAGGCTTACGAGTCGCAGGAGTTTTTTTTTTTGTCTTTTTTACCGGGGATTCAATTTCATAATCAAAAAGGTCTTCAGTCAGACTGAGAGTCGGAGAAACGACATCCTCATCCCTTTTTTCTGCAGAACCTAAGTCTTTTCTCAGGTCGAGCTGTGCGACCGGACTCAGCCTTTTCGCTTGCGTTGAAGCTGAAACACTGGTGCGTTTGAGTCCTGACACTTCGGGGCTGTTCTTCGTTTTTGCAGGAGGTTCAAAATCATCAATATCATCCCAGTCGTCCAGAGGGAATGAAAGGGACGCATCAAGACCTGCGGGCCGGGGGTCAGTGGACTGGACAGGAGCAGAGGGCTGTAGGGTTGATTGAGAGGGCTCCAACTTGCTTTTTGAAGTCGCATTAAAGAAGTTGTTGATTTTGACATTTTGAGACTTCTCAGGCTTGAAAGAAATGCAAGAAGAGACTTAGATACTAAATGAATGAATATAAGTGTTTGTTGATCAGAGCATTTGTAAGCATTACCTTGGCTGGGATTTCCACTTTTGTCGTTCCTGCCGTGGACTTCTTTTTGAAGCAGAAACTTCTAAATAAAATAAAATGAATGAAGAGAGAAAAAAAGGAAACTAGTTTATTTTGATAGTTTGTATTTGGATTTTTGGGTGTATTCATTTTAAGTTTGTACCTGCCATGTGTTAACATAGCAAAACGTTGGTATCTTAAAAAAATAATAATTTACAAAACGGGTTATATTGTAGAATATCATGAGCAATATATCGATTGTCACATGTATTGAGATTCCAGGCCTAATTTTCTGGATGACGAGGTCAGAAGTGCTTCATTCTGATCATTGGACCATCAGGAAACTTCCTGTAATATCCACACTGACACACCTACAGTCCTATGTTATTAAGCTGTAAATATAAAAGGATTGTAAGCAGGCACTCAACTGTAAGCATTAAAGATGATTTACTACGTACGTACTTCTTTAGAGCACCACTGTATTTGCATTGTTCACAGCTCTTTGAACTGACATTGCTCCAATAAAAAAAAAGAAAAACTATAAAGTCAGCACCATTAACTCATATAATACATGCTTAGTCAGCACCGACAGCATGTGCCACTCACGTGAAAAACAGGGACACATATAAAAAGCATAAATGTTCCTCATAGCATTAATGTTTGTCTTTCTGGGGGGGTCTGTGTCTGTCAGAACAAATCAAAGTTTGGAGTAAACACCATCACCTTAACCCTGTTGTAATGCGTTCATAACACTTACCCCGCTTTAGGTTTGGCCAAAGACAGCCTGCTCTGGTTTGCACTGCTGTGTTTTGCGAGTTGTTCCAGTAAGTTATTTTGAGGTAAAGCTGACATGACTGGGGGCTGCTGCAGCTAGCTTTAGCTTTAGCTTTAGCTCAGATTCTGTTCGCATTACTCGTGCTCCAGACCAAACGCGGTGGTGACAGAGGACTTCGCTTTGTTCGAACCTCCTCGCGTCTGCTGGTATCCAGGAGTGGACAAGGAAACACTAAACTAAACATTCGTCCTGTGTGAGACGATGGGCAGCATAATGAAAACAACAGAAACCAAGAATTTGCGCGATGTCGATGAGGCATTGGTTCTGATTGGTCGAGGTACCAGCCCCTGTGCATGCTGGGTAATGTAGTGTGTCCGGGGCAAAACTAAAAAAAAGAAAAAGAAACGGCATCTATGCGTTTACCATGTGTTCACCAGACATCAAGACACAATTAAAAATGAAATGAAAAATGCAACGATAAATCATACTTGCCTGACACATATTTAAACACATTTAAAATAGATTCACTATTCTTTATTCTTTATTATGGATAGGCCAATTAGATTTATCATCTAATTTTCAAGGAGGGCATGATAAAATCCCAGGGAGAACCAAAATACATTTGTATAGGATACAATGTGAATGAATATGGAGATTATTCATTTTTCAAAATGTTAAGCTAAGTGATGAGTGTAATGTTTGTATAATAGTCAATATATACAGAGCCCCGCAGATGACATTGGCAAATAGTTAATATCAGGGTTATACACATTAAATATTTTAAAATTTCAGGATGTGTTTGATAAACTGCCAGTAGCTGAAGATTTCCCCAGCCAGGTATTGTATTCCTGTAGCTTGTGTATATTTGCTAGATTATATGTGAGATGTGAGCATTAGTGAGCCTGGGTATTCATTTCAGTTTAAATTTCTTAGATTGTTATAATAAAAATAAAAAAAAATCTTGTTTGTTTTAGTTTCAGGATCATCGCAGCTGCTTTTCTGGACACAAGAGGGCAACGTTCCACTGTCTTAAGATCCACAACAGAAAGTCCAAAGGCACCTCCAGTGAGTGCGTGGTGAGGGATGTTTTGGTGGTGAAGGACACACAATGTCGACCTCAAGCATCCTCATTCAGCTCAAGGATCCTTTGCTCAGCCTCATTTCTTTGCAATTCTTGAAGATATATTTGGTTATGGAAGAGATCTAAGAATATCTGGCCATAATCATATTTAACTACCTTTCATAAAAAGAGTGGCTGAAAATGTGCAATACAAGGATTACCCAAAGAGGACAAGAAAAAAAACAATAAAAAGTAGCTTCTTTTCTGCGGACAAGCAATAGTCTAATTGGACAATGACACGACAAAGCATTGTATCACATATTTGTTGCCTAATCATCCAATATCAGAAAATTCGCACCATAACACGTTTCATAAAGACATAAACCTTCCTGTGTTACATAATGTTGTTAGAAGGAACCCAGTCTTTTCTGTGCCTATTCTCTTGGTAACTATGGAAACTATGTGTATTTTAATTAAAGACTTGTTATTTGATTCTGGGCTAATCATATTTTTCACTGAGATTTGAGGAGATATTTACAGCCTCATTCTGGAAAGGTCACTCAGGGTTTACAGCGAGAGTGTGCTCATGCACAATTATCCATGGATCAACAATGATAACGGCTTCAGTAAATGACAGCCTTCATTTCTGTATGTTTTGGCGCTGTCCCCTGATCTAAGATTGTCAATACATCCAAAGCTCTCTCTTTAATTAGACACATTTCCATAACGACAACATCCAAAAGAAAAGATACAGAGTGGACGCCATCTCAGGCATTTCAGCTCTGACTGAAACAGGGCATTCAAAAATGTTCCCAAATTCCTGCTCAAAGCAATTTAGTGGAAAGCATGGGATTATTGTTTATGAATAATATTGTTCAGGAATAACATTGTTTATGAATGATAAACTATGTCTAGAATAAAGTCACCAAATTCCCAATCAACGCATAAAATGCTCCATTCCAAAACGTTTTTTTTTTTTTTATGACTCAGATGATACGACCCACAATATTTTTGTCTTTATTCCACTGAAGAGGAAAAAAAAAAAAAAAAAAAAAGGAAAATCATTTTGGAATTAGTTTTAAAACTTTTAAGCACAGCAAGCACCAGCCCTTAACCTCCCATATCTTTCCCCACAAGCCTGTTTGCCTTTGCCACAGCTTCTCCTCTCGACACCGAGGAGCAGCCGCTCTGAGCTCCCTGTGACTGAGGTCCTCACTTTACCTTCAAGGGGAAATTATCTCCATCATCTATATTAGAGATCTTGTCTTTGTGCTTAATAATCAATCAATCAATCAATCAATATATTTATTTATCCCATAGGGGGCATATAAGCACATTGAACAGTTAAAATACAAGCATAACTGGTGCAACTCAAACAAAGGTCTGAGTGCAGCTCAACAGGGGGACTGATTAACCGCCCTCAGGACAAATGTGCCCTTCCTCTGTGTCCTGCAGTCCGGGCATCACGGTGTCCAGGGGGAGCAGCTGGACTCTGGAGACAAAACAGGAAATCCCTCTGTTCAAGCTTCCTATTCCTATTTTGCTCTTCTGGTCTCGGTAAAACGATGAGACCTCAAAGCATTTACTCTGGAAGATTTTCTGCAGCACTTGGCGTAAAAGCTCAAGCATTTCTGAGGTCTATTGCTCCATGCATGGTCTCCATGGGTGCAAGAAACACAAATACTCTATTTGCACATTCCAACAGTCCTTAAAGGTCCCATAACATGCAACATCGACTTTTCAGAGCTTTTAACCTTCTTACATTGCTATTTGTGCTTCATATATGTACCCAGAGTGTTTTTTGATTGATTCCCGCAGTTTTTAGCTATATTACAGACTATCTCCTTTCCTTGAATCTCCAAACTGACAGGCGGTGGGGCAAGACCGCATCATAAGGGCAAACACGCCCCCCCTACTCCCGCCTGCCACCTCCCGCCCCCTTCCCCCCGGCTCCGCGCTGCTCGTGTCTCCCTATACAAGCCCCGGAGTTTTTCTGCTTTGATTTACGACGAAACACGGCTCAAAGAGGCCCAAAACTTCATTAATGATATCGCACTCTTTACTATTATCACAATGGTGAAGGTTTATGTGGCAGTTGATGCAGCAACCGGGAAAATAAACGGAGAGAAGTTCTATCCGATACGAAAAACCAAGAAATAAGAGCACGATGGACATAAGACTTATATATATATATATATATATATATATATATATATATATATATATATATAGATATATAGATATAGATATAGATATAGATATAGATGTATAGATATATAGATGTATCTGTTCTGCGCACGCTGTAGAATAAACACCAGATTTGTTTAGTCTCAAAGTAGTGTTGATCTGAAGTTCTATCGTTTCTCACTCAGTCGCGCGGAGCGGCGCATCGCGGAGCAGACAGCTGTGGGGGACACACTACGTCACGGGTGGGCGGGGCACACACATGCTCTGAGACTACGTCACGGGTTGGGCGGGGGAGCCAGATCGCTCTTTGCAAGGGTGGGGGCGAATGTCAAACCAAGCCGGGTTGGTGAGGGGGGTCCAAGGTCTGGGTGATATTTCTTAACTATTATGTTAAGGGTGTTGCACAACCCTTATTATTATCAATTATACACTTAGGATAGACTACGAAACGTGAAAAAAGCATGTTATGGCAACTTTAATACATTTTAGTTTAGCATACATCTTTTAAGATTTGTTCCTTACTATTATTTCTTCTAGTTCAGAAAAATGCCCTCTGTACCATGCAATGAGTTCCCCCCCCTAATACTATCATTACAAGCCATATTTATAGTCAACATGTGCTTCTTTTTGTGTATTTTTGGATGAGAATTACCTACGTGGAAGTAAGTTCCTGGACTATTCCAGACAGCTGTATTTCTATTACGGTGCAACAAGAGTGAGAGAAACTCATTTACTGGCTGGAGATAACAGTTGGTACAAAATTGTGTAGGGCCTTTCAAATTAATTCTAGCAAACTTTGCTGTCTCCACTTCTCAGTGCCCTCCACCGGGACGGTTCTGAAAGGACCGGATCAGCAGATGGAGGTGACCGGGGAGACAGGGCTTGTCTGGTTGTATCTCAGTTACTATGGCTCGACAGACAGCTCAGCAGTGCCATGGGTAATCACTGTGAACTCAGACGTCACAATATTACGCAGGAGGGGACTCAATCTGTACTGTACCAAAGCAGAACACCTCCGAAACCAAATAAATTAGACCAACTTTTACACATTTGATATCTAGATGAAATAATATCACAACATATCGCAAATAAAATACTGATCTTAGAGGTTTCTAAAGCATGCCAAAGTAACTATCTGAGAATATTAAGGCAAACTGTCATGACGCAGCAGGTGCATGTTTAAATGCAACTTTTGGCTTTTCAGACAATAACCATGGCTTGGCTGAGATTGACTGAGATTATAGTTTATACTGAGATCAAAATGAACCCAATGCTTAAACACTGATAAAACATGAAATGCAAAGACCTAAAGTTACACAAAGACCTGATCAAATATAACAGTTGGATTCGCCCCCTCTAGAGTGCACATCTGCCTTTGCCCAAGCCAAAAGCATGAATCACCATGACCTTTTCAGCACACAACAGAGCCATTGGAAAGGGCCAGCCATTGGGAGGACACAGCGATAAACATGCCAAATCAATATCTGAACCAAACATACACTTGAGGAGAATGTGGAAGTGACTGAAATAGCAGCCTATATTTTGAGCTCTTGGCTGTAATTTATTATCAAGACAAGTCATGAACTTTAACCATGGCAGTTTCTTTCTGTGTGGGGCTCCTAACCTGGAGTGCACATAGGTCATTCTTAAATTTGCATCAAATATCTGTGCACAATCTGCATTATTTGCTTTGGGATGATGTTGTACACAGTTTGTCTATGAAGCGAGTCCCTGTTTAGTATCTCCAACCTCCATTCAGATTAGATTAACGCTTTCACTTGGGGCATGACATCCTCGCATCTCGCACATCATTACAAACAGAAGAGGACTGAGGATTAGAGTCAGTCTGGACCATGTGCTATGGAGATTCGGTTTCTCATTAATGATTCTGGTCTCGGTTCACCTCTCCATTCTCTTTGGTCGCTTCCAACACACATGTAAGGTTTCCATTCTTAGCGGTGACATTAATTTCCATTAATTTCTTGGAAACTGATCCTTACCTTAACCACTTGCCTAACGTCAACCTACACCCTCACCTTACCTTTTAACCCATCTTAATTCTAAACCATGTTCATGATCTGTTGAAGGAAAGCGACTATATTCCATAAAGTGACTGTGTGTATACAGATTTCAGTCCTCTCAATGTGATGAATACACCCACTCATGTGTACACACAGAAACCATTATTAGCCCCACCTTTGATTCAAGCGCTTCTCCGACCCTGAGCTGACAGAAAGTGTTGGCGGGTCCACTGAGAGCAGAGTAACTACGAGCCTGCTTACATTCATAACACTCATTTACACTTTTATCACTATGTCCACGCCGAGGCAGTGCACAGCACAATCATGTTTTTGTACTTTGTACTTTGAGCAACATATTTCACTAAACCTGCAAAAACCCTTATTCACTTTTGTATTTTTTTTATGATTTTATGTAATTCCACACAACATCATAGGGGCTGTTCTGTCTCATCTGCTCTGGTCTGATTGGATTATCTCTGATTGGATTCTCTCTGATTGTAGGATCTCTGATTGGCTCTGGTCTGATTGGAGGATCTCTGATTGGCTGTGGTCTAATTGGATGATCTCTGATTGGCTCTGGTCTGATTGGAAGATCTCTGATTGGCTCTGGTCTGATTGGAGGATCTCTGATTGGCTGTGGTCTAATTGGATGATCTCTGATTGGCTCTGGTCTGATTGGAGGATCTCTGATTGGCTGTGGTCTAATTGGATGATCTCTGATTGGCTTTGGTCTGATTGGATGATCTCTGATTGGCTCTGGTCTGATTGGAAGATCTCTGATTGGCTCCAGTCAGCTGTTCTCTTGCTGTAAGGCTGTAAATGATGTATACTTCTGGGATCAATGGAATTCTATCCTGATTCCCAGTTACGGTAGATTTTAACCCAGGGCTATTCGACATAAAGCCTGGGGGCCAAATCAGGCCTTCTAAAGAATTGAATCTGGACCGCAACCCAGTTTCCTGGTTTTGTCCTTGTTTAATTCTGCTTTAGACCTGTTTTGATTCAGGGTTAGTCCTGGTTCAGACCTGGTTGGTATTAGTCTAGTCTTTAATTTGGGTCTTTGGGTCAGTACTGGATGGGCAATTTTGCCAAGCAATGTGGGTAAAGCATTTTGTAAATTATTTGTTAGTATTAGTTCAGGGGATCAGGGATATTTTGTGGAACACAAAATGTAGTTGCAGTGGCGTGTTGTGCAACTCTGGTCCAGAGGCCTTGGCCCACCGAAAAATTGGGCCCTTGGGAATATGAAGTTGAATAGCCCAGTTTTAACCTGTTCAAGGGAACAATGGAACCGCACAATAGTGTTTTATCTCTAGAGATGCTTTGCAGAACTTAATCATCTAAATGCTGACATAAGCAAAAACATAAAAAAATGTTTTAACAGACCAATTTGCAGGAAAAAAAACACTGATATAAAATGTGAAACAAGTCTGTTCACTAAACGAGTTATTGTGACCACTGCAGCCCCATTATATTCCTATGGGGTTTTCATAGTGCCACACTAAAATAAGATTACATGTAAAATTTTCGTCTTGAAGCTAAGAAAAATTTAAACTTTGATCTGTTTTTTTATAGCAATATTTAAACTTGTGTGATGTTTCAAACAGTCCCAATCTCTGTTGGCCAGGCTCTGCCCGCTGTTGACTGCCCTGGTTTTAGAGTACATTAATCATCACTAAAAATACCTATAGTAACACAGCTTATTCCTGATGTCAGCAAAACAGCTGCAGATGGAAAGGAATGTAGGGCGGGATTAAAAGAGACTTCGGTGTATGTAATGTATATTATGTATTTTAAAAGAGTTGCTGTAACAGTATACTGTATTTGTATTTACATGTTTTTATTTTTTTAAACCGGTTTTCCAGGCAATTATAACCTTATACATTTTAAACTTACATTTGTGTAAGCCCATGTGAGGGAAATATAGTATATTTATGGTTTGACTAAAAGCCCAAAAAATTATTCTGTACAAATATAATTTCTGTAAGTGTATAGAGAAAAAGACACAAATAAACAAGGACGATTTCACAAGAAAAGACAAGAAAAATATCATCCCATGCAACTGTATGTAATACAACATGGGTCACATTTGAATACACTTGGGTGTTGGTTAACCTCGAACCTAACATAGTCATAGAATTGCCTTTTCAACAAATGGTGTCCTAAATTGTACTCAAAAGTACTAAAATACTCAAATTGTGTACAGTATGTATTCTTGTTGAATGAATATGGATCCATGGATCATCTAAAATGTAGTGAACATGATTATACTGTATTAGTTGCTTGCAAATTGTCCTTATTTTCAATGGCACGTTGCACATTGATTACATAGAAAGAGGGATTCTGTTTTAGAACAAAGCTCTGCTTCCTGTAATTTTAAAGTTTTATTTTTCAAAATGTCCTCACAAACTGCAACTTCACTAATGTCAATTTATGATAAATCTTTACTACAGGTTCTATACCACCAAACTAAGTCATAATATGGAAAACAGAATAACCTGTCATATAAACTTAAGTACACTGTGTCGTGTTTTATCAATAAGAACAAGGTGGTTGAGCCATGTTTGAATATCAATGTATGAATGTGAAAACATCTACGACGCATCCAGAAAGTCATCCCACTTTTTCCACATTTTGCTATGTCACAGCCATATTCGAAAAAAAGGATTAAATTCAGCCTGGAGTTTGCAGAAAGGTACCTGTCTTTCAGACCATGAGAGGTAAAAATCTCTGGTCTGATGAAACAAAGATTGAACATGTCTGGAGTTAAACAGGCACCGCTCATCACCTGGCCAGTGTCACCCCGACAGTGAAGCATGGTGGGGATGTTTTTCAGAGGCTGGAACTAGGAGACTACGGTTAATCAGGATCAACAGAAAGATGAATGCAGCAGTGTACAAAGACATCCTTGATGAAAACCTGCTCCAGAGCACTATGGACCTCAGACTGGGACAAAGGTTCATCTTTCAATAAGACAAAGACCCTAAGCACACAGCCAGGAGAACAAAGGCGTGGCTACAGGACAACTCTGTGAATGTCCTAGAGTGGCCCAGTCAGAGCCCAAGTGAACCCAATTGAACATCTCTGAAGAGATCTGACAATGACTGTGAACTGACGCTCACCATCCAACCTGATGGAGGCTGAAAGGTTCTGTAAAGAAGAATGGGAGAAACTGCACAAAAATACCTACCGGTACTCAAAACTACAGAAAATTACTAAAGGCTGTAATTAGTGCTAAATGTGCTTCAACAAATTATTGAGCAAAGGCTGTGAATACTTATGTACATGTGCTATAAAAACACAAATATTTTAATGCATTTTCAAAGAATTCAATCAAACTTCTTTTTTGCGGATGCACTGTATGTGCAACGGACTGGGGAAACTAAATTTAAATAAAATCATAATCGTAATACCAGCATAAACATTTATTTTCGTTAAGAGGGACTGTGTCAATGCTGTTAACAGCCTGGATATGACACTGACGTGATAAAAAGAGATTGTTCTGACATGACTTTGAAAGATGATGGCTCTTTTGACCTCAGGTGGCACTTATTCAAATCAGTGTCAGCTGTGCTTTATAATTATCAAAGCTATTAATATAGATTAAAGTCAAATTATTCACAAATACATTATAAAGAACAGACCATGAACGTGCTTGACCACCATGAGGAACAGTGTTTCCTTTGTTGATGTCTCAGAGAGCGGAACAAAGGTGGACGGGAGTCAGCTGACGTCAGATTTTTTTGCGACAGAAACCGCTCCATGCTGTGAGGGGGAGAGCTGGGGTCCGAATTATACTGGTGCCATAGACGTCACTCTGTTGTATGAACCAAAGACATCGTCACATCCACATGAGCCCCTCACAAAATCACACTTTCAACTCCTGGAGCAAAACCACAGTGGTGAAATCCTCCCGCTATCACAGAAACATAATCTTTAATTCCTTCTATTTACCGTTCAGATCCAGAATTAACTCACTGGACATTGCTTGTCGAGCCAACAGTTCCCTGGAGCACATGGATTGCAGTTTTGTCAGGTGATAATTGCTGCATGGGCTGTTAGAAAACACAGGAGCAGACTGGCACAGACGATTACAGCGTTCGATCGGTTGGAAGCTCCTAAGCCTCAGATTTCATGGTGCGAACACAGCTGTGACAAATACTACCGAATCATTCATTCTCTCTCTCTGCTGGTTTATTGATGGCAAGGCGCGGAAAATAACCCATGATGTACCCAGTTTAGTAGCAGTTCAATGTTTTTGTTTTTGAAATGTTTAATCACCCGGTAAATAACTTCAGGTCCACCAAAACAGGATCCCGCTCCGGTTATCCAGTTATTGCACTAATCTGCTGTATTTCTAAGCATACAAGTGATAACATCCTAAATAGCATAGAACTTAACAATGAGATAAACGGCAGGTTCATTTTATAGCTTGACACATTGGTTAAAGTTATGGACTTATGATAGTTGGGAAAAAAAACCTCAACCAATATAAATAATGGAGTTTGGTGGACTCAGTATTTAAAATAAATAAATAAACAGCAACAATGAGCTGGTTGTGGATTATAGTTTAGCTATTTTATGGAAAATGGAGTCCAACCCAAAGCTACAGCTCTCCAGTTGAAATTGTGAATCCATTTCTAGGACCCAACAGGATCATTGCATGCCAACACTGTTCATCATTTGTGGCCATACCTTTCAGTTTCAGTGCACACCACGTCTGGAACTGTTTGTTTTCACTGACACCTGCCTCCACAAAAAAGTATTGAATTCATTTGGAACTGTTTGTATTCACTGACACCTGCCTCCACAAAAAGGCTTATTAAGTTGCGTGTAGAGCTGATAAGCAACCTTTGCTGAAGCTGCAGGCCTTCTACTTCATTAAGTAAAACACAGAAACACAATTCAATTGGACATCAAAGGGGCCACTTTGCAAAATTAGTACCAAACTCCTCATTAGATATTCAACCATCTCCTAGGATACAGTCATCATACACAACAACCACACAGACCTGTCTGTATAATGCTGACCATTTATGCTGCACTTAATTACTGCTCCAGGAGACAGGTGTTGCTCCGGACGCTGCAAAGAGATCGGGAGTAATGGTCAAATAGTGAGTGAGTGACTTGTCTTCACTCACTCGTAAAACATATTTTTTTTCTTCTTGACTTAATCATCTCTGGCACTAGTAATAAAACGCACTTACTCATCCTGTTGTTTTATCGCTAATCTGAATCTATGTGCATAAATGAATCCATTTGTTCATCACAGCTCACCCACATGCCTGTTTAAGTCTTTCCTGGTAGAATTTGGACTATTTTATGCTTCTTAAAGATTCTGACTGGCAGCAGTGAAGGCAATCCCCAAATGTTTGTAAGTGAGGGCTGAAGCCACCCGTCTCTGAGCCAAGTGCTAGTTCATCACAGTCACAGCCCACACGTTTTAGCTGATAGCATCTCTGAGACACCAAATGCCACGAGAATGTCACATCCATTCTTAAAGGGACAGCAAAGAGCTCAAACAGTGATGTCCCAGCACAAGAGGAATGGATCCACAGTGTACTTAGTGAGTCTTCATTGCTATTGTGAATAGCTGTGAGCTGAGCGTGTATTTTATATATATCTTATATACATAGACATATTGACAGTAATGTAATATAGGGCTCTACACTCTTGGAGGGGAGAAGGCTGATAATTATCCTGCTGATGTTGGGATGGTGAACAACTGCTTGATGCCAATAAATAGAGTTGGTTCATGTGACTTCAAACCTGACATTAGATCAACTTGATAGTGTCAAAATTCAAAATTGTCAGATTGCTGCAGTCTTAAGGTTAAGGTGATGGTTAAGGAACAATTTATTGTGAAAAGTTGTCATTAGACCCATCCTTCAATGGCACTGGGGAAACAGAGCAGTGATCGCTGCAGTGTAGCACCCGGGGACCCCTCCCTAGATCTTGAGCAGAATCATTTTTACCTTTGGCGCATGCTTTTGGTTAATGGCGAAACTGGCGTGTCCAGCCACAAATAATGACAAGGTTAATCATTTCTGGATTTTCAGTTTGGGTATTTTTTTCAAATCTAGAGAATTGCCCACATAGTTATAGTACCCTGTCCTTATTATGACATCACATGCTACAACATTGTGGACACAACCCTTACATTTCTCTCCTAAAGAAAGGAGCCAGACGTTCAATCAATATCCAGCTAAAGATAGCTCTTGAGGCGAGGCACTGGAACCCAGATAACCTACTTTGCTTCAGATGCTCTATCGCCTCAACATAGGTATTTTGGTGGCATTAAACACACACCTTTGGATGGCTGCATGATATGCACCCTGCTAATCCAGGTGAAACATCGATAATTTGAGATATTAATAGGGCTGGACCTACAGAATGACAAGTTTAGCTCGCAGCAAAGAAGCAAGATATAGGTTATATTTAGTAAAGACAGGAACAGAGCAGCAGCTGTGATGGAGTATATCTGAAAATGAAAAGTGCTCTCACTAACAGCACCTCTTCTCTCCACTTTCATTAGGCTGTCTTTCTTACAGACATGTTCCCAAGCATTTCCACACTAATGACCCCTGACATATTAAAGTACTGTTCACACAAGGGGACATTACATTTACTGAAGTCGCAAGTTTTGTTTGTTGGATCTGGGGGAAAAAGAAGAGAAAGAGCTGCAAACCTGTACAGACCCTCAGTATGAAACCTGGAAGCACTCTAAGCTGATGTCATCACAGTCAATGATGAGGTCTTATGCTTATTGCAATCGTCAAGGAAACATGATCATTTTAGAATTCTGATTATTATAAAGACTTAGCTTGGACAACCTTATGTACCGTTTAATTTCTTCATAGAGAATAGTTGTCTTTCTATTCTATTTACTATCATTGCTTGTGTGTGCTTTAGCAGTTGCTAACACAACATCTTTGTTGCTAGGTAACAGTCTAGTGTTATCTGAAATGGCCCTCATTAGGTTCAATGTGTTGATTTTCATTTGTTCCATTCCATTTCCATTCCATCCTTTTCACTTATGTGCAATAAAGGCTTTTTTGATAACTTCCTTTGTTAGAAGGCTCTTTCTTACATAGGTCTATTATCAACAGAATCTAAGCCTTCTGGGCCGTTAGCCTAAATATTTTAAACTCATCAAAGACTACGACAGAGTCTGAGGACTACGAAAAGTCTGAGGAATAAAGTCTGGCGGTAATGCAACAATTGGATGCCAACCGCCATAAAACAACAACAACAACAACAACAACAACAAATGGCAAAGAATAAAAAGCCACCTCGTTTGATACTTTACCGGTTTTATTACCCCGAGTTCTGATAGGCGTGATTAACATGGTCCGTCCATATCAAAACAGATATGGCTATAAATAAAAAGTGTGAAAAGGGGGGATTTCTGCTGAATCAATGAGTAAAGCACAAAATTATCCTAATCTAAGGTGAGAGACATTTAATTTTGTTCTAAATAACAGATGACAAATGAGCTTCCTAGTTTCCCATGCGGCACAAATCTGATTGCACAGTTCTGTCTAAGTTTGGCCTGAGACGCAGCAGAGACGGTGGTGACCAGACGGATCTTCAGTAAAGAATGTACCGCACCCTTATTTGCACCACATTATCCTACCAATTAAGATGCTTAATTGTGTAAATAAATAATTGTGTAAGTCTCTGAATGGCTTTAATCATAATTAAATAGCCTATAGTAGAAATCGATTTTTAGTTATATTTGGATATGTGCTGCACCAGTTTAGATCTCAGGGTCCTGGTTGACTTGTTATTATTATTAAGTGAAAACGTGGCAGCACACATAGAGATATTCAAGAAAAAAATGTCTATGTTTTGTTTTTGTTGTTTTAAATATGAGCAAAAACACCTACGCGAGACCAGTACATGCGACGCAAAATCCAACTGAGGTATCGACAAGTTACAGATGTCTCGTCAGCGCAGGGCATAATGACCCTCTGCCCTCTGCTCCAGGGTGCACTGATACGTCGATGCACAACCACAAATCAACGTATAGATTAAAATCATCCAGTGAGTGAACCTCCGAGCACTCAAAGAGGGCCACTCAGCCCTGGCACACAGGACAAAGTGATGGGTGAGACTACAGAAACATGTTACTAATATTAGCACACAATGATTCAGTGCTTAGTGATTGCAGATATTTCAGATCATTTTAAGATAAAGAACATCTCCATAATCCAAAGTGTAAAAAGGTAGCAGATACCACGTTTACGACTTTGAAGAGTGAAGCAGGATTTGTTACAATTATAAAGCTGTTGGAGGGACATCATGACTTTGGTCTGAGTTCAACACTAACTTCAGGGACTGCAGTTGAGACTACACTACAGAGAAAGCAGACTGTAAATACTCTATGGCTCGGTCCGGAGAGGTTAGGCAACAGTAAAGTACCATATCATTGGTGCATGACATTAGACGGATCAACAGAAAGATTTGAGTTCAAATTGGTCCTAAAATGGAACCCTGAGGTACTTGTTTGGACACATCTAGAAAAGAGGAAGAACCCCTGCCACCTTAACATATTGTGATCAATTTGACAAATAATTCGAGATGCGAAGTTGCTTTAGAGTTTTAATCAGGAGCAGATGTTCGACAGTGTTTTCATTGATGTATCGAAGACTTTCAACACAGTGAATAATTTACTGAAGCAAATGAAAGTTATATAAAATGTCATTAGAGTCTAAAGAATATTTCAGTTTGATTGTGATAAGCTTTTTAAAGATTTTGACTATTTTTTTTAATTGAGATTTTGATGCAGAGTTTCGAAATAAGCCTGTAGTTCTTTATCTAAATTTGATTGCCACCACCACAAACGGAGTTCCAATGCAGATTTTCAGACCATTTTGAGAAGAAAGGTTCCAGATTATCCTTATGTCCAGGGATTTAAGCTCCCTGTGAACTTCACCAATGGACATCGAAGTAAAATTAAAAGATCCAGACATTCGCTGTCTAAAGGGATTTCAGAAACGGTATAAATTTAGTTCCTGATTGTCCAGGCAATAAAAAAACAGAAATAACAAAAACCAGCTGATACAAAATGTTAATTAAAGAAACTAAGAATTTTAGATTTATCAGTCAACCTCACACCCTTCATGTTCAAAAAACGTTGTTGGCGGCCATAGAGTCTGTAAAGGTTTTTAGGTAATTTCTGAGAGATAATGGTCATACCTGGCATTATTAATAGTGGAGATTTATTTGTTTTGCAGTTGAAGAAAAAGTAGTCAGTTAATCTTTGGAATTCATCAAGAAAATATTGCCAAGCTATATCTAAGTTTTCAGAGAATTCCAGTTCCACAGTGAGAAAGGTCTTGTAAGAATGCCTCCTCATTAGAACGTTTGATCAAAGTTAGCGGTTTTGGTTTTGTCAATTAAGTATTTCCAAAAGCCAGTGGTTCAGTCATCGCTTGGATCATTAGCAAAACACCAGTGCTTGTGGATTATTGGTTAAGAATAGGTCAAGCAGACATGACCTGGCAGGGCATTTAATGTTTGTCTGAGTAGGGCTGTTAATTATTTCTAATGAAGGTGTCAACAAATCAAGATTAAAATTATTGAATTCTTTTTTTGTATCGCAAATAAATGAAATGTGAGGCCTTAAGAACAGCAACATCTGGGCTGGCAGCTTTCCTCAGTTGCACACACTTTTGATAAATTCACACATTCCAGAAATCTAACAGTTCTTGCTGTGATGCAAATCATTTAGATGCACAATACAGGCTTGATTTTAACTGTGTAACTCCACAACTGTCAATGATAACTCTCAGTACTGTATATCTTTTATTATAGACGACAGCTGAGTAGATAGTACGTACATTCATCAACAAAATATATTCAATATGATATAATATGAATTTATATTTCAAATGTAATCATAGAAAATGATGCAAATATTTTTATCCTGCGGCTTGGGGCAGTGTGGGTCTACCTGTTCCTTGCAGGCGCAGAACATCACTGCTCTCATTAGAAACTGCTTCTGTGCTGTCTCATAGCAACCTAAAAATAGAAATGTCCCTGTTAGGCTGTATATAGCTGTGATGGCTGCTGCTGCTGCTGCAGTTTGGGTCTATTTAATTGTCAAGTAATTGTATGTACAGGACAAGAATGGAGTACAAGGAACCCTTCTGCACAAAACTGCTAATGAAGAAAAACATCAACAGATGACTCTGAATGATTACTAAATAATTGATCACTCTGTGCCCTTAAAAGCAATGGAAAAATAAAGACTGCGCATTTGATCATATTCTCTTTTTTGTTAAAGGTCTAATAAAAGAGACACAACCCTCATTTCAAACTGCTGAATTGAAGAGGCAACTGTCATTAAAGTATTGTTAATTTCATAGCTGGACTGGGGGTACATAAAATACCTCATTATGGCTGGCATCGATGGTTTTGTAGTTATTGCATTGTACAAACAAGACGTACGGCAGAAATGATGTGGTTGTAGTGTTAAAATACATGTTTCATGATAAGCCTGTATTACAAATGTATGAGAACAGTCTTCCATTGTGAGTGATTATGATTGCACAATCTAAATCTAAATATAACATCTTTTGAATATGGAAAAGTCCTCACAAAATCCTTCAAATCATTTCAATTAAGGTTTTGATTGGATCAATTAGGTTACGGCAATGTGCAATTCTGTCGATACACACACTCACACTTTTTGATACATTTTAGGTGATTTATGTTGACATTTAATCAATGCTTGGAAAAATTAATCATTTTCTTTTCTTATCTAGCCTAGAAAACCACAATGATTATCATGGAGAATGAAATTGTTTATTAAGATGAATTATATTGATGAGAATTATGAATGATGAGAATGACATTATGTTGATGATGATGATGATGATGATGATGATGATGATTACTATTATTATAATGAACAAACTGGAAAAAGTTTCTTCTTCTTAAAATGAATGTTGTTGTTTTTCCCACTTAGGCCTAACCTTTATAGATTTGTATACCTGCCTGTAGCCATAGATTTTAGGTAAAGAATATCATTATACCGGCCCAACTAAAGCCTGCCGCAGGTGCCCAGCGCACACGACATTTCCATGTGATGAGTGTACAGCACATGAGGACAGCGGTGCTCATCTGTCGCGATGTATTTTTGGTCCACTCTGACGTCAACAGACCACACGTTTCATTCAACAAGCAAGAAAGTAAGTTATTTATAACTCACAGCATCTCGGTTCTGATCTGTGCGCAGTAAATACTCCCTATAGGACTGATGTAGTGCGCGTCCATGATAAGCTGCGCGGCTCGTGCTCCATGGAGCCAGAGAGCTACTGCACTCGCCGATCTCAACAATCTCAAGGACTCAGTTTACAACCAACGATCGTATGAAGTTTGGCTATAATCGCCTTAGTTCGTTACTTTGAAGATGGAGACGATCTTATTCATTAAGGTAAGATGCTATGAAGTTATATGGACATTTTGTAGGTTTGATGCTCCATCCTTATGTCGTTGATGATAAAATGCCAACGCAGAACACAATGTTTCACAAGAACCTCGAGTAGATGTGTCGTTTAAACAAATAAGACAATACTGATTAGTGATATTCTTTTAATATGTTTTTTGACATAACAAGTTGAACCAATCAAAAGCACTTGACCCACACGACGCGCGTCAGTCGACAAGTTGTGATCAGAACCCTGGACAGCGCTCAGCGTTTGCCTCTGTTCTCCGTGTAACTATTGTCACATGATTATAATAGAAATATCCAGAAATATGTGACAATTAAGACTAAATACGGGCTATCATCTTCACTTTCTAGTTTGCACACTGCTCTTTTTTTAACGAACATTTTCTTGGTTGCCTTTATTAATGTATATAATATAAATGCTACTTTATTCCTGCTTGTGGTAGATTTAACAGGCACATCAGTTCCAAGGAACATATTGTCTTGGCATGTTGGGTTGTAACTGTTAATTGCCATTATTGGGTTTCACATAGCCTATATGTTAAGATGCTAACGTCACATTTCATACGTTATTTTTAACTTAACAATTGAGACAGAGTGCCACCTGGTGGTACAGATAAAGGAATATGTGCTGCGAATGTCTCATGTGTCATGTGTTGTGGGTCCTCAGTGCTGTGGGCTGTAAGTGAACCAGAGAAGTGCTGTGATTGGCTGATATGGCAGACATCCTGGAACTCCGGACAGATGGGAACTCTCTGCTGAAGGCGGTGTGGCTGCGGCGGCTCAGACTGACCCGGCTGCTGCTTGAGGGTGGGGCCTACATTAATGAGAGCAACGAGAGAGGAGAAACCCCTCTGATAGTAACCTGTATGTCCTCACATTCTGACCAGCAAAGTGTCAGCAAAGACAAACTAGTCAAGTACCTTCTAGACAACCAGGCTGATCCCAACATCCAGGACAAGGCGGGCCGCACCGCCCTGATGCACGCATGCATAAACCGCGCTGGCCATGAGGTGGTGGAGCTGCTGCTGAGTAATGGAGCTGACCCAAGCCTGGAGGATCGTACAGGGGCCTCAGCACTGGTCTACGCCATCAATGCAGATGACAAGGAAACACTCAAACTGCTACTAGATGCCTGTAAGGCTAAAGGCAAAGAGGTAATCATCATCACTACAGACAAATCCCCCTCAGGGACTAAAACCACCAAACAGTACCTGAATGTGCCCCCATCCCCAGAACTGGACAATCGCTCCTTCTCCACATTCTGTACCTCTCCATCAGATATTGAGGTGACAGCTGAGACAGAACAGCAGAACTCCGTCTTTAGCTTTCAAACCAAGATGAAAATGTCCAGCTCAACGGGAAAACCCTCCAATGGCCCTAGCTCTCCAAGTCGCCGGCCCACTAACCCAAAACGTGCACGGCTCCCTCAGCTGAAGAGGCTGCAGTCAGAACCATGGGGACTGATCGCACCCTCTGTGTTAGCTGCTGCTGCTGCTGCTGCTGCTGCTACTGCTGCTGCTGCTGCTGCTGCTGCTGCTCAGGAGGAGAGTAAGAAAGCCAGCTGTGAGGATGTGGTCTCAGGAATAAATGGACTGTCCCTGAACAAGAGACCAGTTTTATCTCGACACAACAGTGTGGATGGGAAAGACAGTATGTTTCCTGTTATGGGGGACCAGCCATGTAAAATGAGCACATCTCTGTCAGTGCCCCCCACATCAAAGGCCTCATATGAGAGGTGTGTGAGCCAGCACCAGCCACTGGCCCGTCGCAGCACTGTGCCCTCAGAGCAGGATGGGCCAAGAAGGAGGGTGGGGAATGAGCACTATGACTCTGACTCACAGCTGTATTCAGACTCTGTCTCCAACTCTCCCAAAGTCCCAGTGGAGAGGAGAAAACTCAATACCTCTCCTCTGGCACTGCTCACCAGTTCCAGAGAGTCTTTAGACAGCAACAGCAGCACGTCGTCCCCCAGCACGGGCCGTAGACGAGCCCCCGGCCTTCTAGAGCGCAGGGGCTCTGGCACTCTGCTGTTGGACCACATCTCCCACACTCGGCCCGGACAGCTGCCTCCTCTCAACATCAACCCAAACCCTCCAATTCCAGACATAGGAGTCAGTAGCAAGCCCTCCTCTCCACTGGCCTCAGGCATCAGATCCATAGCTCCAGTAGCACCCAACACACCAAAGAGAGGCGGCCTAGTGTCCAAGAAGAAGCTGGTGAGAAGGCACTCTATGCAAGTGGAGCAGATGAAGCAGCTCTCAGATTTTGAAGAGCTGGCTCATTAGTGCACACAAGAGTGATGGTGTCGAACATAATACCCTTGCAGAGTTATGTCTAGTATGCCATGTTGTATGTAGCCTATAATGTATTTATATGTATATGGAATACATAGGAAAAGAGCAATACCGTTTATTTTTTTTCAACAATTGAGCCAAATTTAGGGGACAATTCAACTCCACTTGGTTTTTAAAAGTATTGCAGTTTGAATGCATGGATAGATATTTCAAGTCACATCACACAGCAGTCGGATGTGCCATCTTAGGGGCCCAGCACAGATGTGACTGAAAAGAACATTATTTGGCCTGGTTGTTTCTGCTGCAAACACGATAATACAACACAGAAAAAAGGTCCAAATTAATCAACTTCACTACTGCTTAATGAACTGTAAGAATACTAGCAACATGTGACGGTCTTTAATTACTATGTAAAAAAACGTAAAGCTGGCCGCCACACAAAAGTCATATGACAGAAACCAATGAATATGCCTTCTTACATTTTCCTCAAACTAGCTCTTTCAATATAGTAATGTGTTCGGAATAACAGGGTCCACAGCAGCCCAAAGCCACCGTGGTGCACTTTGTGATAGACTGAGTATTGTCATGCTCCTGTCTGATATGTAGCTTTGAGTAAGATGAAAAGTCACTGTTTGTAGCAATTATGTATAAAGTGCCTTTCAATACAAACAACCTTAAAACATACATTTAATGTGCATTTATGTATCCAAAGTTATGTTTCTCTCCAGCTTTGAAATTGAGATGTTAAACTGAAGTCATGCCTTACGATGATGGTCTATAAAACAAAGACTAAATGGTATATGACAAGCAGAGGTGGTCAAAGTACTGCATTTCATTATTTGAGTAAAGGTACAGATACACCAAGTGAAATATTACTCCAATACTAGTAAAAGTAATACGGTCAAATGTTTAGTTAAAGTACTTATGTATGTGCTGTAGAATTTACTTGAGTACTAATTTTAAATAAGTGTTGTGAATGATAACTTTGCTTAATTAACAAGCTTCAAAAATAATCAACTACAGTAGGTTACTTCTAAAGGCAAGATGCAAATTGTATTTTGGTATTTTCCTGTTCAGTCTACAATGTAAAACTTTATATGTTGCATAATGATAATAAGAATATTATTATTATTATTATTACTAATAATAATGATGTATCATAAAGATGAGAGATTTATTTGCATTAGAATTAGATTAGGTTAATTGGAAACAGGAATTAAATTTGCCTGTGTTATTTATATTTACCATTTCCAAAACAAAAGCAAGAATACGCAACTCAAAGCTTGTTAGAAATGCAGATTATTAATGATCCCTGATGAAGATTAAAGCCCATAGTGACAAAAAAACTGGCTAATCGTACCCACAACCTATACAGGGGAATACTGTCTTCACCTGCACATCTGCACAAATCAAGTCTTTGGACTCATCATAAGACTTTAAATGGGACAAAAGACACGGAAACATCTTCCACAAAAGTAGAAAAGTAATGGAGTAGATGCATTACAGTTTAGCCCTAAGTACATACATACTCAACTAAAGAACATTAAGTCAGTTTATTTACTGACCACCTCTGGTGACAAGTAAACCCATTTAACACAAGCGGCAATCTGAACTGAAGATCACACCACTTCCATGTGTCTTATTTGTGATGAAAAGTATTTTTGCAGGTATAGATTTGATGTATATTCTGAATAAATGTGTACGCCCAACCCTTGTTTGTGTGTTGCTGCATTATCTTCTAAACATATAATGTTGAATTGAGGGACAGAAAAGTAATGTGCTCATTTTGAGATAGGCCTCATGGTTTGTTGCAGTTTAAATATAGCCTACAACTTTCTATTTCACATCTTTACAGTTTTGTTGTTTAGCCCGGCGGCCTATCCTTTGGACTGGTATTTTAGATTTCCTCCAGCAGAGGGCACCCTCCTCTTGAGTTAAGGGTGGGTTATGCTCATGGGTTTCAGGACACATTCTGAGAACCTTTCACCAATCACGTCGGTCTGAAACCCTAAAGTCGGCTCTACATAAACCACTGAACAGCCTACAAGAAGCTGCTGATGGCCCATTAACAAAGTGCATCATTGTATCATTTGTATTGCAGGCAAGCATAATATTTGTATTTATAGTTTTGTCTGTGTGACAATATGAGCAGACGTGTTCTGCCGTGTTTCTCATATTATAATTCTTATTTGAACTATTATTATAATTTTATATATATATTTATATATATATATTAATTATTATTATTTACAATTTGATGTAAATACAGTTTACATAAAACTGTAAATAATAATTAGGCTCTTTATTTATTTTTTATTTATTTTTTCTGATAATCACTAGGGATGTGGGCGGGGATAGGGAGTAGGTGAAAACAGGAATTTTCTGAGCACTCAAACCTCAAATGCAGGACTCAATGTGCTGAGCTAAAATTAGCTGTGTCTGAGACGACATGAGATCAGACTCAGGTGGATTTAAGACTGAGCCAGCTTCACTCTAGTCTAGACAAGAAATGGAAAGTCCAATCACACATGTTCCTCAGACCCAGGTATTAATGCAAGGACACTGGTCCACAAGGACACTGGTCCACAAGGACACTGGTTCTCAAAGACAAAAGAGCCTTCGTCCACAGGGCCTACAGAGACACAGGTCCAAAGGGACACATGCTACACAGAAACACTGGTCCACAGAGACACCAGTCTACAGACATTGATCCACAGAGACACTGGTCCATCAAGACACTGGTCCACAGGGACACTGGTCCACGGGCACGGGGACACTGGTCCACTGAGACACTGATCCACGGGGACACTGGTCCACAGAGACACTGGTCCACGGAGATACTGGTCCACAGAGACACAAATCCAATGGTCCACAGAGACACTGGTCCACAGAGACATCCCTGCACATTTAGCTGCACTGGTCTGTGCAGAAAAGATAGCCTATCACCAAGACATAGTGTGAAAACTGGAATAAAGCTACAAAAAATAGTATTATCATAACTTTATTATTATTATTAATAATATTAATAATAATAATAATAAAAGGGTGACTCACTCAAATCGTATTACATCCAATAGATCCATGATTACATCTCTCAAAGTCTAAGTGGGTCAGAGGTCAGTCAGTGTTACTCGACATTTGGTCTTCCTGTTCAATGTGCCCGTGAAGCCCCGCCCACACAGGTTAAACTCGTACAAATGTGAGTTTAATAGTTTATTAGTTGTAAAACACAGTAGTCTGGTAGAAATATTACATTGTCTTCCTTGTAGTCTCCTGCAACTTTTAGGCGGGCAACACGTCTCATCGTCTACACTTTGAATTGTTTGTTTTAGATTTGGCCAAGAGAAGAGTCTTCACGAAATCTACCCCGACACAAAACTTGAGGTAGTGTCAGGTGACCTCGTTGCTCCCCACGAGACGGCGCGTGGCCCGGATACATCGGGGTGCAGAGTTGTGCAGAACACGCGCGTGTCCTTACGCAGTACGTGCAGGCGCGCGAGAAGGGGCGGGCGCTGCTGGCTCCGCTTTTATTCAGAGCGCCTGCGATCGTCTGTCCTCTCTTTGCTCCGACTTACACTGGTGTTTAGCCACAAAGTGAAGCGGCCACACGGACATGGCTGGTTATCTGAAAGTCCTGAGCTCTCTGTCGAGGAGCGCGCTCTCCCGCGGCCCCGGCGTGCTGGCTCCAGCCGCCAACTGCGTGTCTCTGCAACAAAGAAACTGTGAGTTCATCCTCAGCATCTTTCTCTCTCTTGTGCTCGGCTAGCAGGCTGCTAAAGCTAACCACAAAGCTGCTGTGCATTCAACAGCTGCAAGGACCAGGCCTGTGGGGGTTGTCTTTGTGCAAATACAACTTCATGCATCGTGAACCCAAAGAAACCGGGGTGTTGTTGTTGTTTTTTCCATTTCGATGTGTAGCATGCATTGCTAACGCCGGCGGCGGTTGTCAATACATTTAATGAAAATGCGCGAAAGAAACCGAGTGAACCCGGCCGAGTTAAACGTAAAGTCTTTCGAGGGTCAAGCTCCGAGCGCAGGTTTAAAAGAGGTGCGCGGTCAAACTTATTCAAGGTCAATCTGCGCAGACGAGGATTGAATGAACTGTGCAATGGCCGCGTTCTCTTTCTGTGCAGCGCGTCCAGAATAATCTGAGCTCCGGCTCCGCTGCTCAAGGAAAACATTCACTTTTACGTGACGCTTCTCGCCACCACAAGCTCTTCACGCATGTTAATCACAGCAGAATGAACGCTACAGGTCACAGTTTGGGCTGAATGTGTTTGCACTGTTCACTCCGCGGGGTCAGATCAAGGGCGATATGACATTTTTTGGTGTTATTGAGTCAACAGCTCGTCACGTGGCCCGGGACCACTTATAGACACATGAAAGGTCCAGACGTCCTTGCTCCTGCTGCACTCACCTCCACGACATGGCTATGGGTTCTTTTAATGGCGCCATAAAACTATTACATAAACTCATCCTAAATATAGGCCAAGTTAGAGCAATAGGCTGCATTAAAGGACGTTTCTCATATAATTAATGGTAGAATAACATTTGCTTGGAATGAAGAGGCTACAAATAAGTTGGTCATGAAGCTGTGTCTTCTGTTCACATTAGACTAACCCCAAGTGAGAGCTGCTGTTTCATGTCATGATTGACAGACTCTTTGTTGCTGGGGAAACTCTTGAGACAGACTACTAGATCATTACAGAATGTTTTATTGTGTGTGGCCATTCTTCCCGTGTACTTTAAACTGTGTCAGCTGAGAACAATAAGTCATTTGATCCATATAAACATGCAAAGGACAAATAGTCTGTGGGCTAAATGGTATAATCTTTATACTTTACGTTCTGAACTACCGGTTTAAAGTATTTGTCTGCTTTGTTGTCAAAAGTGTGAAGTTGAAACTTGTGTCTCAATATAAAGAATTCAACTTGAGGTTTTGATGCCACAATAAAATGTTAGTAACACTTGTACTGAACACAATAATGTAGAAGTAAACTCCTTTCTCCATATTCATATCTACATGAGAATCACGTTTGTCACTGAGGTCAGGCTATTTGACTTTGTACAGTAAATAAAAGCATGTCCATACAAGAAAATAGATGTTTGCAGGTTTATTTGACACAATATGACAGGAAAGTTACAGGTTGAACCCGTTGCTTCTGTTTTGCTGAGGGAAAACAAACATGTGCCCACGATACCTGCATGAGCCTTCCCACCATGACCATTTATCCATACCAAGACGCCCTGTGACCGGTTTTGAAACATATAATCTGGCCCTTTTGCTTTTCAATTCTATTTCAATTTGATTTAGTTCTAACACACAAAGTCACAGCCTGACACAACTCCTCTTTGCCTGGAAATTTACATGTCTGGACATCCTGGAGTGACCAGGATGTCCCAGGGCCAGTTCCCCGTTTTGTTTCACACTAGGACAAAGACGGCAACCATTGCAAATGTTATCCACTGTCTCCTTCTTTAAACCCCTGCTCCTTTGTCCCTTTTGTACCTGAGTGACCGGTAACTTTCTGTGTGTGTGTTGGATCATGTGACTAATGTGTATAAATAAGGAGGACGAGGGGAGGGAAAAAACTGATCATGTGATGTACCAGAGCGAGAGAAACGCCTGATTAAATCACCTTAACGTTGAGACAAAGCAACTCGCTTCCTTGCCTTATTTTTGCCATTACAGACCAAACACGTACTTCACTGAATAATTACAACAAAAATAACTAGAACAATTCATAATATATAAATGCAAAATAAAGACCAAAAAACTTTAATAAATATAGGATAAACATAATTGGCTGAATACTTGTATATTCTTAACCAAACAGACAAATGGATTTGACAATATTTTATACAATTCATTAAAACTACTTCCTGTAATTGTAAAGGTAGTTTCAAAACTATCCAGTGACTGTCAAAACCAGCTCAACTGAGTGAGGATCTAGATTTGAGTTTAGTTGTGATGTATCTGTATTTTGACAGCCCTAGTTGGGACAGGGATTTTATTTTTTTATTTAATGAGATTTAATTTTGTGTTTACTCCAGCTGAGCAGAACCTTAATCTTTGGTTTGTCAGGCTGCTCCGAGGTTGCATAACTAACTGCTCTTACTATACAGTCGTTTTGTGAAATAAGAAAAATCAATGAGATAAGGCCATATATCAATACTAAACGGTCTACTTTTATCAAACCTGTTACGTTTTTCTGTTCTTTTAATCACACTGCCCCATGTACCTGTCGGCACTTTTTTGTGATTCTTTTTTTCCTCTGTCAGGCAATTGCATAACATCTAATTTCAGCAGTGCATCCAGTTTATTTTCAGTCTCAGCATGTGCTCGTGCAGCTGTCGGGCGAGTGTCCTACAGGCCTGATATGAGCTTCAGACTGCAGTCGAGAGGGAAGACTGCGTTAGATTGTTTTATGTGCACAGGTCGATGCCTAATCAGCCTCCGTCTGCTTTCACAAAATCCTCTTTAATCTAGTTAGTCTGTCCTGTCCTTTTTAGCTTTGATCTTGCTACTGCTTTGTCATTGACCACAATGTTTTATGGAATAAAAATATGCTGCTTAAGGATTCTAGTGTCAATATTACTGGTATTTAATACGCTAAACTCTGTTTGTTATAATCAGATGCGGACAAACGCATTAAGGTGGCCCAGCCAGTGGTGGAGATGGATGGAGATGAGATGACTCGTATCATCTGGGAGTTCATCAAGGAAAAGGTGATTTTTATTTATTTTTCCCCTTTCTGTCTGTAACGGTCCAGACGCCTGAGACAGAGATAAGTTTTAGTTTTTTTTGAGCCGATACCAATATCTGTCTTGCTGTTGTGGATGTCGATATTTTCCAATACCAATATTTAGATTTTTAGAATCCATAGCAAGACCCACAAATAAAGTTAAGCTTTTATAAAATGTGGATAAAGAATAATTTGACGTGTGATTTTGCAAACTTCGACATATTTCACTCTAATACTCTTAGTATTTTTACTCATGAGTCTCTCAAATGAAATGAAAAGTAAAAGTATTAAATCTGATACACTGAGGAGGTCAAACTGGGAATGACACATGGACGCAGACTGGGCCAACCAGTTGCAGACCACAGGTTCTCTTGCTTGACACCAACTAGGGATGGGGATTCATACAATAACTTTGGATACAATGTGACACTGAAATATACACTTTAGTGCGATGACTGGACAGGAGAGAACGTAAACTCTACTGAGAACAAAATTGGAAAAAGCAGATATTCATAAATCTTACCCACAAACATGGAATTACTAAATGTCTTTTTCTGAATAGCTGAGATCGGCCACAGGGGAAAAAAAAAAGTGTTATTCAGGTACGATTTTATTAAGATTTAAGAAAACCATAGCTCTGTTTGGGTGACATCAGCTGCTCACATAGCAGACTCCTGCGAGCCCGGACCTGTGCACGAACATGCAGAAGTGTCCCAAGATGCTCCAAAGTGAACCAGTTGAAACGTGGCTTCAAAGGTGGGCAATACCTGCGAAAAAGATCACAAGTCCTACATTTGGAACCAGCAAATGACTTAGTTCTGTGATAACGTAAAGATATTGAGAGTTCACACTTTAATGCTTAAATCCACCTTCACTCACTCAGCAGGACCGTGGCTGTTGTGTGTGGGATGACGTGTTTGTGTTTGAGCTGCATCAAACGGGAAAGCACTGAATCACTATCAGGTTCAGGTATTCAGCCTGTCTGAGCACTGCCATACGACCTAATCCTTCTTCTGGTTGTATTGGTAACATAGGTTTGCCGACCTCAAGAGAAAATAAGTTCTACACAGGCTAAAAGCCATTTTCGGGCCGCCCAGGGAATCGGTGCATTGTTAACTTGTTTGTCATGTGAACATTGGATGTTTTGCACAAATGAATCTACTTTTTGGCATATTTTAGCAGCAAGACTTTCCCTCGTTCTCCATTTTTAAAACAACAGAGTTCTCGCTTAACTGCAAGTGCGATTACAATGGAAGTGGGAAAATGTAGGAAAAGTGCTCTGGGTGGAATAAGGTCAATACCAAGCAGAATTGGTTGCAGTTGGACTTTGCTTCCATACATGCATTACACAAACATTAAAAACTGACATAATAACAGATTTTTTTTTTAATGTACCCCAGTGCCGAGTTGAAAAAAGAATACTAATAATAATCTTACAAATATAGAATAGATCACAAGGATCAGTTCACGGTTTAGGTTTTTGTCAAATTGTCGAGCCCCATTAAAATGAGTAGTTCTCCTAACTTATGGTATTTCTTTGTTTCAGCTGATCCTGTCTAACGTGGACGTGGAGCTGAAGTACTATGACTTGGGGCTGCCGTACCGGGACCAGACGGATGACCAGGTCACCATCGACTCTGCTCTGGCCACCTTGAAGTACAATGTTGCGGTCAAATGCGCCACCATCACACCAGATGAAGCTCGAGTGGAAGGTCTGTCCCACTCCCAAATGGACTTGAGAAAGAATTTGACTATGGTTTAATCTGTAATTTAAAAGAAAATGCAAATCTGACTAAAATCTTTAATAGGCCTTTTAATCACATAAGTTTCTTAAGTATGATGCACAAAATTGTAAAAGACATTTATTTAGACTTTTAGACAGCTTGACAGGCCGATGAATAAATTAAATATGTAAGTATTTTATACCATAGTCTACTTAATTTAGTAGGTTATGTTTTAGGGTTTTATTCAGTCACTACATTTGGTATTGAATTAGACTAAAGGCCTTTTTTAAGATGAACCCAGCTACATCAGAAGCAGGTGCTGCAAAATGCTGCAGATCATTCACAGTGAAGAAGTAAGATCAAACTAACATTTCAAAACTATTCTTCAGAACAAAAAGGTTTTTTTTTTTTATAATGCTTTTACATCTGAATTGAGTTATTGGGCTCTGAACAAACCGTGAAACCCAATGTAGGTGGTGTTTCCTATAACAAAGTTGAAAAATTATTTCTGATCAGGTTTTCTTTATTTCTTCAGAGTTCAGCTTGAAGAAAATGTGGAAAAGCCCAAATGGTACCATCAGAAACATTCTGGGCGGGACTGTGTTTCGTGAGCCAATTATCTGCAAGAACATTCCTCGTCTGGTTCCCGGCTGGACACAGGCCATCACCATCGGCAGACATGCCTTTGGAGACCAGGTGATTAGTCTTACAATTGATGCATATTATGTCGTTAATATAAGTTTGTTGGAACATTCTGATGTGCCGTGTCTGAACTCTCATGTGGTATGTGTCTGCAGTACAGAGCCACAGACTTTGTTGTGAGCCAGCCAGGAAAGTTCAAGATGATCTTCTCTCCCAGTGACGGCAGTGCTGCCACTGAGTGGGAGGTGTACGATTTCCCCGCTGGAGGCTGTGGCATGGGCATGTACAACACCGACGATGTGAGTGCGGCTGCTTTAGGGCTTGATTATTTGGAAAGTCATCATTTTAAATGCACTTCATTCTTTTTGTCTATACTGTACTTTTCGGCCTATAGAACACTCCTGAATGAAAGCGATCAACTATCAAATTGTTATGTTTAAGAGTTAATTAAATTCATGCACAATGGTGTAGTTGCTTTAAGTCAATAGATTAGAATAACTGTATATAATACTAAAATGTCTAAAATTCCCGTAAATAAGTAAAAGTTGGCAGCTTGCTTCTGTTGGATCAACTGTTTACTAAGTGTCAGAGGTCAGCTCTGATGGGTGCGAAAGTTGGGTGAATAACCTACTGCACTGATAAATCTATGACCTTTGACCTCTCTCTCAGTCCATCACAGGCTTCGCTCACAGCTGTTTCCAGTATGCCATCGGCAAGAAGTGGCCCCTGTACATGAGCACAAAGAACACCATCCTCAAAGCCTACGATGGCCGCTTCAAGGACATCTTCGAGGATATTTTTCAGAAGTGAGACAGCAGCTGTTTTCTTTAATAACTAGTGCATGTATCACTTTAAAAGTACATGTAATACAAGTTTTACTTTTTGTTAACTTTCTTGTTGTAATTTTCCTAGGAGGAAAAAAAGCTTTATTGCTGAAGCCCAATATAACTACTGTAACCTACTGTCTGATGTAATATAAGTGGATCGTGACTATTGTATTCCAGGCATTACAAGCCAGAGTTTGACAAGCTCAAGATCTGGTACGAGCACAGACTGATCGACGACATGGTGGCCCAGGTGCTGAAGTCGTCCGGAGCCTTTGTATGGGCCTGTAAGAACTACGATGGAGACGTTCAGTCCGATATCCTGGCACAGGGTGAGACTGCTGACCCTCTAAGCCCTGGCTTTCCATGAACTCTTCATGGTGATTTCTGTGATTTATGTGTGTTCTCAGGCTTCGGCTCTCTGGGACTCATGACCTCTGTTCTGGTCTGCCCCGATGGAAAGACTATTGAGGCAGAGGCGGCTCACGGCACAGTAACACGGCACTTCAGAGAGCACCAGAAGGTCAGACGCTTTCTGTCAGACTAGTGTAAACTTGAATGTGTTGCCCTCTTGTGGCTGTAGTAGAGTAGGACAGAAGTATAGCTGGATTTATTTTAGAACGTTTTAAGAATGCAGATTGTGCCTTGCCACAGATTGCCAAGATTTCGTGCAGGAAACATTCATTATTATTTAATTCAGTATTTCATGAAGATGTCTGAATGCAAAATGTACATCTTTATGTTGCTTATATACAGCAGGGTCACTAATTAACTTCACCCAGGTCCAGTTTGAGAAAATGTCCACTAGCTCAGGTCTGGAACTTCACAGCGTTTCTGTCACTTTGCTGCTTTTACATTATTATATCATAACATAAACAATATTATAATGGGCCTAGTCATTTTACACATACCATTTTTATTGAATTCAATCAATGTCGATGACTGACTGACCTATGCACAAAACTTCACTGAATGCTGCGATTTGATTGACCAATTGACGTTACATTAAAACCATTTACGTAAATGGCAGAAAAGTTGTTGCAAAAGTGAACTCCTGTCAGCTCTGTGCTTATTTCTTATTTACGGTAGTCAGAATAAAACTGACATCAGACTGATCTCCCACGGTCAAGTTTTCTTACACTGCGATCTGGCACAGGGTGAAGCGCGGGCTCGAGGTGCGGGTTGTCATAAAGGATCATTTCATAGCAGGACGAGTTGGGCCAGCTTATAGAAGGCTGACCGTGACTGTGTTTTTGTCTCTGGTTCATCTGCACCTCAGCATTTAGACACTACTCATTTCCTGTTTATGAGGGTCTTATGCGGTCAGAAGGTTTAGTGTCAGCGGTTCAGGTCCGAACGAGACGGCGCTTATGTCTGGATCCGGACCGGAGTCCACCTATTAGTGACCTGGGATGTGCTGTATTCTCCATATCTGAAGACATAACCGTATACATTTTAAATGGCTTCAATCCTGGCACATCACACTAGATTTAGGATTTTAGATAGAAGTCTTAATATCTCCTCAATGTCCTGTTCTAACTTGTGCCTCCAGGGAAGACCAACCAGCACCAACCCCATCGCCAGTATCTTCGCCTGGACACGAGGCCTGGAGCACCGTGGCAAACTCGACGGCAACCCTGATCTTATCAAGTAAGACTTGTGATGCTTTTTTATGTATCGTGTAGTGAATACATATGAATGTATGTTGCTTTGATGGTCTTCAGGTTCTCCCAGACACTAGAGCGAGTGTGCGTGGAGACTGTGGAGAGCGGCGTAATGACAAAGGACCTTGCAGGCTGCATACACGGCCTTCCCAAGTAAGAATCTCTTGTTGAAAATACGGTCTTCAACTGAGCCATGTTAACCTATTAGCGCTAATGGTTGTTTTTCCTATTTTGTCAGCTATTTCAATGTACTTGTAATGATTGGAACATTCCATGTTTTCTTTTGTGGAATTCAGAATCCGATAAATGAATATTGACCTGTTTCTGTTCCTTCATAGCTGCAAGTTGAATGAGCACTACGTTAACACCACTGACTTCCTGGACGCCATCAAGACAAACCTGGAAAAGGCTCTTGGAAAGTGAAAAAATCCTAGTGATGTCTCTTACTAGCTTTCATACCTCATTTTTAACCGACTGGTCATAACAAGACATTAAACTGAAGGAAGTGATACATTGTAGAATTTATAGAGCTCCTAGAGCTGAAGCTTTCCATCTGTTGCCACCCAATTTGTCCATCATTTCAAGGATGTATTTTTGTAATGTGAGAATTGTTGTTATATACTGTTACACCATGGGAAAGATTGCCAAATGTCTGCACTAATAAATCAGATTTGACCGCACAAGAGCAAGTTTATTACCATATACTGTTATAATTTGTTGTGATGTCATTGTTCAGAGTTAAATAATATGCTTTAGATTGTCTTTGATATCGCTAAGTAAAAATATACAGCAAAAGTTTACTCTGACATAAGTTATCTGAAAGAGTATTTGGGTAAGACACCAAAGCAGACACTGTACAGTCAGTTCCACACCAGTAGAGGGCGCTGGCTGCGCTGTTGTGTACAGAACGGACAAAGAATGTACTCAGAGGTTAACTTTAATTGTTTCAGATAAAGTGGCAAACAAACAAATGGTTTAGTAGCCTTTGAAAGCCTAGTTTAAAACCTAAATGTGTACATGTTTAGAAAAAAGTGCTTCTGTGCAAAATGCTTTTGGGCAACTTTGCTGAAAGGTCTACTCATTTTTATTTAAAAGCATGTCTCGCTGGCGGTTATGGATTTATGCAACCAAAGCCAAGTATATTTGAAGCGCACAATTCGTACCCAAGGTAATTCAAAGTGTTCAACACAAGAGGAAAAAAATTGTCCATCCATCTTTCGCTTATCCAAGGCCGGGTCACGAGGGCTGCAGCCTAAGCATGAACTCTCAGACCTCCTCAGACACTTCCTTCAACTCTTAAAGGGGGATCCCAAAGCGTTCCCAGGCCAGCCGAGAGACATAGCCCCTCCAGCGTGTCCTGGGTCTTCCCATAGGCCTCTTCCCAGTGGGACATGTCTGGAACACCTTCCCAAGGAGGCGCCCAGGTGAAGGTTAACAGATGCCCGAGCCACCTCAGCTGGCTCCTCTTGTGGTGGAGGAGCAGTGGCTCTATTCTGAGCTCCTCTTGTGAGGGTGAGGATCTCAGTCAATCTCTCAGGGTGCACCCAGCCGCCCCTGCGGAGGAAACTCATTTTGAGCGCTTGTATCCAAGATCCTGTCCTTTCGGTCATTACTCAAAGCTCATGACTATGGTGAGGGCAGGAACGTAGATTGACCGGTAAATCGACTCCTTTTTCATCACAACAGTCCGATGCAGCGATCCGCCTGTCAATCTCACGTTCCATCCTTCCCTCACTCGTGAACAAGACTCCGAGATACTTGAACTCCTTTACTTTTGGCAAGGAAAAATGTGGCAAGCCACCTTTTTCAGATTTTCTGATTTGGAGGTGCTGCCCATAGGCCAACACAACGGTGAAAGACCTGTCCCCAACCCAAAAGCCTAACACGATCACCAACACGTGGCGGCTGAGCTGTGGAGCTATAAGCAGGCCACGGGCAACACCAGAGAAGTGGAGTGTCCTGCCCCTCTCGAGGAGATGGGTTCCAGAGCTCAAACTGTGTGTGTAGGTGAGGCCTACTATATCTAGTTGATACAGCTCAACCTCCCGCACAAGCTCAGGCTCTTTCCCCCCCAGCGAGGTGACATTCCATGTCCCTAGAGTTAGTCTCTGTGTCAGGAGATCTGGTCGTCAAGGCTCCAAAACATTTGTAGATTTGCCAGTCGGTGTTCAGACGGCTGTCATTTGCCACCTTGACAAAAGCAGTCTCAGTGCTGTGATGAAATCTAAAATCTGACTGGAAAACATCACTTTAGTTGTTTATGAAGAGGAAATGCATCAAGTCATCTTTTTTTTTAGGAGAGCTTTTACGAGCGCCGTTTTCAAAACCCTTGAGAATGTTCCAGTTTGACGCGGCATGTTAACTCTGTTGTTCTAAGAAACTGTTCAGCACCGACCTTAGAAATCTGGTGGGTAACACATGGAGGCAGCATGTAGATGAACTCAGACTGGTGATCTCCTGGACAGTTTTGTCAGTTACAGGTGCAAAGTGAGTTAGCACTAAGTGTCTAGGTGGTTTTAGGGTTAGTATTGGTGTTGTTCAATTTATAGCATTTTTAATGCCCTGAACTTAGTCATTAAGGTATGATGCAAACTCATTACACTTGTGGAGATTTGTTCTAATGGCAGTTGAGCTGAGAGTTTCTTAATCTGTTTACTGTGGCAAACAGGACACACAACTTGTTACTGCTGCTTCCAATTATTTTAAAAATATCCTTCCCTAGTTTTACATAGAATGAGTCTGTACATGTACAACTTTTCTTTGTAAATCTCTTTTTGAACCTGGAGCTTTGACTTGCGCCATTTCTGCTCGGCCGGCGGCACTCCCTTTTCAGGCCTGTTGAAATGTATGTGTGTTAGTTTTGTTTTCGTTATTATTGTAAAAAATTGCCTCAACTCTAATATATTGTATGTCATTACAATACCCTAAATAAGCAATGCCTATATACTAAGCACACTTGTTATTTAAGGCCATTGAGTACAGAATCCAATGATGTAGGAAGTGTAAATCTCCACATCTCACTGTACAGTAGTGCAATAGTACACCTATTAGCATTTAGCAATATGAACTTCAGAATATTGCAAGGACAATCATTGTAGAAATACTAGGCTACTTGTTCTCTATGAATATCCAGCATGCCTTTAGCACCTTTTATTGTCACTTTGAAACTGTGCAAATAATTATATCCTAATATGTAGTTCCCTTTTCTGTGAGAATAAATCATGTGAGATTTTATACAATGAAATATCACAATATTGCCAGTATAGTTGCAGCACTTATAGCACAGTCAAACACATTAAAACATAAAATAAAATATTAAACGTTTGACTGGGTTGAAGGAAAATTAAACAAACTGAATATTATAATATTGCCAGAAAGGATTTCAAATACAGTATGTCTGTTACCATAAACTGTAGAATATGCAGAAAATGTGTTTTAATCAATGTGGTCTTTAACATTGAAACTTGTGGAACCCGGCTAAAATGGTTGAAAGTCAGAAAATTAATCATTTGTTGAGCATCTTGTGGGCCAATAAAACAAACATTTTAACTCAAAATCACAATTACCGGTAGTCTGTACCAGTGCAGCTGCAGGAAGTTTGAATTAGTTTGATTTAGTCAGATGGAACTGAGTAAGGGTCCACTTTAGTCTGACCTGTGTGACTGGAGACTGTGGATTGACCGTATTTCATGGCACAATGAGAGGAATACACACATTTGGTAACTTTTATCAATAAACATGGCAACACATGACACTTTTTAAGAGCAAATACGATAGAAAAACTGTATATACTTTTTTCTTAGCCAGTGTAGGCAGTATGTGCAATATGTAGTTAAAAACAGCATTCTGGTTTTCTTTGCATCTTAAAGAGATAAATAAGTCTGATAAAGTTATGGGTTGTTTTTTATTATTTCTGGAAGGCTGTATCGCCCTGTATTTTTCCCATAGGTGCCATAATATGCCATTGGTGATCGTTTGTTGATTTCTGCTGTGTTGCTGCTGCTGTTGTTGATATTGCCACGGTTTTCTCTTTCACTGAAGTCAAAGTTTTCCTCGTAGTCTTCCGGGCCATCTGCATCTTGTGGAGGTTCTGGGGAGACAAACAAAGACAATTGAAAATCCATTTTAAAGACATGTGTTCATCAACTTTTACTTTTCATGAAATAGAAAACAATTGTTTGATTTCGATTACTGACAAACATACAGCAAACAGAAAAGAGGAAATAACATGCATTAATTGGTGAACTTGTGAGCTTAAATGAATGTATAGCAATGTATATCCTAAAATGTATTTTGTTTAATGTAGAATCAGGGGTAGAAGAGTTTCTCGAGGAGGGGCAAGGGGGGCCAAAGTCTTCTATGAAAGTGCTCACATAGCGCAGTATTTAGAACCTTTGAACTCCCACCTCTATCATGTTTGTCTCAATGTTATAACCAAATTGAATTTAATTTGCATTTGCATTTGCAATTTTTTTTACATTTATAGTGAAGATTGGATGTCCCTGAGTAGAACCACCTTTTTACAAAAAGTCCATGTACCATGTCCATCTATGCTGGTGTCCAAGATGCCATGCTTGACCTTCATGTGGCGGCTGAGGTTCCCTTTCAGGTTGAACTTGCTGGTGCAGTAAGGACACTTGAAGGGCTTGTTTCCTGCGTGCAGATGCATGTGGCCGAGGAGGTTGTACATCCTGTTGAATGACTTTCCACACACCTATAAAAAAACAGATGTTATTGTTTGGTTCTATAAGAATATTTAGAATATTTTTATTTGTTTAGAAATGTGAATCTGACATGGAGAACCCCTCAGCTGAAGAACAGTACTGTCGCAGGAGACCTGTGATCGTCATATCAATGTAAATTAATAAATAAATGTAAACTCTGTTTTTATTTGTTCTTAAATGTCTCCTACTTGTTTTTAACATTTGTGTACTGTCATATTTTTCCTTTTTTGGCAGCGGCCACCCTTGAAAAAGGTCTCGATCTCGATGGGTTCTTACTTAGTTAAATAAAGGTTAATAAATAATAATTAAAAACATAAATGTCATCTGCATACTTGAAAAATTTGAATAATTTTGTCATTTTAAAAGCCTGTATGTGTCTGTGCAGTCACAGCCCGTGACCTACACTAATCCCATACATCAATTAGTGTGTGAGATGTCCTCTCCCGTACACAAAATAATGTCAAGGTTAACCAGATTAACAAGGTTAATAACAAGTGATCAAATTAGGTCTCATTCTTTTCTTCAAATGGTGTTTCATTTTGTAAGTAACATTCCAGTTGATCCCCACCTTGCATTTGAAGGGCTTGACAGGGAGATGGACAATCATGTGTGTTTTCAGAGTCTGTTTTTGAACAAAGGTCTTGAAACAGATGTGGCACTGGAAGGGTCTGACGCTGGCATGGATTAGCATGTGTCTCTTCAGGTTGGCCGACAATGTGAACTCACGAGAGCACACATCACACTTAAACTCCTTCATGCCCTGTCAAGACAAACACATCATTTATTCATTCAGCTGCACGTAGTAGATTATGTGGCGTTTGTTCTGCTTGTTTCTCAACAGTGATTAAACATTGAGTTTGAGCCAGCATTTATACCGAGCTGTTGTACCTTATGTGTTAGAGCGTGTTGTCTCAGGTGGTGGATCTGGACAAACTCCATACCACACTCGGTGCAGACATAGGGCCGCACGTTCTGATGTTTCAGGAGGTGGTTCTGGAGCTGGCTGCGGTAGGAGAAGGACTTGTTGCACTCAGTGCACTGATAGCTGGTTGGGCCTTGGTGGCTGGCCTGATGGCGTTTGAGGTGAGCGTAGCTGGGGAACTCCAGTCCACACTGAGAGCAGACGTGACATTGTCCGTTCTCGTGCTTGTTCTCATGGGTCCTGAGCTCACTGGGGTAGGCAAAGCCCCGACCACAGAAGCGACAGGTGTAGGGCTTTATGTCCGTGTGCTGTAACATATGCCTCTTCAAGTGGCTGGTCTGAGTAAAAGCCTTCTCACACACTGTGCACTTGTGCGGCCGCGTGCCCTGGTGGGTCAGTAGGTGGGTCTGAAGGTGGCTGGGCTGCTTAAATAGCTTCCCACAGTGCACACATTCATGGGGTTTGATGCCACTATGTCCCAGGATATGTGTGACTAGGTTATATTTGGATGTGTATGACTTTTCACACATACGACATTTCCAGCGTTTTAAGCCCTCTCCCACGTCCACGCAGTATGACTCGTCGATCTGAACGTTGATGTCCAGGCGATCGATCTGCATTCGTCGGGCTAAACCCTCAGGGTCTGACCACAGCATGGCCTGTCCTGTTCCCTCATACTCCGCCTGTGGGGGCTCATCAGAACCCTCGTAGGCTGGCTCACTGGACTCATAATAATTATTTTCCTGTGAACTGTCATTGTCCCCACTGATCTTCAGGTTCAATGCTTCTTCCTGCTTTTCTGTTGGCACGTCCTCCACCAAGGCGATGTGAGGTGATGTCGTGTGAATGACACTAATCAGCTCCTCTTTTGGAGAAGCCCGTTGCATGTCCACCTCCTCATGTTTGTTTAGGGTACATGATGGGGGATCATCACACTCAAGCCTTTCCCCTTTGATGTGAGCTCCTGGACTGTGGGTTTTGTGTGGACAGTCCAGTGGCAGTTCCTTCTCCTGGGGCTGTCTCCTCTCTTTGTTTTGAGCTTCCGTGTCTCCAGCAGAATCTCGTAAGTAGTCCCCGTTTGCTCCAATAAGCTGGTCAGCGTACTCGTAATCCATGCCCACCTCCTGTAGAGCAGGGGCACAGTCTTTAGGTTCTCCATTGTAGAAACCATTGGGGGCTATAGTTCCTCTGAAGATCTCATTCTGTGAGATGAGGCCCAGGACGGCGGCTTGCGCCAGGGACAGTACCACCACAGGCTCAGTCTGTGTCCCCACTTCCATGATCCCCCGAGTCTTCTTTGGGTAGATCACTTGCGTGGAGCCGCCCCTTTCCTCCTGACAATGAACACAAGACATCACATGAGCAAAGCACGGAGCATATACAAAAAAATACCATTTGTGGTGTCAGACTTCCACTTCCCCATATTATCCTCCACTGTGTGAACACCACAAACTAAAGTTACAAGCAACTCAAGTGATCCGCTCACTGCTGGACAGTTCCACATGCCACATACTAGACATGCTAGCATTACAAGATGTTTTACTAGACCACTGACAGTCAAAGGGAAACCAAACCTCATGTGGAGCATTGTCACATTGAAGTATATTTGATAAGATGTCCTTCAGGAACACACTAAAAAGCAGGGTGTGGTGTATTTCAAAACCACTGAGATTAACTAATGCAAAGGACGGAACAAGCTGACAGAATCAAACCAAGAGTGAGACGCGGTGGAGGAACACTATTTGCAATGACTGCTTTTAAAGTAGTGAAACAGACAAACTGGCTGGGTGTAAGTGGTGGAGACATAGGAAGAAGGAAGGAGGGAGGCGGGGGAGGCGAGAAGCAAGCAAGACTGAAAGATAAAGAAAAGAGGGAGGAAACCAAGGAGGGGGTAAGATGCATGTGAATAGATAGAAGGAAAGGAAGAGGGGGGCAGAAGGGAGAAAACATGGTAAAAAGCAAAAGAACTATACAAATGGCAAACACAGACTGCGGGACAGAAAGTGAAAGTGTCCCAGCTGTAGTGAGCAATGTGCATGTCTCTTAAAGTTGCCAAGTCAAAAACACCTAAAGCCACACAATTAGTGAGTGCAGGAAACAAGCAGCAGCAAACAGGAAGATGAAAGAGAGAAGCACATCCTATTGGAGCCCTCACTCACCACAGTGCTCCTGGGGTCATGTACGAGCTGTTTCGCCGACCTCATCCTCCAGCAGAAATGTGTCAAAAAAAATCCTCTGCTCTTTATAAGTGCTGGCAAGAGAGTGGGCGGGGCCAGCTCCCCCCTCCCTCTCTCACTGTTGCTCTTATCTGAACTGACTGGGCTGCAACCCCCCCTCCCCTTCACACCACCATGCACTCCCTCCACAACAGCATCACTCCTTTTCTGCTCTTCCTCTTCTTCTACTTATTCTTTTACAGCTTTTTGATTACAACGAGGTTTTAGAATCACTACAGCTTATATACCATTTTTGTCCTTCCTTTATTTATTCAAAACAAGAATATAATGATGTAATATGTAACCAAAAAAAAAACCACGTAGTTTCCCTTCCAAACATAGAACAGAGAACACCAACAAACATTATTATTTCACATTTAAACTGTTTCAAATGCATGAATATTGCACAATTATTGTTAATGTTGGTGACTCGTCTTTGAAATGAGGATGAATCACATTATAAAAGCTATATAGTAAGTCCCAAATCAAATTCAACACTATCAGAATCAGAATCAGTGCACAGGCTCACGACTAAACACGAGTATACTTCGTTCTCCCAGACCAGTGCTCACTTGGTCCCAGTCCGGACACCTGTAGGGACAAGCACGCAAACTTAGTGCGGTAAAATGCTGTTTCTCTATTAGACTGTAGATGAGGAAGCGAAAAAAGTAGAGGGAAGAGACATAAAATGGACAGAGGAAAATGAATAGAGGAAGAAGGGAGAGGGAGGGGGGATGGAAACAGGGAGAGAATGAAGAAAGAGGAAGGAGAGAGAAGAGAGAAAGAGAGAGAGAGAGAGAGAGATGGAGGAGGGGTGGCTGAGCAGAAGAAAAGAATAAAAGAATAAAAGAAAAAAGCAGGGTTGTGGTGGTGGAGGAGGAGGGAGGAGGGGGGAAAGGGAAGGGAAGGGGTGGAGGGAGGGAGGGAGGGAGCATGGAAGAGCGAGAGAGACAGGCTGAAAGAAAGAAAAGGCAATGAAAGAAAAAAGAAAAAAAAGGAAGGGAGGGAGGATGAGGAGGAGGAGGGAGGTGGTGACAGGCTGCGGGAAAAAAGGAGGATAGAGAGAAAGAGAAAAAATAATGCGGGGGTAGGCTGGACGGGGGGTGGTGGGGAGGGCGCATTAACTATTAAACCTCCAGATTTTTATTTTGCTGTTGCTTTTGCTCAGTTAGCCACCACAGAGTAACTTTAATAGTCTCAGAATCAACTCAACCACCGCACGCTTAACTCTTTATTCATATCCCCTATAGAAACATTTGGGCATGACATTAACATACATGCAGATTTCAACTTTAAAAATAATGTGAGGACGGGGTGCACGACTGATGACATGGCTCAGACTGCATAAACTAAAAGCTAAATAACAGCAAAGGGCAAACCTTGAAAAGCTTGATCAATCATCAGCAGCTCGGAGAGAAGCAGAAAGATAGAAAGGAAAAGGGGGGCTTGGAGGAGGGAGGGAGTGAGGGAGTGAGGGAGGGAGAGATAGTCGTGGAGGGGTGTGTGGAGGGAAAGAGAGAGGGGGGGGCAGGAAGTCTAGGAGGGAAGAGAATTTAGAGCGAGGGAAGAAACAAAGATAAGAAAGACAAAGAGTCCAAGGAACAACAAGGGGCCAGTCCATACTCTGCAAAGAACAGGCCAAAGAACGTGAACATGCAATATAAGCCACTTTTTTAGTTGTTGTCAAAATCTTAAATTGGATTGTCAGTCAGAAGCTAGTATTTTTAAAAGTAAATGATCACAATATCAAAGAAGATTATGTGACAGCAGACTCTCCCTTTTCCCTGCTGTATAAAATATAGGGCGTGTGACCAGAATACACTTTCTTTAAGCAGTTGTTTACTTCGTTGACCTGCGCCTTTCTGCGTCTCCACCCAATCATCAACACTTAACTGATGAAATCTTTCTCTGTGTAATATCTTTTGGTCGACTTTGATCACATTTCCTGTGCATTTGACCCATCCTCTCAGCCCAGTGCCGGGACAAACTGTCAGGGCCAGTGGGCGAAACACACTGCAGTGCCCAGGGACCTAGCTCCAGATCGAAACTAGGTTCATGGTCAGGAGAATGGGGCTGTGTTTGATGTTTCTTCTAGCTACACGTCGTCTCTCCTAAACTAGAACACACTATTATCTTACCTGCCCTAATCACAGAGCAAAGGAGCCACGCCCAGGGTCCTCAGGTCAGATAACAGGTGACACATTTCTAAAGGCCTTCAAATCAGAGCACTTCACAGGCTTCAAACAATGTGTCCTTTTTGGTCATATGTTTAAGCTTATTCATTCAGTATTTAATCAAAACCGCAAAACAGCATAACCCAGTGATTAAAGAAAGAAAACATAGCTTATTCTATAAACGCAAAAACAGAATATTAACACTGTGAAATGGCAGTGTTCAGACTGTGAGGAGTGTGGGGAGAGAAAGAGAGAGAGAGGGAAAAAAAACAAGACTGAAAAGAAAGGAGGAAAGAGTTGAGGGAGGAAAGGAGAAGAGCATTCAGTGAGGAAGATATAAAAGGAACGAAGAGAGGAGGGAGTGTATGTGTGTGAGGAGAGGGAGGGGGGGGGGCAGATCAAGAGAGAGAGCGAGGGAGAGAGATGGAAGAGGAGGAGGAGGAGGAGGAGGAGGGAAGGAGGGGTGTGGGGAGAGAGTGAGCGAAACAGACAGAGGACGAACGAGAAGAGACGAAAAGGAGAGAGCGAGAAAAAAAAGAAAGAGAGAAAGAAACAGGAGGGGGAAGGGAGGAAGAGGGGTGGACACAAGGGACTCAAAAAACACACGCCCAACAGACTGTCTATATCCATATCCCAACACACACACACACACACCTCACACACACACCTCACACACACACACACACACACACCTCTCTCACACACACACACACACACACACCTCACACACACACACACACACACCTCTCACACACACACACACACACACACATACACACACACACACACACACACACACACCTCTCACACACACCTCACACACACACACACACACACACACCTCACACACACACACACACACAAACACACACACACACACCTCACACACAAGTTCATTCACACCAGTTTTGGGCCAACGACAACTAACTATCTGCTAATCAAGAATGTACATGCGCCACTTTGTGATTGTCTGTCCACATACTTTGTCTTCTTCTACTCCTTTTGCAGCCCGTGCAGAGTGGTACAGAACGCTGCTCAGTGCACGTTTCAGAAGCCGTATTGGCCCGAGTCCATGATCAGCAGCAGGCCATTAACACTAGAGGTCTCCACTATGGCCGCGGCGTGGATGCTCCTGCCTCCAGACACATTTCACTCAAAATGACTTTTCTCCCTGCTCCCAAGTTTCATTCTTTTAAATCCGAAGCCTTTGTCTATCTCTTCTTTTGTACCTTGGCGCTGTTGCCATGGTTACCTGTCTCTCTGTACACGGTATCTTTCCCTCCATTCGACGGCGTGGTTCTCTCACTCCGCTCTTATCGTTCTCATTCGCCTTTCATCTGTGCCTCCTTCCTCTGCCTCACTCCCGCTTTTATCTGCCTCTACTTTCATCTGTCTTTCACCTTTCTCTCCCCTTCAAGCCTTCGAGCCTGCCATTCCATCATGCTGCGTTTTGGTTCTTACTTATAGACAGAAAGAAAAGTTTCCTTCCTCCATTTCTGCATTTTTAATCACATCAGCAGTGTTGATGCCAGGGAGTGTTTCGTGGATAAGATTACAGTATAATCTTACCCATGCCACACTGGCTCTGTTTCCCTGTATTGTTATTGAAAATATATTATCACTTCGCTGTAAGAATCTAAAAGCATAGTTTAGCCGCACGCAAGAGCCTGAATTCATATTCCAGGATCACAACATTGCTTCACAAAGTTCTATTACAAAAAAAATCTCCTGGACTGGTCCTGTATGAGCTTTCAGAAAATACCCTCTATTTTTATTCAAATGGGCACATCACCCATCGGTGCTGGTGGAAGATAAACGAACCCAGGAAGACTGTAACCTACATTCTACCTGATTCCTACTTCCTATCACCTGTATGCCACTTTCAACCTCAATCTCAGCTTGCAACATTTTTCTTTCAAACTCAACCAAACCTACCTTTCCCCTTCTTACTGCTATTTCAGTTATTCACTGATATTCTCCTCCATCACATCTCCTCTGCAGCTGAACCATCAGACACCTCAGCCTCTCCCACCACCAGTATCTGTGCCCTGGGGAAGATCATTTCTCAAACAAATCCATAATTCTATTTGTTCATTGCATGCATTCATTCATTCATTCATTGTTAAAACACAACATAGAGCTTATACATTTATTGTATTTATAAGTATTCATCAAACCTTTTCCAGTTATGTCCAATCTGATTGAAAGGCTGTCCTCAGTCTGTCGGTCTGTCATGGGGTCTCCACGGTCTCCTCCCTGAAGATGGAGGTCACATGTGGAGCAGATACAGGTGATATAGAGGGCAGAGCATGGTGAAGGGCCCAGCCGAGTGATGCAGCTGGTCAGGGGACTTTTAGAAGGTGCACACGATGGGGCCGGTGCTCTCAGGCTGTGGAGGACGAAGAGACATTGATGTTCTTTCTTGCAGTGTTTTGGACTGAAGAGGTGGACAGGGAGTGCTCTATAAACACCACACCAAGGAGAGGACATCACCAAGAATGGAACACGGAAAAGGCCCTTTAAAGCAAGTTGAAGGTAAAATAAACATGGATTCAGAATTATTTCACAGTCAACACATTTGCAGTGTTGCAATGAGGTGACATCAGGGTAATATGTCACAGACTGAGGCCTATGAGTCAAGACACAAACATGACTCTAGATCTTACCTGGAGTCTTGTTGTGATATTACAGATCTGCCAGTAGATGGAGACACAGTTCCACTTTTATAACTGAATCCGTTATGAAGGAAAGTTCACAAGCTGCAGATTGTCACCCATTTGTTTGAATCTATGTCTTTTTTATCAGCAAATGTTTAGTTAGTGTTGTTTTTTTCTTTTACTTTAATTCAGGCTATGTATAAATACTACTTCTGAAAACTTGAATTGCTTAAGATTATGTTTCTTTTTCCATTGTTCCATTATGTAAATATTTTTCCACTAAGAGGAGACAAAAATACTTACAGTTATCAACTCAGCATCAGCCCTCCTGTACGGTGTGGCCTGCTGGAGCAGCAGCATCACAGAGAGGGAGAGGAAGTGGCTGGACAGAGTCATCAAGAAGTCCAGCTCCGTCCTGGGCTGTGCTCTGGACTCGGTGCAGGAGGTGGGGGACAGAAGGGTCCTGGCTAGATTCACATCTATGCTGGACCATGAGCCTGCAGGACACTCTGTCCGCTCTGGAGAGCAGCTTCAGTGAGAGACTGATCCACCCTCGCTGTGTGAAGGAAAGGTTTCGCAGGTCTTTCCTTCTACTGCTGTCAGACTTTATAACAAACACTGTTAGTACTGAACACTCGCAATACTGACCTAACCTAATACTGATGTGCAATTCTGTCATATGTGCAATTACTGTGAAATTCATGTGCAATTACTGTCGTCATCACATGCAATGGTATTTATGTATTTATGTATTTATTATTTATTTATTTGTCTATGGGAGTTTTTATTTATAGGAGATCTTCTACTGAAAGTGTTTTTCAGACTTCCTATAAGTGATCTGTTCTTCTGTATCTACCGCTGTATCTTCCTGCGTTGCACCAATGAAATTTCCCCATGTGGGACAATAAAGGATTATCTTATCTTATCTTAAATTAAAACTCATGATAATTGCTTTCACACGCCTCACATATAGAGCATGAATACATCACGTAATAAAAAGTTTGTTGTTTTCTAAACAGTTGTAAACTTGTACAATAAACCCTGAGCAAGCATTATTGGAGAGCAACTTCATATATAAATGTAATTAAAAAAATGAATCACAAACACCACAAAGTATTGAATTTAAATGATATTTAATCAAAGTTTTTCAGTGCTACTTCAGTTTCCAAAGACTCACTCAGATGAGTGTGGCCCTGTAGGCTGTTCATAAAGTACCTACAAAGTCTACATTCAATTCAAAAAAGCCAATAAGTATTGTATATTGGCTTAAATCCGTCCACAGTGTGATGTGTTCCTCTGACCAGTAGAGTGTCCAGTTTAGGATCCAGCTGTGTGCTCAGTTGCATGCGGTCATGATCACAGATATGACTAAACTAACCAGTGCCGCCATCAGAGCCCCCAGTAACAGCTTCCAGGAAAGACCCTAAAAGAAATGGAAAACGGTTGTATTTAAAGCACTTCAGGACAAAGCTTTTGAAGTACGAGGTTAAATCCAAAATATGCACTCACCGACGATTGTGTCTTCTTTGAGTACATAAAGGGTGTCTTCCCTTCTGCCAAAGTGTAAGGAGCTTTGACTGGTCTGGGGTCTTGGTCTCCAGATTGTCTCTTCACAAGTTTAGAGAGCTCTGCGTGGATTGCCTTAATTGAAGAAGACAAGGGTGTAAAAGACAAGGAACTAATCTAGACAATCCACATTTTTGTTAATGTTTCATTGTAAAAGCACACCATAAGACTTTCTCTTTTCGTGCAAATACTTCTTCCACTAAAACATAATTCTCAGTGGCTGTAAATGAGCTTATCTCACCTTAGTGGATGGCTCTAGTTTCAGGGCCCTTTTCAGTAGCTCCATGGATTCTTTATAGTGGCCCATTTCTGAGAGGAGCTGAAAGACAAAAGAGTCAGCACACACTTCTCGCCGCTACTGCTTTGCACCTGAGAGAGTGTGACCACCTTTCCGCTCCTGAACAGGGCCTTGACATTGTGGTGGTCCAGCTGCAGCACCTCGCGGCAGGTTTTCAGGGCCTCCTCGTTCTGCTCCAGTTTCAGCTGCGCCATCGCCAGATTGTTGAGGCATTTGAGCCTGTAGTCCTTGATCTCGTCCTCCTCCGCCTCAGCGCCGGCTTCATCTGTGGACACCACGAGAAGATCAGAAATGTCACCATTCGAGGAAGAGAGTTGTGTTTTTGGTTCATGTAGGAAGTTGACCAAGACCCACAAAGGCCTCAGTGGAGACAGGAAACCCACTGTCTTTCCCTATGAGGAAGTGGAGAATGAACGCCTGGATCGCTCTTATCAGAAAGACTCGAAATACTATGTCTTCTTTCAAAGCGCTCCTGCCCATTTGTTAAGTCAACAGTCGCCATTTAAATCAATCTCATTTTCTATATTTTTTTTTCACTCAAAGCTCTGGCTTATACAATTTCTGCAGGATGTCATGAACTTGTAATAACATGCTAAAATTAAAAGTACTCCCTACTTTTACTTTTACAGATACCTGCTCTCAAATGTGGTGACGTCAAGGTAAAGAGTATCCACTTAAGTAAAGTACAGATACCTTAAAACTCCAATGTTACTTTCCACCTCTGAAAAGCCATCACTCTGTCAGCTCATTCATCAGTTAGCATCATATTGTTTGTTACACAGCTAACTCAATGGGTGTGGCCTATTCATGATGCTAAAATTTCAAACTTGATTTTGATACTAAAGAACATGTTTGATACTGATTTCAATACCACAAAGATAATAATAAAACAAAAATAATAGCAGATTCTTTAATATTACTACTTTTACTAGTTTTGATATAGAGACGACCTGTCAGGAATGATTTTGTCCTATTTGTTTTTTTGTTGTATTAGTATTTTTTTGATAACCTGCCAACGTAGTAGTAGTGTAGTTTGGCCGAGGCAGAGCACTGATCATATTGTAAATTCAAATGTGAAATTGCTGTTAAAGTTTCACGATAAAATAATTAGAGACCAATTTCAGTTCCTTATTACAAGTACAATGTAAAAATGCATTTCAGCTGTAAAGAATCTCAATCTCAGCTGTTACCTGTACACTTTGTGGTGAGCACCTCCAGGCCCATGCAGTAAGCTCTGGCCGCGCTGTTGAACTCCTCTCTCTGGAAGTAGAAGTTTCCCCGCTCTCGTTTGTCGTTGCCGATGCGTATGCGCTCGGCGATAGTCAGCGTCTGAAGGTCTGCTTTCTTTTGGACATCCGAGAGCTGCAGCTGATAGAGGAGTGGGGCCCAGGCCGGAATGTCAGGCTCTCTGTGCAACACACCACATCAGATACAATTATGCTTGTTTCCCTGAACTGCTTTCATGTGTTGCCAGGTTTAAAAGGACTCAGATCATTCAGTAGTGTTGCTGGGCTTTAATTGATAAAATAGTTGGATAAATACAGCGATTTACCTTGTTAGTTACTGTTACTAATACTACATCTTACTTTTGCCACTTTTAGCCCATAACAACTGAAGAGCTACTAATTATACTGCATATTCTCGCGTTTCATCACAAAATGGCCTTTTATTGCAGGGGAACAGGAAGCAGAAAATTATCCTTGTTAGGTAATTTCCCTGACAATCTTTTGCAATCTTGAAATTAAGCAAAGAGACCCCAGACGAACTTCATTCTGTAAAAAAAGAGTTGGTCTCTCGGACTATTAAGATCTACACACAGCTACGATTACAGCCACATAAGATAACATACAGACCTATAATCAATGGAGCCTATGGTCAAAACGTTGGCTAGTCCAAAAGCAAGGCATCCTGGGATCAGGATCAACAACCACTGCACTGTGTTTCCATTTCTGTTGCACTGTGGTCGTATTGTAGTTGTACTGTGGTTGTCCTGTCCTTGCACTGTAGCTGCCCTGTAGTTGCACTGTAGTTGCCCTGTAGTTGCACTGTAGTTGCCCTATAGTTGCACTGTGATTGCACTGTGGTTGCACTGTGGTTGTACTGTGGTTGCCCTGTAGTTGCACTGTGATTGCACTGTGATTGCAATATGGTTGTATTGTGGTTGCCCTGTTGCACTGTGATTGCACTGTGATTGCACTGTGGTTGTATTGTGGTTGCCCTGTTGCACTGTGATTGCACTGTGGTTGCACTGTGGTTGTATTGTGGTTGCCCTGTTGCACTGTGATTGCACTGTGGTTGCCCTGTAGTTGCACTGTGATTGCACTGTGGTTGCACTGTAGTTGTACTGTGGTTACCCTGTTGCACTGTGATTGCACTGTGGTTGCACTGTAGTTGTACTGTGGTTGCCCTGTGATTGCACTGTGGTTGCACTGTGGTTGAACTGTGGTTGTATTGTGGTTGCCCTGTTGCACTGTGATTGCACTGTGGTTGCACTGTAGTTGTATTGTGGTTGTATTGTGGTTGCCCTGTTGCACTGTGGTTGCACTGTAGTTGTATTGTGGTTGTATTGTGGTTGCCCTGTTGCACTGTGGTTGTATTGTGGTTGTATTGTGGTTGCCCTGTTGCACTGTGGTTGCACTGTAGTTGTATTGTGGTTGTATTGTGGTTGCCCTGTTGCACTGTGGTTGCACTGTAGTTGTATTGTGGTTGCCCTGTTGCACTGTGATTGCACTGTGGTTGCACTGTAGTTGTACTGTGGTTGCCCTGTGATTGCACTGTGGTTGCACTGTGGTTGCACTGTGGTTGTATTGTGGTTGCCCTGTTGCACTGTGATTGCACTGTGGTTGCACTGTAGTTGTATTGTGGTTGTATTGTGGTTGCCCTGTTGCACTGTGGTTGTATTGTGGTTGTATTGTGGTTGCCCTGTTGCACTGTGGTTGCACTGTAGTTGTATTGTGGTTGTATTGTGGTTGCCCTGTTGCACTGTGGTTGCACTGTAGTTGTATTGTGGTTGTATTGTGGTTGCCCTGTTGCACTGTGGTTGCACTGTAGTTGTATTGTGGTTGTATTGTGGTTGCCCTGTTGCACTGTGGTTGCACTGTAGTTGTATTGTGGTTGTATTGTGGTTGCCCTGTTGCACTGTGGTTGCACTGTAGTTGTATTGTGGTTGTATTGTGGTTGCCCTGTTGCACTGTGGTTGCACTGTAGTTGTATTGTGGTTGTATTGTGGTTGCCCTGTTGCACTGTGGTTGTATTGTTGTTGCCCTGTTGCACTGTGATTGCACTGTGGTTGCACTGTAGTTGTATTGTGGTTGTATTGTGGTTGCCCTGTTGCACTGTGGTTGTATTGTTGTTGCCCTGTTGCACTGTGATTGCACTGTGGTTGCACTGTAGTTGTATTGTGGTTGTATTGTGGTTGCCCTGTTGCACTGTGGTTGCACTGTAGTTGTATTGTGGTTGTATTGTGGTTGCCCTGTTGCACTGTGGTTGCACTGTAGTTGTATTGTGGTTGTATTGTGGTTGCCCTGTTGCACTGTGGTTGCACTGTAGTTGTATTGTGGTTGTATTGTGGTTGCCCTGTTGCACTGTGGTTGTATTGTTGTTGCCCTGTTGCACTGTGATTGCACTGTGGTTGCACTGTAGTTGTATTGTGGTTGTATTGTGGTTGCCCTGTTGCACTGTGGTTGTATTGTTGTTGCCCTGTTGCACTGTGATTGCACTGTGGTTGCACTGTAGTTGTATTGTGGTTGTATTGTGGTTGCCCTGTTGCACTGTGGTTGCACTGTAGTTGTATTGTGGTTGTATTGTGGTTGCCCTGTTGCACTGTGGTTGCACTGTAGTTGTATTGTGGTTGTATTGTGGTTGCCCTGTTGCACTGTGGTTGCACTGTAGTTGTATTGTGGTTGTATTGTGGTTGCCCTGTTGCACTGTGGTTGCACTGTAGTTGTATTGTGGTTGTATTGTGGTTGCCCTGTTGCACTGTGGTTGTATTGTTGTTGCCCTGTTGCACTGTGATTGCACTGTGGTTGCACTGTAGTTGTATTGTGGTTGTATTGTGGTTGCCCTGTTGCACTGTGGTTGTATTGTGGTTGCCCTGTAGTTGCCAGCAAAACATTACAAGTACGGTGTTTGCATAGCTTTTAATATTACAACTGGATTAATATAGATTCTAATAGAATACTTAAAAAAAGAGTTCCAAATACCACATACAGTGCTAAAAGTGAAAAAATTTAAGGAAAGCGTCAATAATCTCTCCAAATCATGTTACTGGGGTTACACTGCCTGGTCACCTCATTTTAATATTAGAGTTTAATGGTTGTTTTTATATTAACTGTTAGTTATACATTTCTAAACAATGTGAAAACAATTTCCCCTCTGTGCACTTACTGTTGTCCATCAAACATCAATGTTTGTACTCTCTCATAATTAGAGTAGACTTTACACACTGGCTGCAAACACCATTTAGGTTCAGTCTGAGCTGGTTCTGCTTCTATTGTCAGATCACATTCATCATGTTTTTAAACACAACTGAGAGGGTTTTCTTTACCTTCCACGATGTCCATAGGCGTATTGTGAATCTGCCAGCAGTAATGCAATCTCACCCTTTTGCATTGAGATGACGCACTCCTCCAGAGCCTACAGGCAGCAAGAAGACACTGTTACTTTTTTATACTCATGGTTCTTTAATTACTTACATTACATTTAAAATATATATATAAGCTTTTGATCAGGAAAACATGCTATGTAAATGAGGAAATGATAACATTGAGGATGTTGGATTATCAGCAGTGATGGGCGGCTCGGATCTTCTCTAGAAAATGTTCTAATGGAGTTTGATTTTGGCAATATTTTTTTTCTTCCACACAGTGTGGAATGTAGGCCAAACTGGGGATCATGTTTTTGTCTTTCCACTTGTGGAGTTCAGTCTAAGGACAAGGACAAGTGAAACTGCCGTTGTGTTAAGTGAGCCAAACTGCTGTGTGTAATATACTTCTGTTGTATTTTGACTTGTAGTATATCGTGTAACAAGCACGTGCACAAAGTGAGAGAGTTCCTAAGGATTTCATCATCATTTAGAAACTGATTTCCAAAAGGACATTGTTATGGATAAATACACTTTTTCCTGCCTCTGCAATATAATGAACACTAAATGCAGAAATTTACAAAATGATAGTGGTGGCCTAATAGTGACAGCACATCGTTGGTCCTGGACTCACCTGGTTCACGTCTCCTTCTCCGATCACAAACACCAGTTTACAGTCCTTCTCTACCACTGTGCGGTCCTCCAGCACGGCCTGCATCCTGACGGTGACCTCCTGACCCCAGGTAGGACAGGGAGGGCACCCCGGCTCCAAAATCTTCTTCCTCAAGAGCCGGTCTTCTGTTAAAATGCACAGGATACATTTACACCCTTTGATGCATGTAATAGCCTCCTCTAAAAATGTTGTTCTAACATATTCCACTGCCTGTGGTTTCAGTTTACACAAAAACACTCAGCAGAACGATGAATGTTCATACCATATTTGGTTTTATACGTTTCAAAATGTATAGTTCAAAAAGAATAGTCAACACTTAAGTATTACATATTTGGATAATGTATCTAGTGAGTTGAGCTAAGGAACTCGTCTGAAGGCTTCTGAAGAGAGGCTTCCTCACTGTGGACCTGTAGAAGGCCTGCAGGCTTCATCAATGAGGACTATTATAGTCCTGTTTATTGACCTTCATCAAAAGACCCTTTGGCTTTTAGAGGAAAAAAACAAGCACTTCATTATAATTATTTTTACATTTTCTTTTTTCTCCTGATCATAGCAGAGTTTATAAAACCCAGATGATAAATAAGTATAGACCATAAACAAACACTGAGTTAGCAGCTTGGCAGCTAGTTACTTTATTTATTTATTACATGTTGTTTCACTATAATTAGCATATTAGACAGATGCACACAAATGCAGATATCGAGTTTGAAAACTACCATTGTTCATTTTCCTTCCCAGAGAGTTGGGTTTAACACAAATATTTGTATAATGTTCACCTGTAATGTCCTGCCATTCCTCAGACGCAAAGAGTTCCTCAAAACTACTGGTGGTCCACTCGTCCACGACGTGCAGCGGGAACAGAACCTCTGTGGTACTGTCTCTCTCGCACACAGACTCGTCCTCTGAAGGCTCCTGGAAGCGCACCATCTTGAAGCTGTTGGTCTTCCTGAGTTTCCTGTGTCCCCTCCATCCTTCTTTGCTGCTGCAGCCGTGCAGAGAGCAGCCTTGTTTCTGCGGATCGCTCGGCTCCGGCTGGCTGCTTTGGCTCTGCGGCTTGTTTTCCTCAGAACATAAAGGCTCTGTGTCTCTGAAGGAAAGATCACAAGAGTCTTCTTTTAACTCAACCGACTCAAAAGTTAGGTCCGTCTTTGCCTCCATCATAATCCAGAAAACACATGCACATCAGATAAACAACATGGAACAACTCCAGTTAAATCCAGGCATCCATTTTTCCATTTGAGAATGCAGCTCCAGTTGTTCTGTTCTGCTCTTCTCTGTCCTCGAGGGTCTGTGTGTATTTCCCTCCTGCTACAAAAATGATCATTGGAAAGAAAGTGCGCGGCGCATCGCAGCCAGTGGCCTGTGTACTACTAATCTCTGGGATTAGAAGAGAAAGCCCAATCTGGCAGAATGTCTGTAAGCTTCTTATTGACTTCAATGTTGTCACCATACAGTCTCCATGAAACTGTCACACGCTGCCACGCACCGGAAAACACGCAGAACATAACCTGAAATAAGGCCTGTATACTGTAGAAAAGGTGTAAGTATGTCAGCCCTGATCACACACACACGATGACTCGATTAATCCTGGCACAATCTTCTTACACAGGGGTAAATGTGTCCGTATAAATAGGTTAAAACATATGCTATAATACATTCATTGGAAAGGCGAGTGCTTTAATTTTTCTGCAATTATGTAATTTTTCAGGTTTGGGGTTCGCCACCTGCCCATCTTCCTGGAAACATAATTTGCCTGTAATGTTCGAGAGAATGTCGTTAAACCATGAACCTGCATCGCTCCAGAATACTTGGTTAAACATGCCTTCCCTACAGAGCTGACTTTTGGCTGGGCCCAGTACGGTGTCACCTGCTTGTCGCCATGAAGACTGTTAAGCCAGACTGTGGGACATTCCAGGCAAAGCACAACGATCTCCATGGAGACAAGCACCAGACATGACACGGTGCACCATGAAACGGTGCTCGGGTCCCTGTGCTTTTCCTCCCACACACCTGTCGCCCAGTGTTTGTAGAAGTTGTTCCAAATCAAGTGCTGCAAGGATCAATATAAATCAGATAGATATTAACAACACAAAGGAAATACTTAAACTATCTATGCGTTAAAAATACTACTATCTCAGCTACCTAATACTGGATACCGTTTAACAGCTTCAGAATTCAATCTATTCTATTTTCTACCATTCATTCTACTACAGGCCTCCTCGGCGTGTAGTATTCGGCTGCAGAATGAAATGAATGAAAGTATCCATACTACAATTATATCACAATCAAACAAAGTACTCCATCTGAAAGAAACCTCCTGTTTTTAAAATGAAAAATGTTGAGCAGGTTTATTTGTAATCATGCGTTTCCTTATTTAGTCTAAATTAGCCTTGATTTTGACATTGTTACATTTCCATACCAGAGTTTGGCAAATACATTGTTAAATCATGATAATATTTGGTCGTGATTTTTTTTTGGTCACAATATCAGAATCAGATAATATAATCATAAAAAACAAAAGAATATAGTAGTGACATTTTTACAGGAAAAAAGAAAGTTTTTTGAAATTCAGTTTATGGAAAAGTGTTTTACTAGATTAGGTTTTTTTTTTTGTTCAAATTAGAGAAATGTGACGATTTCAGAGGCAAAATTAAGTCATTCCTGCTCACTCTTTCCACAAAAGAGCCAATCCAAATGTAATGCTCTTTTTTATCTTGCTTTTTATCTTGTCTTGTCAAATTGACAATTCAGAAAGTTTGATTTTATAAAGCAGGTCACAATAAGATAAGATAAGATATTCCTTTATTGTCCACACATGGGGAAATTTCATTGTTGCAACGCAGGTAGATACAGAGGAAAAAAGGACAGATAACTTATAGGAAGTTTAAATAACCCTCTTAATAGAAGAACTCTTATAAACAAAAACTCCTATAGACAAAACCTCTCATCTCCTAATAAGGAATGGAGGGGAAAAATAAAGATAGCTAGCGTACGACAAGATAATACTAATAATAATGGTAAAAAACACTCTATTTTCATCAGTTATATGCACGTAAATGTGACATTATTGCATGTGAGTACGACAGTATGAGGAACGGTAACGTGAAACAAGAAGGAAAGAACATGTTGGATCTTCTTTTTTCTTCATGATAATCGCGCATAATCGACCAATCGCGATGTTTATTCTCACAATAATAGTCACACAAACATTTTAAATCGTGACATCCTGATAAGAGCAACAGAGTAATAGAGTAATATAGTAATAAGAGTAGACCCTCTGTGCACCATGACAACAAACATGACACATGAGGTAATAACATCCTGCAAAAAAACAATGTGAGAAGTCATTTTCAGAGCTTGCATTAAAGCAAAGCGCGCATTAGTCTCTGGTGCGCGCACATGTGGACAAACCATAAACCATAAACCATAAACAGTGCGTCCCCCGTAGCCCCGCCCCCTCCAACCCCCCCTACGTGACGTCACATGTCGCTCCTTTCAGTTGCAGAAATGGCAGCGCTGAGGCAGGAGCATCGATACGGGCTCTCCTGCGGACAGGTCCAAAAGGGCTGGACGAACCACAGCCTGCGCCACGTGAAACTCACTGACACGGCTCTGCGGGCCCTCGAGGGCTTCCAGAACCTCAAGGTAAGAGCCACGGAGACGTCTGGGAGCCTTGGAGCGTTGGGATCGGAGCTGCGCGATCGCGCTTCGTCTCATCAAAGAAGAAGCAAGAATGAGAAGAAGCAAAGTTTGAATGTGATGCTTTACTGAGAAAAAGAAAGAGAGAGAGAGAGAGAGAGAGGATAAAACAGGTTTCATTCAGTGTGTCCCATCTGAATCTGCCTTCATTCTATGCAAGAACAAGCTAAACCAAGAGGAGAAGCACAGTGAAGTAGATCTCTAGTAAAGGTGAAGGCTTCATCAGGAGCCAGGGGTCCCCATGGATGTATTATATTATCGGGGGTCCCCCATATCCTGCTTTCATCCTCAGCTTCCTCCTCTCACACCAGCCAGGCCTATATCCCGTAAAGGGAATGCATCTCAGTGAACTCATTTATGTCATTTCTTCTGTGTTGTATATGATGTGCGATGCGGAGAACATACTATGAGCATGTTTTCTGTTCTGTTTAAACTCTTTATCCTGATCATGGTGAGCAGCTCCGTCTCTCTTTGCAGGTGTCACTCTCCCAGCGGCCGACCATCTGCTTCACAGGAAACCAGGGGGTACAAAGTTTCAACATACTTTACAACTAAATCAAAGCTGAAATGTCATATTTTCTGTCTTGGCTACAGGGCAAAATGATGCTTTTCACAACCCTCAAAAGTATGAATTGTAAAGAAATGTGGTGCATGTGTTTGAATTAGAGTTGACTGTTGTGATTGGTTTACACAGGTGTCAGTATTTGAGATGTCTCCAACTGAAAGCTTGCCCTGGATGTAATTTATCAAAGGGTAGTGGATCTTATCTTCAGTCGTTCTGGATTTGTTGTGGCCGATAGATACGTTTTTTGTGAAATATTGGATAGAAACGCTGCTGCATAGTAAGAATATTCGAGATGTAAAGGGCAAAAAGTGGTTTATTGCTTACAATTTACAAGGAAATTGTGACTTCCTGCTGCATTTCTTCTTACCATTCTCCGTTCAGACGTTACGGTCGAAGATACACATAAATCACTAACAAACCAATAACTTGCTCTCCTTGTCACGACATTTGTGGTTCTATAAAACATGCTGTAGCAGTGGATTCTGTAAGTGAAATGCTGCTGATTGAAGGTAGAATAATCTTACCTTTCCTCCACACTTCCCCCTGAATATTCCTGTTTCACACTGTCCAGGCATTGTTCCTCTGCAACACACGATCTCCTCTTCACCGAGTCCCCTTTCTCTTGATTTCATTTTGTTTTTAAAATAAATCAAATTGACAAAATGGTGATTAGACATACTAGCATAGGATCCCGTCTGGCGCTCTCATTAGGGAAAACGAGTAGTCTCTGCTAACCACATTTTGCTGTATTTGTCCCACAAAATGAGCACAGCTATGGATTGATACTCGCAAACTAACCCTTTTGTTAATGATGATTGTTATTTACGAAGCCTAGTGTCATTTTGCGTGATTATTTCCATCCAGGCATTTTCCCAATCCCATCAACAGTGGTATAAAGCTGAGGAAGTAGGTTTCTCATTGTGACATCAAACGGTTTGGAGCAGACAGAAGCTTGAATTCCACAGTTGTGATGCCGCTGCTGTTACATGAGTGTGTGTGCTGTAGGTGTAGATGTGTGTGCTACAAAGCCTTTATCCTTGCCTGTCCTCGGAGGGGGTTGGGGGTGTCTTCTTGCTTTGCTTGGCATAACAGTCAGTCGCCCATCCCCTGTTGCCCCCCACAACCCCCTCGGCTTCCATGCCTTTTTACCAACCCCCCTCTGTGAATGGAGCAAAAACAATCTACATGCTCCTACAAATCCTGAGAGGCTGCACAACTTGAAAACATGTCATGAATAATCATTGTCTGGTGATAATATAGTAATACTGAATCAAATAAACACTCAACTAGTTTGTCCTTAACAAAACATCACAGTATTTAGTATAATTTATTTAACTAATGGGTTATTTTTCTGGCATAATGTGAATGTAGGGTTACTGCCATTATTTCTACTTTTCAATCTGAGATGTCTTTGTCTGAAATAGCTTTGATTTGATGGAATATTTCACAGAATGTACAAAAAAACTGGCATTCTGTATTTATATGTATTTACGTTTCAGCCAATCAGCTCCTCTTTTTTCTGGTGTATCATTGCGCTGTTTGTTGCTGTTGCATTTAAGTTGTTTCCCATGATTAAAACGTGAGTTAAACGCGCAGAAAGGTGATGGTGAAGTCTAATGAGGCTAATACAGCTCTACCGTCTTTGTTGTTTTTGATGAAATACTGGCAACACTCCAAGCTGTTTTCTGTGTCACGTACTGACACAACATAATACAACATAGACGACAAGAACGCCACCCTGAAACAGTCTGACCCCAGTGACACTAATTAGAATTTAAATGTTAAGTGCCCGGGTGCAGAGCGTTCGCTGCTGGTGCTATTGCATGTGCTGTGGCTGAGGTTCACCAACTATGAGTGTTGGGCTGTGCAATTCATAATATTTCATCAAATGTAGGTCCAACGGTCTCAAATTGTCAATGATCAGCCATATCACACAGCTCTTTTGCAGCAGAAGGTGGAGAATGTGATGATTACGCATGTATTATGGTGACATAGAATCTGATCAATTTCATTATCGCAACAAGCTGTCTTTTATTTGACTTTTTATGTATTTTTAGATCTAAAGGTCATTCGTTTTCTTAATTGTGACGTGTATTGAAGGCCTATTAAATTAGATAATTCTCACAAAATACCTCCCATTATCCTACGGTGACAGTGCTAATTGCAGAGCTCATTATTTGTACTATTTAAGATCATCCGTTTTGTTGACATCTGTCATCAAGACATTCACCACAGAACTGTTTTAATTAGTCTAAGCCTCAGACAAAGCCGTCCATGTCTCATTCAGTTTATGAGAATCATGACAGCTTTACCGTTCTGACCTATTTTTGATTTTTTTTTCCTCCCGAAGTGGCCATGGCCTTGTGGGGAAGCTTCATGTTGTGTTTTGACTGTGCATATGCGGGAGAGCGAGGAGACAATGGGGGCAGGGTGAGTGGCATGCGTTGGGTTTTGAAAGGGGAGGAGGGGTGTCGGTCGGCGTTGCAAAAAAAAACAAAAAAGTGCTTGTGGCTTTGCTGCATGACTGGGCATTTGTGACAGAGCAGCTATAGTGCTCCGGCCACATCTGCCAGGGGCACGACGCTCCCGGGCCCACCTCATAATCAATCACATTAGAACAAGAGCTCAAGCGGCAGACTCAAGACCCTCTGACACACATTTAGGGGTCTTCAGGACACTCTTGACATGCTAGGAACTATAATGTGCATGAGAGGAATGCTACGTGATGTTGTGTGGCTACTCTACCCGAAATGTTGTCTTAAAAATATTACTGCCCGAGTAGAAGTAATATGTAAGTAGTAATCCAACTGAGAGAAAGAGGAAAAAATTACTTGTTTGAGTAACAGTTTGGACATAGCATTTTTGAGTAAATATAATCAGACAGACAAAGCATTAAAGAAAAGAATTTAGAAGAATAGAAACAATGATTACAAAAACACTTTGGGTAAAGGTTCAAATCCGTTGTCTTTGTATTTATTGTGATATTGTCATCATAAAGCTTTTATGATCCGCTCACTGTGGGAAGAGTAAACCCACATAACGTATTTTCCGGACTATAAGTCACACTTTTTTCATAGTTTTGGCCGGGGTGCGACTTATATTTATACTTATATACTTATACTTGTACTCCGGAGCGACTTATATGTGATATTATTTGTTATTTTCACACTTGCAGCTGCATTTCATACTTCAGTGCAACGTATATGTTTTTTTCTTCTCTATTATGCATTTTTTGGCTGGTGCGACTTATACTCCAGTGCGACTTATAGTGCGACTCTGGAAAATACAGTGTTTTACTCAAGTAAGAGTATTGTTACCTCAAACTAAATATTAACCAAGTAGAAGTAAAATATAGCATCAGAAAACTATTGATTAGTGGTTGACCACTCGATTAAAACACACTTATTTACATGTTTGTGATTATTGCACACTATTTTGTACTATTTTGTAATTTCACATCTCATTCTTTCGCTGTCTGACACCTCTTTCTTCTTTTGGCAGTACTTAAAGATTCCAGCTCCTACTCCTGAATATCCAGATGGATTTAGAGTCTTCTCCTTCTACTTGTCCAACAAAAGCAAAGACAAACCTCAGTCTAGTTTTGTCTGTGTCCAACAGTATGTTTCAGGGTGAGACATATTGTTATATTTAGAAGTCCAAATCACAGCACAATAGTTATCATACGAACCTGAAGGACGGATGATTTTGTATTCAGTTTATTTAACTCCTTATTATTCTTCAGGGACGGCAAGGATCTCCTGGAGGGCAAGGGCAGTATCCAAGACAAGATAACAATTTGTGCCACTGATGACTCGTACCAGACGACCCGCGAGCGCATGTCCCAGGTGGAGAAGGACACCTGGAGCCGCTCTGCCATCGAGATCGATCCGGCCCCTGGTCAGTTCACAGCAATACTTATTATCATTTCAGGCTGTCATTGTATCATTTTTATACATATGTTTTAAAGTCAAAGACCATACTTGACTAGAAAGATGGAGAAAAAGGAGATATTACACTTTATAATTGAGTATAATTATTATTTTTAAATCATAATTATATATATAATTATAAATATAACTGATGTAAATAGAGTGTTTATTTTACCATTATTATTAGTATTATTATTATTATTTTGGCTTATGCTAGCTGTTTTTATTTTATTTTATTATTTATTTTTCCCCTCCATTCCTTATTAAGAAATGGGAGGTTTTGTCTATAGGAGTTTTTGTTTAGAGTTTTGTTTATAAAAGTTCTTCTATTAAGAGTATTTTTTAAACTTCCGATAAGTTATTTTTCCTTTTCCTCTGTATCTACCTGCGTTGCAACAATGAAATTTCCCCATGTGTGGACAATAAAGGAATATCTTATCTTATCTTATATTATAATTGAGTCCAAAACAATGATTTCAGATGTGTTATTGTTTTCTTCTACACAAATGATTAATTAACAGTATAGTTGAGGGGATTTGCTCAGGAAGGGATGTAATTATATCCCATCGATTTGGCTTTTGAAAAAACACTGTTAGACGAAGAGCACATTGTGAGTCTGTATTGTCTGTTTACTCTTAGGTAAGTTTGTGAAGGTCCAGAGGAAGCAGGCTTTAGTCTCGGGCTCAGACGGCCTCAACAAACTCTCCCCGAGCCACAAGAGGAACCTGGCCCCCAGCCCTGCAGCACAGCGCCCCCTGTTGGAGCGCGTCATCCACTTGCTGGCCCTGAAGCCCTACCGTAAACCCGAGCTGCTGCGGTGTCTGGAGCGAGAAGGAGTCGGCCCCAGGGATAAAGCTGACCTGAGCACAGTGCTGGACGAGGTGGGACAGCTATGTCAAAATGTATGCTTTAAAAAATATTCAGTATTTCAAAAGCAGTGGTGGAAAAGTACTTATTTTGTCTGATACATTATCAAAGTGACAACGTAATCCTAAAGTACTACAGTAGAATTTGACTTAAGTTCTAGTGTTGAAGCATCTATTTAAAAACTGAAAATAGCAGTTAAAGCTTAAAGATTTTAAAATTGAGAAAGAAGGAAGTATGTATTTAATGTCTAAATAGTTCCTAGCTTTCACAAGCCCTTTGGCACATTGTTAATAGTCACATGCATTTATCAGTCAGTTTTACAAGTGCTTTTTTCAGCCAGTGTGAAACTGGGGTGGACCGCCCAAGCACAACCAATCTTGGCTCTTGGCCCTTACTTCCAGCTTGATGTGAGAAATAAAAAAAACATCAGCTGCAGAGAGTGTGCAGTGGACACGTTTTTACAATAAATGTTTTGGGGAATAACACAAAATTTACAACAAAAAAAGGCAGCTTTTAAATGTTTTACAACATTAGAACAGACACCTGCTCTACAATGTAGTAGCAGCGGTTGTATATCTAAAGAAAACTGAGAAAAAAGAGAGATTGCTGCAACATTGTCCAAAAAGTATATGGTGCCAGTCATGTCATAGAGAATATTTGTTGTCCTCTCAGTTTTGTCAGTATTGATGTGTGTGTGGAAATTAAATGATTGTGTCGTATATTAGGTCGGCACGCTGAGTCCAAAAGACAACAGCTACTCTCTGAAGGAGGAGCTGTACAGACAAGTGCAGAAAGACTGGGCGGGATACCTGGAGGAGGAGCGACAGGTGATCCACAGGCTGCTGAACAGGTGGGTGCTTCTGTAATGAGGACGCAGGCTTCAGGGGTGCAGGAGGTTGCATCTATTTTTGTACCAGAATCAGATTTATATTATCAGTGAACAAAATTCAGTTCTAACACTACTAATGATAATCGTAAAATATTAACTATGTTAGAATAACAGCATTCCTACATTGCCACATGTCTTACATTAGCCAGGATTAGTACAAACTCGCTCTTGTTCTCTGTACAATGATTGACCCAAATCACAAACAATGTGATCCGAAACGCATGGATGAAAGACATTTATATTGCTTTTCAGGAAACTTGCGCCTCTTCACACCAGCCAGCTCAGCAGCCCCCAGTCCAACCATTCTTCCTTCAGAACGTCTGGAGACTCACCATCTCAGCTGAGTCCAGCTAAAAGTGTGGTAATACTGGTTAAAACAATCACTTTTATTTTGAATTCTTGATGCTGAGAATCTTGATGTAGGTGGCACTTTTGTAATGTGTATTTTTAGCACTAAACTGAGTCACTGCAGAATCTTTTGCTACTCCATCTTGAACAATCTTATTTACCGTATTTATAATTTAATTTTTGAAATTCCTTCAGTGATGCAAGTTTAGAATCTAACATAGTTTACGTCAAACTTACCACAAATATATGATTTTATTATTTTTATTTGTCCTTTAGAAACGGCCATTGAACCTTGCCTTTTTGAACTGTAAAACTCCAAAGAAACAGAGACTGGATCTGAGCCAGGACAGCACCACGTCCCCTCGTCACGCTGAGAACTCAAACCTCAGAGTAGAGTTTGCATCGAGTCCTCTGTACACTCCTCACAAACTGGGAGGCTCCACCACTACTGCAACCGCCTCGCCACAAACCGAGAGGACAGTACCTGCTTCGCCTTTGTCCAGGGCTAAAGAAAGCCCCAGCACCGAGACGCAGTTTACAAACGGACATCACAAAAAGAAACACAAAAAGCACAAAGAGAAGGAGAGGGCGCGTTTGAAACCAGATTGGATCGAGAGCAGCCCACACCAGAAGACACCAGAAAACCATACAGGTAAAAGACATTTTTAGTATTGGGGTTGTTTTTTATTCAAGAAAAAAATAAAAATAAAATATATATATATATATATATATATATATATATATATATATATATATATATATATATATATATATATATATATATATATATATATATATACACACAGTTGTTGAGTTATACAGAAACTACATACTGATGACTTTATTTCCCAAGAGCAGTCAGTTATTCATAAATCAGTAGTGTTTGAATATTAGGTACATTGTAGACATGAAATCTGAATGAATTGTGTTGTTATTGTTGTTGTGTTATTTTTGATGGCGGTTTGCAGCCAACTGAAAAGGTGCATTTATCGCCACCTACTGTAGTTGTAGATGTGTTTTACTCTATACCAAATGTTGTTACTGAGCCCAGTTCAATCCTTTGTTCAGTCAACTTTAAAGGCCATTTTTAAGGGATGTGCATGAACCTTGCCCTAATTTGTGGGAATGGTAATATGGTGTATAATGGTGACTGCTGTAGCTGTGGAACTCTGGCTACAGATGTTGTTTGGTTTCCACCAAGAATGACAGAAGGGTGAATGAAAAATGTGATGAAGATCTTTGGGTTTGAAGAGTGTAAAAAGAAATGGCGCAGTGCACCTTTTCCAGGAAGGAACATGATTTGTTATATTCACAGAACGGGAGCAGGAGAGGACACGTGACAGACGAATCACTGAAGAACTGCCTGACTATTGCATGTAAGTCACAAAATGCACTGGTCTAACAATCAAAACACAAAACATGTGTTGCCTTTATGTGTGTTTACTGCCATCAATCATGTATTCCTCATCGATGAAGACCTCAGCACCTCTACTACATTTGTCAGGATGTTTAGTGTAAAGACCGTGGCTTTTGCTTGTCCTTTAGGAAATACAAAGCCATCACGTCGGTGGAACAGCGGCAGCAGTACCAGGTGGACTTCAGTGCTGAGTACAATGAGTACAGGGCTCTTCACGACCACATCAGGACAGTCACAGACATGTTTATTCAGCTGGCCTCAAAGATCAACACCCTTTCCCCAGGAACGCAGGAATACAAGGTACTACAAGCTGCAGCTCCACGTCAGAACCACAGGCACAATAATCATTCCTCTGTTCTCTACAGCTGATGGAAGAGCGGATCCTGCAAAAGTACAAGAAGTACAAGAAAGTACGTATTTGAGCTCCACATGCAGTAAATGTAGAATTACTTAAATGTGCACTATGTAACTTTTCTTGTCTTTTCTTTTACGGGCTTGTCTACAAAAGGATCTTATGCTTTGCCTAGAATGTTTCACAATATGGCATTAGTCTCTAGTATAAAGGTGACATCATCAGGCCAAATCTCTGAAGAGCCCAAATGTAGATTTTTGATCAATAAAAACAACTGTAATGGAATAAATTAGATTGACATTTGTAACAGGTGGCAGACCACGCCCCCAGAAAAGTCACATAGTGCACCTTTAAATTGATTGTTAAATTAAGAATGCCATAGATAGGCACATCTGATACAACTACTGGAGAAGGAGGCAACAAAATATGACTTGAATAGACTTTCATATGGACTTCACTAAAAATGAACTTGTTTTGTTTCTTGTCTTGAGAAAGTAATATAAATATGGTTTAACTGTCTGAACTTTGAGTTTGCGTTTCATGGACGTGTGATTTTGTTCTTTGCTTGCAGAGATTCCCTGGTTATCGGGATGAGAAGACGCGCTGCCAGTTCCTCCATCAGAAACTGTCACATATCAAAAGCCAGATCAAAGACTATGACCGAGCGCATGGTCTTACATAGCCCTCACTTTTCTATCAGAAACTGTCCCTTCACTGATGACCTTTATGGCTATTTTTGAGAGAGAGCCATGTTTCTACTGCCTCACAAATTGAATGCACAATCATTTAGTATAAATCCAGTGAGATGATTATCATACATATTAAAATATCTATACATACTGTATAGATACATATTCAGTTTATTTTTATAACGCCCAAAATCATAAAAGCAGTTGTCTCTAAGGGCGAGAGACGCAGATTAAACAATGTTATTGTAGGAAATTAGCAAACGGATAAATGTTCCAGCATCCCTCTTCCTCAGCAAGGGAAAACTAGAAACCTCAGGGAGAAGTACAGTGAAAGATCCTACTCTCAAGGACGGACCAGCTGCAGAGGGTCCAGGACTGACACTCTTCCATTTGCAGATCGAGACTGGACCCAGAACCACTCAGAAGGGAGAGGGGTTCATTTAGAGGAGGAAGTGTTCCTCCACAGATGAGGAGCATCTGGATCTACAAGTCAGGGCCGTGAAATGGAGCCTCTAAAGTGCAGTCGCCACTGGAGCAGCATATGAGAGTGCCTTTTTAGAAATACAGTTACGGGACACTTCGCTAATGTCTTGGACAAAGCCAAAACCGCTTCTTAAAGGAATTATGTTTTTCGAAAAACATTTTACACTTTTTTACGCTTTTTTTTCCTACAGTAAAAACAATAAAACAACTTTGAACAAAATAAGTGACTGATTTCAGGCATGTTTTTCTTTGTGCCTGTGGTAATAGATTTGCTACAGTTTTAACTGACCTAAGGTTAAATGGTCTAATTAACTCAAGTTATAACAAATTATCAATTCTAATCAAATTAATTGCTAAAGAATTTCATTTTCACAAGGGGTTACAGCTGTGGTCGCCATCAGACAAGTACATTTGGAGACATTCATTTACTTTATTAAATTATTACAAAAATATAAGTACAATTACTGTAGAAAAAAACAGTGTCCACTGTTACATTGCTCTGTCCATAAAGTTACACAGGAGGTGGTTAGTAGATTCAGACTTAAGACTGGCTTTGTTATTGGCATTTTTTTCCTTCACATTTGGGGAAACTGATTCACCAAACTGATCGTGGTCCATTTTCTTTACAGTTTGCTTTGTACTACTGCTGCAAAACACAACTTATATGATACAAGTTGTGTTTTCTCAATAAGATGTGTTTTCTCAATCTATTATAACTTATATCTCAGTTCCTAAAACATTATAATAGATTGAGTCTTTAACCAGGAATGTATCTGAGACGAGGAACACAATTTCCCATTGGGTCCTGCAATACTTGCAATATTGTAATCCAACAATATTGTTATATCACAAACCTCAAACTCATAATATTGCAATTGATCTTAAACTGCCCATTTTAAACAAACCTTTAAGTGTAGTTTTCTAATCAAATTATTGCACTGAGCCCTTTTCATCAAATAAAGATGTTCTAGTTAAAACAGTGTTACAGTGAGGTTCATTAAGGTTTTAAAGGCATATTAAGTGAATCTTGCATACCTTTTAGTTGCCTTTTGCAAGACAATGAATAAATTACGTTAAAAACTTGAGCGACGGTTAGATTTTAACTGCGGCAAATGCAAAAATAAGGCTTGGTCACGGTTTGATTTTTAAGTTCGGCTGCACCAGTGTCACAATTCCAATCACCGACGACATAAGACCACAGAACCCCACAACCCCTGCATTAGACTGGTAAATCCCCAACCTATCCATTGGAATAAAGAGATCACATATATTTTTGAGTGCATCCAGGGCCACGGCAGGATTTGACTTGACTATTTTGAGAAGAATAAAAACCAGCGCATCCAACTGGGGCACGACAGCCTCTGCGACTTCAGCGCTTTCACTGAGACGTGCGTCCATCTCCCTCTGGAACTCCTTATCTCGGGCTCTTTGGACCATTAACTGGCCAATGACGTAAGAATCCCGGATAAGGTTCATAATCAGAGAGAAGAAGTAGCATCGTGACGCGTGCAGGCCCCAGCGCTCCTTGTCGACGCCGCGGACGAGCCCCACGTTCTGGAGCCAGAGTAAGTTGTCACATACGAAGTAGCAGGCGCGGCTGAGGTTGGCCGCAGTGAGCGAGAGGCAGAGCACCGGGTCAGTGATGCGCACGGTCCGTTTGGCAGCGTCAATGGAGTGCAGCGTGTTCCCCAATCTGAACACTAACAAAGAGGAATAAAAGGTTAGAGTACACAAACAGAGTACACACAACCAGCTTTGTCTCAGTCTCATTAAAATGTCTACAGCCAAACTCTTGAAAAAATGGATACCGTGAAAAGTGAAAGTTTAAGCATAAATTTACTTATTTTAAAAAGGCAGTAGGATACTTCAGCTTACTCGATCACACCAAAACACCCTGGTTTGACCCATTACTCACATCCATATTAGCACATTAGAAAGTTTGTTCCAAGGGCAAAGACACAAGCAGAAAAATGGGTAATAGTGCATGTATTCGAGTAAAAAAAAAAAAAACTACTCTGCTCAAAGGTCAGTGTCCAAGACTAGGGCAAGTGCACAAAATGATCAGAAAAGGTCATGTTAATTTCTTTTTAAAATGTTGAAAGCTAGATTTTAACCAGTGCTTTAGTAGTACAAGGCATTTGTTTTTGCAACAAATCCTTCAGTGTAATCCTAACACATCTTAATCTTTTGGGCTTGAAGAAGGGCTTTAATGTCCGTGATTTTTGGATACCTTGAAAAGTGAAGGTTTAAACATACATTTACTTATTTCAAAAAGGCAATAGGATACTTCAGCTTACTCAAATCACACCAAAACACCCTGGTTTGACCCATTACTCACCTTTGTTCAAAGGGCAAGGACACAAGCAGGAAAATGGGTAATAGTGCATGTATTCGAGTAAAAAAAACAACCAACTACTCTGCTCAAAGGTCAGTGTGAGTGAGACTAGGGCAAGTGCATAAAATAATCAGAAAAGGTCATGGTAATTTATTTCTAAAATGTTGATAGCTAGTAAAGTATGAATTATAACCAGCGCTTTAGTAGTACAAGACATTTGTTCTGACTTTTTCCTCTATTGTAGTTACTCTAAGTAGCTTTACATGACAGGGCAAAGGATACAAGTCCCTGCCACACTCTTGCAACAAATCCTTCAGTGTAATCCTAACACATCTTAATCTTTTGGGCTTGAAGAAGGGCTTTAATGTCCGTGATTCTTACATTTTCGTCCTGTGCTCATGTGTCGCTCCAGACTTTTCAGTTTGGCCACCAGCTTCTTTCTGTTGGACGAGCTTCTGAGCAGATACGAGCAGAGAGCGCAGGCATACTGGGTCGTCCTGCAAACACACACACACACACACACACACACACACACACACACACACACACACACACACACACACACACACACACACACACACACACACACACACACACACACACACACACACACACACACACACACACACACACACACACACACACACACACACACACACACACACACACACACACACACACACACACACCATTACTATCAACAGTCTATCCGGGCTAATAACAAATATAACAATATCAGATTTACCGAAACACCCGATCCCTTCCCTGACTTTGGTTTGTCAATTTCACCACATACTCCATGGTCGGGTCCAGAGTACACTTTGTTCTCGCAGAAACAACAAGACGAGGACACGGGGGTTTAGCCTTCAAAGGACATTATTGAACTAAAGCACTATCATGGTCAAAATGTTAAACTATCACCAGCCTAGAAGTCAAACTTACGAGTGGCACGGGTACAAGGAAAAGCTTTAAATCCAGTTCAGAATCACGTGTACTTGAGAACCGGCGTTTCTTGTTTCTGTCCGGACAGGTTTGAAGAAGGATCTTGCCCCGCCCACAAAGCTATGTCCCACCCACAAAGCTCCATGCCACGCCCACAAGGCTCACGCATGGCCTGATGTTTATGTTTAGAATGCAGAAATATGACGTATGAGCACAAAAAAAAAATCAGATTCCGATTAAATCAGATATCTCAAAATATATATATTTTTGTAGCTTAATTTAGCCGCTTTGATAGATAGGCCTATTGAGTCAAAACACAAAACTCTTAAATATTACACTAAAATGGTCTACTCTTGCATTCAATATCTAAAAAACACGATCTTTTCCCTGACTTTTGTTTGTCAATTTCACCACATACTCCAGAGTCCAGAGTACACGTTGTTCTCGCAGAAACAAGACGAGGAGAGGGGATTTAGCCTTCCAAGAACATTGAACCAAAGAATCATATAGTTTCCTCTTTTTGATTTAAAAAAAAAAAAAAAAAAAAAAAGGTTGTTTTATCAGTGTTTTATGTTGCACCGAATCAACCAAACAAGTTCCTATGTTTGTGAATTCTGTTCATTGGCAATGGCAATAAACCTTTTCTGATTATGATTAAAGATATGAACACTAGTTTAAATAAACTTTATTTATTCAAACACTTTTTAGTTTACCATCTTTTTTTAAAAATGTCTTTTTCCGTACAGGTCAGGTCAATTTGGAGATGTGAAGAAGCGTCTGCTGGGATCAGCTCGGCCCCTGTGGGAACAAAACCAGTCGTTACTTGGACTGGAACAGGTTTTCAGGATTTGGGATCGGAAGGAGACTTACACATTGCCGACATGGCCCAAGTTTCGTAACCGTCCCGTTATTGAACCCCGGCGGTTTTTGTGAGAGTTGAGCTCAGGAGATGTAAGTGGCTTGAACAAACGGCCTGCACAAGAATCATACTTAAACTACATCCTTTTCTAATATGTGGGAGGAGTTTCATGTAAATGAGGTCATGCATACTGGGTCCTTCATCCTGATTAGTCATCTTGACACAGGTCGGGGTGCCGCTGACCAATGGGGGAGCATATGAAGTGGTTTGCTCGGTTTGAGACAAAACTCTCTTCCAATAATCGACGGGAACAGAGAGCAGCCGACTCGTCACCTACAACAGAGGGTCAGGAGACAACTGAAATTCCCTTTAAGACCAGCAATCAAATAACTGTACAAGTTTAGAGCTGGTTCTAGTCTGACCTTGTGCTGAGAGGCTGTGTCCCTCATGATTGTTGTCGGAGAAGGTTCTGCTAATGCATGTCCGATTAGTGTTGGACCAAAAACCCGGCATAGGTTACTGTGGTCCATGTGGCACTCAGCACTCACCATCACTCTGAGATGAGGAGAGACTGAGGTGAGTGGCAAGGAAGTAGGAGACAAGGGGTACAACCAAAAGAGAAGGTGGTAGGAAACAAGTGGGTGAACTGAAGGGCGTGTATCATTTATGGAACACACAAATACAATGGAAATCTATGAGTCAAAATGCAGGTACTTGTGCAGATGCAACAGGATGAAGGCCAGTGTGTCCTTGTTGGGTGGAGGAAGTTCAGTGATGGCCTTGTAAAGAATCACAGTTCCACTCTCATCGTCCAGCTCTGGGCAAACAAATATATTACGTTAAATAAAAGGAAACTGCAGACGTGACTCTTATCACCATTTTACCAGCTTCTGTGTTGGACCCACAGCATTTTGGAACTTTTGGATGATTTAGAAGAAAAAAAAAGATACAATCCATCGTTTCAACCTGCTCTCATCACCTGCAGCCTCCATGAAAAGTGGGTGCAGATGGAATGTCACAAGAGGCTCCGGGAGTTTCCTCAGAAAGTCTTTGAGTAGACCACAGATGACATGCACGTCCTCCACCTTCCCCAAATTCAAAACGTTTTTTCCAGAGAGGAACCTCTCCCTGAGCTCCTTCACTGCTCTGTCACCTCCAGGAACTCTGTACAGGCCCCTCTGAAACAGAAACAGGCAATATTATCAGGAATGGAAAAGGAAAGGGCAGACACTAACCTCCTGAAGACCTCGCCGCTCAATCTCTGAGATACACTCCACCACCAGCAGGGGGACTCTGGGGTGCTCCATGGGACAGAAGCTCTCCAGTGAGCCCTGGACCAAAACAAAGTCAGACCAGCCTTTGTATAGATAAATGTTTTATAACTTAAAGTAAATGTTTCCCTCTATAACGCAATGGAAGAGAAGTGACAGAAACACAATTGTCATTTTTAGCACAGCTGTTCGGAAAACAAACTGTGGGTTTTGGGTCCAATTTGAACTCACCGGTTTGATCTGGGAACTCTGTGCAGTAGGCCCAGCTGACGAGCAGCTGACGGTACACTTGTTTTTACACTCAGGATGAACCACGAGTCTGCAGTTTCTGCACTTTACCACAGTCTTGCCGAAACGCATTCTCTTCCCACAGCAGCAGCACGACTCTGGACGGATCACCTTCAATAACAAGTACAGAGTATTACTACTCAGTCAAGACCAGAATCAAGCCTCTAATCAAGGCTAATCCATGACTTAATGAGTGGTACCGTTTTGGAGATGAAGTTGTGTTTTGCGCTGCTGGTGTTATCGCTCATACTGTTGCCGGTCTTGCAGGGTTTCGGACTGGTCTGGATGAGGGTTCTGTTGCAGATGTTAGAAAAAGTACTGGAGTTGGAGTTGGTCCTAAAGAAGTCCTCAGTTCTGGTCACAGTCTCTGGTTCCAGCGTGTCCTCAGAGGGACACCACACGGATGTCTGGTCTACAAGAGGAACCAGACCATTCCATCAGAGAAGAATGGGGTGGAACATGTGCCAAAAAATGTATATCGCGAGATAACTAATTCGATTTTAAATTACAATCCATGTACACTGCATATATTTATTTTTGCTTTAATTGGGAACAAACGTTATCTGAAAGATCACTCTTCACTGGGGACCAACAAGAGCAATAATCGAGCCATTAGAGCAAAGGAGATTCAGGGCTGAAATTATATCCCGATACCTGCGTCTAGTGGAGCCAGGTCCGGACTCAGTCTAGATCCCTGGTTCTGGTCCCATTTGTCCTGAGTAATCCCCACCACCATGTGGATCTGAGTGGATTCTGGAGTGACAACTGACGCCCTGACGATGGTCTCCACCTCCTGAAAATGTATGCAGGTTTAAACCATAAAACCCTCTACTTGAGGTGCATGAGGCCGAACCTTCTCCAGGTCAGGCCGGTCCTGGACCTGGATCTCTGTGGAGACATTGGTTCTGAGTCTCTTTCCCGTCGACCCATTAGCAGCGGGGACCACGCCCATTGAAGACCGCTGACCAATAGAAACAGCGGTTACTTCACCGGTCAAATATCTTTGACTGCTTGTGTTGTGATAAAAAGTGAAAGGTTCTGACCCGCTTCTCTCTGGCTCTGGACTTCAGGGGCTTGATGATTGTAGAGTCCAGGTCCTAAAACCAAGACCACAGTTAGAGCTTCATAATATCAGAATATGCTAGATTTGTTCATGTTGCTTAGGGTAGGTTAGGCTTATTCATACAAATACATTTTTTAAAGCAGTGTAGGCTCTAGACTTCAGTATTAGATTAATCTTATTTTGCAACAGTGAATATCATTGAAATCATAACAAATACCACATCATCATCGGTTCGGTCGTAGCTGATGTCCGAGTGAGACAGAAAAGACGACTCATCGATCACAGACAACCTGACAAAAAGAACTACAGTTAGACCTGGCCTGGACCAGGTTCAGAGCCGGTCAGTTCCTGGTACCGCTGTCTTGTTCGGTGGACGGTGCTGGTCTGGTTCTTGTGTTCGAACGTCGCGAGGAGAGACTTCTGTTCGTCATTCAAACAAGAACTGGACTTGGAGTCTTGGACCAGAATGTCACACATGAGCTGCATCTGCCGCTGCTGCAAAAGGAACACGGGCCAAATGATCAGCGACAGACCAACGTTTGACCCCATAGAATTAAGAACAAATGTAATCATCTTCAGCTCCATTTGTGAATGACAGAGGCCTCAATACCCGTGCAGTATTGTGTGGCAGTACGTTGTATTATTCTGTTGTACTTCTCACCAAATACTGGAAGTCCCGCTCCACTCGCAGTCGTTTCTGCATCTCTAGGTCCAGCTGGTTTCTCACATGCTTCAGTTTGACTTCCAGCGCCGCTTTGGCCACGTCTGACTTCACCAGCAGCTCTTTGTACTTCTTTAACTCAGACTCTGCAGTGGCAAAGCGTCTCCTCATGGCGTCAAACGACTTTGCCATCTCCATGAACTCTGAACACAAAATATGAGGGAGCCCAGAGGATTATGGTTCATGATGAGACAACATTAAGTGGCCTAAGCATGTACAGGGATAAGAATGATTGTAAACACAAAACTCTGAATATCCTATGCCTTTGCACAATCTTTTCATTCTTACATATCACAGAAGAACCAACTTCTGAAATTGTCTATGGATATTGATAATTTAACACGAAACTTGAGAATGCACATTTAAAAAAGGACAGTCAAGCTCAATTGTGTGCTTTTTTATTATTACAGTGATGATTAAACTTATTATTTGTACATGGCCCCAAACAAAACTAACACTCATTGTAGTATTACTGTACTGTGAAACAGTGGCAAAGTTCAAAACTATTGTAGAAATTAAGGCAATTATTTTGTGAAAATAAACCTGCTGTCTGGTACCTGAGCCCAAGACACCGCGCGCCAAAAACTTAACAGCTTCAGGCCGGTGGCTCTCACGTCCCACCTGATGAAGACACTGGAGCGGCTGGTCCTGGACCACCTCCGCTCCACCGTGAGCTTAGCCATGGACCCGCTGCAGTTTGCATATCGGCCTGGCATCGGAGTGGAGGACGCCATCATCTTCGTGCTGCACTGCTCTCTCTCTCACCTGGAAAAGCCTGGCAGCTCTGTGAGGATTCTGTTCTTCGATCTTTCCAGCACCTTCAACACCATCCAGCCGCTGCTCCTGAGGGACAAGCTGGAGACGGCTGGTGTGGAGTATGACCTGGCAGAGTGGATCCTGGACTACCTCACAGACCGACCCCAGTTTGTGAGAGCCCGGAACTGTGTGTCTGACACTCGGACCTGCAGTGTGGGGGCGCCCCAGGGCACTGTCCTTGCACCCTTTCTCTTCACCCTTTACACTGCAGACTTCAGACATGACACGGACAGCTGTGTCCTGCAGAAGTTCTCTGACGACTCTGCCATCATCGGACTCATCACGGACGACGATGACGCGGAGTACAGAGGACTGGCGCAGGACTTTGTGGACTGGTGTCAGCGGAACCACCTCCTCATCAACGCGGGGAAGACCAAGGAGATGGTGGTGGATTTCCGCAGACGTCACCCCACTGCCCCCTCACCAGTGAACATCCAGGGACGGGACATTGAGAGAGTGGACTCATACAAGTACCTGGGTGTTCATCTGAACCACAAACTGGACTGGACTCATAACACAGACGCACTGTACAGGAAGAGCCAGAGTCGGCTCTACCTCCTGAGGAGACTCAGGTCTTTTGGAGTGACAGGGCCACTCCTGAAGATCTTCTACGACTCTGTGGTGGCATCGGCCCTCCTGTACGGTGTGGCCTGCTGGAGCAGCAGCATCACAGAGAGGGAGAGGAAGAGGCTGGACAGAGTCATCAAGAAGTCCAGCTCCGTCCTGGGCTGTGCTCTGGACTCGGTGCAGGAGGTGGGGGACAGAAGGGTCCTGGCTAGATCTATGCTGGACCATGAGTGTCGCCCCCTGCAGGACACTCTGTCCGCTCTGGAGAGCAGCTTCAGTGAGAGACTGATCCACCCCCATGTGCAATTACTGTCGTGATTCATGTGCAATCCATGTGCCGTTGGGACACATATTCATGTGCAATTACTGTTGTGATCACATGCAATGGTATTTATTTTTAACTATTATTTTTCCCCTCCATCCCTTGTTGGGAAATGGGAGGTTTTTTCTATAAGAGTTTTTGTTTATAGGAGATCTTCTACTGAAAGTGTTTTTCAAACTTCCTATTAGTGATCTGTTCTTTTCCTCTATATCTACCTCTGTATCTACCTGCGTTGCACCAATGAAATTTCCCCACGTGGGACAATAAAGGAATGTCTTATCTTATCTTAAAATACCTTGAATTAAAAATATTTAGTCCCATTATTATTATGACAAGAAATAATGATGATGCCGTTTTATAATCAAACAATACATTTTGGTAAATAACATACACATATACTAGCATAAAGGCTACACAGCAATGCTAATATTGTTGAACTCTCATAATAATAAATAAAAAGGGATTTACCCAGTTCTGTATTCATGGATGATTGCTCCAAGGAGATTCTACGGAAACAGAAAGCCAGAAGCTCCTCCACTACTGCCCGGGACTCCCCCATCTCTGACCGGGTTCTGACCGGCATCTGACCGGGATCTGACCGGGGTCTGACCGGGATCTGACCGGGGTCTGGCCGGGGTCTGGCCGGGGTCTGACCGGGATCTAACAGGATTTCTCTAGTGCAGTCATCGCTGGCCTGGATAGTTTAGGCCTGATTCGGACTAGTTTTATTTCCTTATAGTCCTTTTTCTTCTTCTTTATGAGCCTCACGCGCTCCTGTCTTCAAAACTCTCATCAGTTTGAGTCGCTTCAGCTGCAGAGGGGCACGTGACGTCTGGAGCTTCTCTGATTGGTTCCAGAGTTCCTTTCTTTTGTTGCTGCAGTTACACACATCGTCCACCAGAGAGAGCATTTCATCCATGGATTAAAAATGATCCCGTCAAACTGAAGTAAACGTGTAATGTTCATATTTATCCACCAGAGGGAGCCTGGTGCACGTTTTCACAGCTTCTAATTGGTTACAATGATAATACGATTATTTTGTATTGTCCAGTACATATAATTGCCAGGGAAGTAGGGTGTAAAAGTTATCTGCAAAATATTGTTTTTAAAAAGGGGAAAAGATGTGTCATTTATGAAAGTTGGGTTTGAGAAAGACTCACTTATAGCAAATCTATAGCATTGCATATTTCTGTCATTCATTTGACTCCTTCAATGATTCCTCACTTAAGAGTCTTATTATTATTAAGATTCTAAGAGTTATTTCTGTTTTTATTACTATATTTCTGTGCCTAATCTGTGTTACACCACTGGAATTCCCCCATCGTGAGACAAATAAAGATGATATTGTCTTGTCTTATCTTACTCATTTCACATTTTTAAATCATAGCTGGTCCCTTCATCAGTTTTATTCATTTTAATTCACTCAAGGCTTCTTGAGTTCTTCCACACACAAAGACAAAGCCACTCGCATGAACTGAATGATTTTTTATTGTTCAGCACTGAAGATGCTCACAGTTATGTCATATGGGGATTACATCAGTCTATTTTTCCTGCTCTGTCAGAAGACCACCCAGGCTTCTGCATGGTCAGCTGTCTGTAGTGCTGCAAACTTCCCATAGTAGAAAACAAAGGAGGGCGTACAACAGGGTATTGCTTTGTGTTTTTGTAGTACTGATATGCGCTCCATCCACCAACAGGCAGACACAGCCAAGAGCTCCGAGCCTTCAGAGAGAGGTACAGTGTCAAAAAGGAAGCATCGTTTCCAAACTTTGTGCACGAGATAAGGAGGAGGAGAAAGGGAAAGACTTTAGGGACAGTTTAAAAAAAGAAAATCATAGTAAAAAGGCCAAAGGTAAAAGCCGACAGAGAGTGAGAAATCAGGGACAGAGGGAGCATCCGACATCTAGAAAAGGGTATTTTTGTGGCTCCGTGAAGGCTGAGAGGAGGAGTGAGTTTGGCATGGAACAAGAACACGAAAGCCATGCAAAGAAAAAGCTCTGACATGCACACAGCGATACAAGCTAAACGCATAGAGCAGGAAACCCCAGCATGGTTTGAGAAGACAATCAAGCCCCACGGCGTGTCTGTCTATTTACAATGGTTCGGGCCTATGCGCACAAGGATATGAAACTGATCCATTGTCTAGCAACTGAACTATCAGAAGAGCATATTTCCTCTGGCAAAAGAGGCTAAGTCTACATTCTTAAATTACTGGTATGACATTTTTTCTTTGACAAATTCTCCCTCGCAGAGAAGATTGTTTCACATAATCTGTTTAAGTCAGACCAAAATATAAAGAAAAGGGAAAAAAAAGTTCATTTTTTTCTTCAAATGTCCCATTTACAAACACACAAGGGTAATAAATAACATTCAACTGACCTAACAGCTTTGTTCATATAAATAGCCAAGTTATAATAAATTATGAAATCAGAGGGTGAGATGACAGACATCAATAAATAAGCACGAATACAAAAATATCCATTTGTCACGATAGGTTTTTTGTTCCTCTTCTCCTGATGCTGGTAGTTGAGACTTAAGGCTGTGTTCACACTGGAGGGAAAGTGGCCCAAACCAGAGTTCTCTCATACAACACCTAATCTGAAAAGAGGCATTTTATTTCTATACTACTATTGCTCTGGCAAATATCAAAAGCAAACGATGCAATGTTTATGGTGACAGCAAGCTCCAGTAGAATTGAACGTGTGCAAAATAAACGCTTTTACTTTCAGATTGGTATTGATTAACTACATTAAAAATAACATTCAACGTTTCCAACTCATTGATCATTACTTTGGTATGCGTTCTTAAAGCACAATATAAAACTGTATTTGGTTTATTCTGATTAGCCTATTCTGGTCAAAATGAAACTTCTGAAATCGGAAGTGGGCCATTTTCACCGCCAGTGTGAGCGCAGCCTTTAAGAGAGAGAGGTCTTGAATGAAAAAACACAAAGTGCGGCAGATTACAGAGAACAGGAATGCCATTGATAACCATTAATGATGAATAACCGTTGTTCTTAGGTAAGACAATAATGCTCTAACAAAAATACATACATTTTAAAACGCGATGAGGCTGGTGCAGGCCATTTTCAACCTGACCGTTTGATATATCTAAACTCACAACTAGACATTTCATTTTTTTATACATAAGAAATCAGTCTGTACAGAATAGATCATTCATTTTAAATACCCACATTACCACCCGCCCCGACCGTTTACCCATTTTACGCTATCATAGTATCCTCTGCCCCCCCCTCCCCGCCCCATCCCACACAATTCCAGTGCATTCTGCAGCAATAGAATCAAGTCTAATAATAATAATAATAATACATGATAAAGTCAATATTTTCAAAGTTCTTCACAAAGAAAGTACATTTAAAAAGCCAAACCAAAATTGTTACAATCCAGCAAGCAATCCGCGTCGGCGTTGTGTTTCGGGTCTCCTCTCCCTTCTCTCCTCCTCGAGTTCAGTCAATGTTTCTTTTGTCTGTAAATTGTAATTGTTCTTCCCAGAGTTTTGGAATTTTTGTGCATACCGGACATGGCCAAGTTGAAGTGCTTGTCTCCAATTGAAGGGTTCTGTATGGAGTGTGCGTTGAGTTGTGTCTAGTTCGGTATTCTGCAAAGTCTTTGATGGCGCGTGGGAGGAACTAATACCTAGTGGTTCTACTTCTAGAAATGGCAGCTAGAAGTGCAAGAGTCTTTTTTAATGACAACCCCTTCAGCGTGTATAACTCCTTTGAAGAAAAAAAAACAGTAAATCTTCCCTCAATTAGAAATGTCCGTCTTTGTTGGCACTCTTTCGAAGGAAGGGGTTTGCAGACTTGGGGAAAGCCTTAATAGGTTTTTTGGATAATCCCTGGTGATGGGGAAAAATTGACATGACAGGTAGGTTAGAGCAGCATGGATAATCAGGGGAGAACAAAGGTGCAGATGGACAGATGAGTGGGGGGGGGGAGTGAGATGTGCGTTCAGAAAATATAGCTATAGTCGTTCATTCGTAGAAAACGTCCTTTGCGAGCTCTAAGAGTCGTCTTGCGTGCCGAGCGACGCCGCGGATAGCTTAGCCCGGGGGCATTTCGCGTCATTGTTTTCGTGATCGGGAAGCCTCCGGATGGGCGCGGGCGAGGGGCAGCGCTTGGACGCGTAGGAGGGCACCTGGCCGTTCTTCTCGTCTGAAAAGAGTTGTTTAATTACGTCAAGGAAGTTACTCAACGGGCTGCCTACAGGGTGCACACACACAGAGAGAAGGAGGACAGAGGAGAGGGAGCAGAGGGAGAGAAGAACAGAGGAGAGGAGTGGTGAACACGGGGGTCACGGACGAGAGGAGGAAGACGCTTTGACTTGGAGGAGATCGGGCGACGGCAGCGCTGCAGATGCCGCGTGGAGGACGGGTTAAGCCATGCAGAAGTGTGAGCCTGCCAGTGTGATGCGAGCTTAAACCGGGGCGCAGGTGACAACAGGTAGGACGTGGGCGTGGACAGGAACCCTTAGGCTACACTTAATATACACTTTAATTTACACTTTGTTTGGACCTGGTTATGTCCTGTCCATGTTCTAGTACTAGTAAATATCTGCTTAAGTCCTCGGTCGTTCATTTATGGTGTAGTTTCCACACTTAGTCCCAGATTAGTCATAATTTATTATTACAGGAAGCTGAAAGTCATCAATAGTTTGACTGTTTATATGCAATTTTCCTCCTTTAGAGTTTTAATGACAAGTTTGTCCTGAACTTTGTCCATTTTACCTCTTTTTTACCATTTTTACCGCTGCACGTTACTAACATTATCAACCAGAGGTGGAAAGTAACGATTAACAAATGTACTTTTTAATGTTTACATATCTGTGCATGTAAATTTCACAGTGGATACTTTTACTTCACTACATTTAAGAGCAGGTACAAGTACTTTCTACTCGTTACATTTTTGTACTGGACTGAAAAAGAGAAAGTTTCATACATTATTATTATTTTTTTTACCACGTTCATGGTGCCATTCAAGGAGTTCAAGTTTAGAAACATCAAGTTTAGAAAGTTTAGAAACATTAAGTCAAAAATCTGCATGAAATAGTGTAAAGTAGAGTCGATTTTTTTACATCCGATACAAAATGTTGTATTTATTCCACCGCTGTCATCGACACCATCTGTATTTTAAAGTATTCCTGCGCCCTCCCAGTTCAGTGTCTGTGAGTCGGTGGTCAAAGCAGATGCAGTCAGCCAAAAGCGAGTCACACGACAGCAAATGACATCAAAGAATCCAAAACTCCTGGAAAGAAAACGCCACGGTAGCGCTCCCGCTTATTCTGTCCGTCAGTGTTTTCAGTGCCATTATTAAACACGGGCCTTGGAGGAGCTGCGATGATGGAGTCTGTCTAATGGGTGCTTTTTTGGACCGAGCCGAGCGTGAAATGTCTGGACTGAGCTCGGAGCCAGAAGACAAGCTTTGATCAACGCATTTGTGCACAAGAGTCTGTTATACACTCCAGCTAACAATGCAAGCGCGCAATTCAAATGCGACAGGACGCAGAAGCAGAGTTTTGCTACACTCACAGGAAGAAAACAAAAGAAAGAAAATGTATTTGTTTTTTGGTGGGTAACAGATGGATGAATAAAGCCCCAAACCAATACAAACAGTGGCTAATATATTCCATTAATAATACTAAAAAATCCAGACAACCCTGATGTGTATGCATAGTTCTGATACTTTACCATTATTATTAGTATTATTTGTCTTATGCCAGCTATTTTTATTATTATTATTTTATCTTTATTTTTATTTTCTTCCCTACATTCCCTATTAAGATGTGAGAGGACCTGTTTATAAGAGTTTTTGTTTTTGTTCATAAGAGTTCTTCTATTAAGAGTGTTTTTTTTAAACTTCCTATAAGTTATCTGTCCTTTCCTCCCGTATCTACTGCCTTGTAACACCAACATTTCCCCATGTGTGGACAATAAAGGCATATCTTATCTTATCTTATCATAATATTTGTTGTGTTTTTCTGCATTTTCAATAACTGATTAAAATGCTCTGGACTAAATTGATCATTTGACATTTCGCTTTCTGGTCGCTGCAAATGATCGTGAACAAACAAAGCAAAGTCTTTCAATAGAACTACAATTCTTTTTGTGCCCTGTGATACTGACCGCTTGAGGACTTAAATGAGATTGGCTTCACAATGAAAGTCAAGCAGGTTCGACTCCCGAGCGACAGTAATTGGTATTCGGAGCTCCCTCAACTCATAATTGCTTCTGTGTGGTCACTGAACTCGCCGCATCGAGGGAGGTCAAAATAACAGGGAGCCTTATCTTTGCATAATAAGGCGGGATTAGTGCTTTAAGTCTTACGCTATACGCAACATTCAAATGACAACGGCGTCTCTAACCTGACCAAAACAATAAATAACCAACGCAATGACATTTGACCACACTGGAACATAAATAATAACTAGACCTCAGATGCATCGTTATTTTGATAGCATGATATATACAACTTAAGTATGATATTTTGATGTATACAGGGTAAAACGCTAATTTGAACTATATTATTATTTTTACATTTGTCATCTAAATAAGTTGTGGCTCAAGTCTAAATGCCAATGACATCTTATCTGATTTTCTATTGTACATGATGCAATCGATTGATGAAGAGATAGAAAACAATGTAATTTAAGTTGTAAGTTTGTAAAATGTGGGGAAACACTTGAAAAGACCTGCAATGAATAAGGAAATAGCTGCTTGCGTTTTTAAGCGTGACCAGCAGGGGGAACTGGTGTCAAAGCTAAGCTAACTAAAATACTGGGCATAAGAATAAAAACTGTGTAAATTATTAAAATAGGATTAAGATGGGGATGCATTAAAGTGCATGTGCATTTTTGTTGATTTATTTTAACAGTTTTTAGTTTTAGACTTCATTTATGTTGACATTGTTCTCTGGATGTCGGTTTATTTCCATGCATTTCTCTTTTTTATGTGGGGATTTTTTGATGTCCAACTGTGTCTTGGTCAACCCCAAAACAGGCCCTCACTAGTCCAGTTGACTCTGAAGAGCTGCTCCAGACAGAATCTTTAGAGAAATACTGATTTCACAGATGACCTTATTATTGAATGATTATGTAAGCACGATTTCAATGTGAAAAGAAATGTAGTGACAGAGCGTTTCTGCGCCGTAGTCGCAGAGAGGTGAACACCGACAGGAGCGGAGTAGCACGTTTGCCAGGTGTGTGCCGTTGCTGCGAGGTACATTGCATTATGGGAACAACGTTGAGGTGAAGCGGTGTTGCCATGGCGACAAACCCCTCTCGGGAGTGTCTCGGTAGTAGAAGAATGCCAATCAGCGCTGCCTACTGTTGACGCCATCCGAAAGAAAACTACTGACCTACTCTCTGGGCCGCGAGCGCTGCCGGGGTGAACGGAAGCTAGAGCATGCTGCGGGAGCCATCGGGACGCCGGGCGCAGGGTTAGACCAGGCACGGGAAGAGGAGTGTAGGCCGAAGCAATGGCAGAGGTGGCCTTGGGTGGGATGGCCATGGGCGGGATGGGACGGATGGAGCGGGTTCACAGCAAAAAGGAAATATCTACATCGGCTTAAATGGCCTGAATTCAGATGACTAATTTTGAGTGGTTCTGTTTCATCCCCACTGTCATTCAGGACTCATAGAACCGTAGTTACTGTTGTTTTGACTATTTTAGATGCATTTCATTGCTAGGCGTAACTTTTAAAAAATGTATTCTAAGAAATTTTGGACTTAAACATTTTTTGACAGTATTTCTAAAACATGTTATACAAAGAAAAGACATGGGGAAGTAAGGGTGGGCAAGACTGATAAAAATCATATCTTAATATTTTTTTTGGAGTAGAGTGATTCAGACAATAACAATAATGTGTTTAATGTAAAATGTCTGTAAAAAGAATCACAAAAGAGCAGCAATATCACCGTATACACCTTAATGCATTTTTATCTTTAATCTGCTCTTTTTGCTGCATTTTTTACTATAAACGATACAATCCATATTCAAATTTTGCCACAATATTATCTAAAATGTGTTATATATTCCCCACTTCTGGTTACAAATCAATTAATCTAAAATAAGTCAAACTTCTAACATCTAGATTATACAGAATTCCTGTAATTTACCAATGTAGATACTTTTTTGCAGTAGTTTATAAATGTGTTTTGGTTAAAAATTAAAATAGAAGAGTCAATACTTACCAGTTAGCTGTTGGACCCCTGGCTGGTCATGTGTGCTTAACAACTGACCCTGAATGGACTCCACTACTCGCTTGAAACGCCGACTGGGCCCTGAACGCCACACAGGGAGAGACAGCACACAGATACTTATTTAATACAGATATAATGAGAAGGGGACAGTGAATAAGAACACTGCGTATGGAAATATACTGTGCAGTTTGACAATAATGCGACAGTGAGATGTTTACTCTCTCCTGTAGTGGTTCCAACAGTGAGTCATATTCAGAGAGCACGTTTTTTGGCACTGCGTTTATTCTCATCCAGAATCTCTCTCTTGCAGCAGTTCTCTTCAGCAAAGTTTATTTTCTATTTTAAGACCTGACAAAAATGAGACCGCTACACACTGTCTGCATCTAATAATAAAGTATTTCATCTCTCGTCGACCCAGAGAAGAAGGAGCTGAAAGCAGTGCTCTGATTGGCTACGCTCGAGTTGTCCAGTCGTAGGTTTTACTTCCTCGTTTTATAGGTGTGGAAGAACCAGAATATTCATGCGTGTGAATATTACCGACGTGCCAAAGGTTGTGAGAGCGTTGGACAGATTTAAAAGACGTGTCCGGTTTCGCAGTTTGAAAAGCTTGAATGTTAGACTATTTAAATTAGGATTACTTGTGCCACTATAGTCTCAGTTTGAACCTGTTTAGTTCAAAACAAAATATTTCCAACGGAGCCAGAAATTAGTCAGCAAAACAGCTGCTAAAAGTTTTAAGCTTATACGAACTTGAATCAAAGCCAAAGTCGCTTAACTCAGCAGTACAATCACTTCCGTTACACTGTAAACTCACAGTTACGCCTGATGGACGAGCAGTACGCTTCCTGCAGCTTTAAAAGTAAAAAAAAGTCTGCAGAATCAAAGTGCCTGATGAAGTGGGCGACTTGTTGTTGACCTGTTGTGGACATTACACAGTCAGTGGCACGGAACAATCGGCTCGCTCCGCAGCTGCCACTGTTTCTGTGAGAGACGCAGGAAAACTGTATCCGTGCGGCATGCATGATTGAGTAGTATGTAATCTCGCATAGCCAGACCTCATTTGGGAAGGCACGGGGCGCTCGGATGAGGGGGAAATCTTATCAAGCATTCAAAATGGGAAAAACTTTGAAAATCCGTAGGCAGCGTTCCTTTTGGCAAAGAAAACACCACCACTCCAAAAACTGCTCTTCTGGTGTATTTGCTGGAATGATAAGTTTATTTTTATTTTTGCATTGCCCAGGAAGTGGTTTTCATATTTTTCTTGGAGTGCCTTGACATCCTGCCTTCACCCCCTCTTGCTTTCCCGGTTATGAATAGCTTGAGAAACAGGAGAAACAAAATGAGCAATGATGCAATTATCTTATTACGTGGCTAGATTTAAAAGTTACAGGACAGTTTTGCGTTTGATGGCATTTCTAAAACCGATGTTGGATAAGGAAACAATTACAGCTCACCGCATGATGCTATAATTAAAAAAATAAGCCCATTTGCCTTATCTTTGTGTTCTATTTTACTTTTGACTGTTTAATGAAGTACTGCATTTTTCATCTGATAATTATTCCTCAAGGGATTCAAGTTTTTAAAAAAGTGAATCATTTAAAATTGGAAGAAGGAAGTCCCTGCTACTGCTACTGTTAAGATTAAGTAATTAATCAATAAAAATGAGCACAAACTTTACTACTTTTTTCCCGTTTTTTAACACACTGTCAAATTAACGCTTGATATCTTCCCGGCGGAATCTTAAAAAGTATAATTAATTACTTTTTACACTTTCAAGGATCTGAACCTGATTTGAATTAATACAAGTCAAAGATAAATGCTCTTTAAATCATGCATCATGTGGCAAAACCGGCTAAATAAGAAATACATTGAGACTGTAATATTTAATCTATGCATTCTACAAAGCAATTTATATAGTATTAATCAATAAAGAAACTACAGACTACTTTTGTCCAATCAAGTACATTGTTCGCTAAGGATCATGCTTCATATTTTGGTTCTGGCAGATTTGGGGGAACTAGATGGAAACGACTGCACGGGGCGATGTCACAAAGTGGGCAGACTGACGGCTCATATTAAAGCATGTTCCAGATTCACGCTTCAAAATCAGGCACAGGCCCTTTAAGTAACTAATTCTGCTGTAACTTGTGACAGTAAGTGGCGCTGGAGCCAGGTTTGAATTGGTCACAGTAGTAGATGTGCAAACACTTTCACCGACCGTCCAAAAGCTATTTATTCAATGAGCCCCAAAAAAATATGGGTGTTTCTCTCCATCTTCCTTCAGCCCTGACCTGAAAGCAAGATGAACGTGACCGAGTAGATGCCGTTCTCCTTGGTGGCGGCTGTGCTCTCCGTGTAGGTGATGTCGACCTGGAACTTCACGGGCTTCTGGAAAACCGTGGGACCTGCCGTGGACTTGTACTCTGCCCGGAAACTGGTCTGGGAGATGACGCTGTGGCTCAGGCTCGGGATCTGCGCGGGAGAGAGACGACCAAAGTCAAACAAATACTGTATTTTCTGGGCTTTTTTTCATAGTTTTGGCCCGGGTGCGACTTATACTCCAGAGCAACTTATAAGTGATGTTTGTTATTTTCACACTGGCAACCACAAGAGGGCGCTCTAGGCTCTAAGCGACACAGCACTTCCTCTTCCTCTGGAGTTTGTGGAGTTGTTTAGAAGTGACACAGAGGAAGAAGAATTCCATGGATTTAGTGATTTGGGGTAAAACTGATGCTTTGTTAAACTTGTTAGCATGTTCTTTATGCTATAGTTATCCGAATAACTGTTCATATGTTACGTTAACATACCAGACACTTACCACAGGTCGTTGTCTGTGCGTCATGTAGCTGAAGGTGTTAGCGTTAGCATATGTTCACCTATTCACCATGTTCTCTAATCCGTTATTATTCTAAAGTGCATTTCAAGATTAAATGTCTGTTCTTGGTCTTGGATTTTATCAAATACATTTCCCCCCAAAAATGCGACTTGTACTCCAGTGCGACTTGTACTCCAGTGCGACTTATAGTCCGTAAAATACGGTAGCCCAAACAGGATTACAGAGGTCCCGTCATTCCTTGTGCGTTACAAATGACAAGGTGAACAAGCCCTCATTAGGCCGACTCCGCCTAGGCATGGTTAAAACTCTAAGAAGATTATTGCCTCCGAGAGTAGCCAAGCATGCGGGCGCAACTTAAGCTAATGTAAGCTGAACATTTCGAGCTAAAACGAATTTGTGCAGCCGATGAGCAGGTGAGCCTCAGAATTGTCATGTGTGGGCATATTGTGGAGAGGTTTTGACATTCCATTAACGTAAGCACGCCGAGAGCTATAATTCCGCCAATCCGGGTGCCAATCTCCTGTCCGATACACCAGCCAGTGTTACCCCGGGGGGAGAAAATAGCTACCTCTAAGGAACGGAGAAACAGATTTGATACTGACCCACCTTGGCACCTTGTAAAATCTAAAATGCTGTTCTGGTCGATTTGGCACAGTGGATATAGACTACCTGTGTCCAAATGTTTGAGTAAACACATTTTAGGGAAGTCCCAGCGGGCTTGTCTTCCGTAAAATTATTATTTTTTCAATTTCTGAATGCAACGCTCAGTCGATTCACTGTATATGGAGGGCGCGACATCTATATGCTAATGATCAATGCACAGTTGATTTCTATTGACCTCCAGTGAGTCAAATAGAAGTGCTGATTGTGAGCACTTTACTGGATTGCTACGTAAATGGGCAGGGAAAAACATTAGAAAGAGGATGCGAATACAGCTTGGAAATACTCTGCAAGGGATATTTTAAATTGGTTAAAGGTGCACAATGTGTAGATTGTATTGCTTTGTCTAGAATGATTCAACGCGTGGCCTTTAACGTCTTGCATTTATCCAATTACAGGTTTTATTGCTGAAGAAAATCCTTTGCAAAAATGTGTTCTTACTGACGGCTTTACTGTGTCCTGGCAAAGCAAAAGTTACATAATAATAATGATGATGGCGTGACTTCAGACAGTTCATAATGATTTGAGAACTTTTAACTCGACCCATTACATCAAGATAATTGACTTTTATATGCAAATTTCCAATGTCACAAATGAACAAGGTAGGGGTGGGCAATATCTCAATATTCTAACAATATTGAGGTAATATTATGTCAATCCAAAAGAAATGTGTGGAAAAAATAACTTTAAATGTATTAGTTCAGGTTTGATTGGCTGTAAACTTATGCACAAAAGTTCAGAAATATCACCTTGTTGAACGCACATAACTTATATATTTTTTATTTTAAACTCACTAATTTTGTTGCATTTTTTTCCTATAAACGATATACACAATATTCAAATTTTGCATATCTTCAACACAACATTCTCAATAATATTTCTAATCTGTTATATTGTACACCGCTGCTAATACACATTGTTGTGCGGTGCCGGTTTTGCTATAATTACATGACATTACACTGTTTTGCTAATGTTTTGTGACTGTCTTCGCTGCGTTAACTGCTCAAAAGATAGAAATGTTTGCTAATCCGGCCCGTTTAGACCGCCATTACAGATATTCATTGATAAAAAACAAGTGGATAATCTATTTCTTGTGGAAACGCTTAATACTGAGACACTCATTCTAATTGCGGGTGCGTTCACACTTTTTGCACGCATTAGTTTGGTCCAGTTCGGTCTGGATTTAGACTTGGTTTGGTCCGGAGCTAGTTCGGTTTGGGGGTTTTGTCTCAGTTTAGTCCAAGTGTGACCGCACCCGTAAGAATCCACCAAGAAAGTGCCTTTACGATATAATATTATAAAGATCCTGTGCTGCCCTCCTCTGACTTAAACACTCATAAAACAATTGCCCAACATTTCTAATATATCCATTTATTTAAAATCCCACAAACAAACGACCAGGGGCAAAATCATAACATCCTTGATTGAAGTAAAAAAAACAAAACAGGGCAGGGAGCAGATGGCAAGGGACTGCAGAAATAAAGCAGCGCCAAATGAAATTAGCCGAGCTCATTCTGTGTGTGTACCGATAGGAACGCCTGAACGATGTCCGCCTTGATGGAGCTGAGAGGCTTGTCCCGGATGACGATGAAGATCTGCTCTTCTTTTTCCAAGTTGATGAAGTTACCGAACCAGGATTTTTTGGCAAGCCTGCGGGGCGACGACAAAAAGGCATGTTCATTAATGCAGAGTAAATGGAACGTGCGAGTGGCTGAGGGGGATTGGAGACGCAAACATGGAGCGCCCTCAGGTAAAAAGAGGAGCAGGAATAAACAGCGGCGGAGAGTTTTCATGACGTTTTGCATTATGGAGATCGGTGATGTGTTTATTTATAAGTATGCCCGTGTGACGCATCATCACTGAGATAAAAAAAAATTGGACAATGTAGTTCGTTAACGGCAAATGCCTCCGAGTCGTTCAAGACCGACTCAATAGCAACAAAAAAAATATTATAAAAGGTGGTTTTCTGGATTAAGTAAACTGATGAAAGTGTCCAATTTAACACATTTAAATTATACAATTGGTCAGGCATTAAATTCAATTGGTTTTGACAACATAAAACATGCAATGATTCATTTGTAGTATTTATCATCAAATATTATTACTGCAGTGGTCAAAATCGGCTCTGTCTGATGTTGATTGATAAAAAATGTTAGATTACTATATTTGATTTATGCTTTAAAATAACTCATTTCACAAATTTAAGAAGAGTTTTCTGTTTTTTGTATTGCTGGATCTCTATTTCAATCTATAATCTGGTGAAACCGACCCCTCCCAGCAACGAGAAGGTATTTCCAAGCCTTTTCTCTTCCTCAGCCAGGTGGAAATGGCCAAAACTAGACAGTCAGCCAAGCAAGCAGGCATATCTGGGCCATAGCTTCAGTTTTCAACCCCCTGGGAGCACATAGCATCCCACTTACAATCCCTACCCCCCCCATAACCAGCCTCTACCACCTCCTGCTGAACCGTGAGGTCATTACAGGGAACTCAGCGGGCCAAATCAAACATTCATGGAGTCTCAGAAGAACATCAGAGTATGAGGAGCGGACGTGTAGAAGAACTAAAATGTGATGTATACCCGTAGTTTGAATACGTACTGACTATATAAGATGTGTGTACTTACTCTGGGGAAGACTCTGGTGTGAGGCTGGACATCTCCTCTTGTGTCGGAACTGTCGGGCGATTCAAATATAAAAAAGTGTGGGGAATAAACGTAAGGTGTTAGACATTCAATACTTTCATTTAAATTGACATATTTCACATCATAATCATGTGCATCTTGATTTGAATTAAAGTAAGAGAAATAGTCACCAACAAGCATTTAGTTTGCTCTGTATTTTCTCAAATATCATACTCATTTTTTATTCTGTTTCTGTTAATCGGAAACACACTGCACTCAGATGCCCTCTTTTGGGGTCTTCATCTAGTTATAGTAATAAATTACATTAAAAAAATAAAAAACAAAAACTAAAGTGATCAACAAAGTAAACAAAGTAGTAGTAGTAGTAACAAAGTAAAAGTATTGTCAGAGATTGTGAGAAACTCCAGGTCAAACATGTAGTGGAGTAGAATGTACAGATACCTGCTGTCAGATAAAGTGAAGTAAAAGTATAAAGTAAAGTAGAAATGTATTTGGTAAAGTACAGATACCTTAACGTTTCACTTTCACATTCCTTTTCACATTAGTACTTTCCATTTTTATTCATATCCTTGCAAATATTCACGGCTGAGAAGACTCATACATGGACTGCACTTTATAATCCATCTCTCGGTAACTTTAACCCTTCATATTGGTTAGAGTAAGACTATATTTTGTTTTTTACTGTACCTTGTAGCTTTCTGCGGTGGAAGCGTGGCGATCCCAAAAAGCTGTTCTTGATGGTGTTGAGGCGCGTCCTCCAGGGCAGTCCTCCAATGGACGGGCTGGGCGGCGGCGTCGGGGTGGGGGTCCCAGACGGGCTGTCCTTGGGCGTGTGCACAGGGGTTCCCTTGGGTGTGGGGAGGGGGCTTCCTCTAGGGGAGGGGTGTGGGGTGACCTGTATCAGGGGGATAGATTTGGGAGCATGGTTAGTAAAGGAGGGAGAGGCGGCGGGTGCCACCGGGTGGAAGTGGTGCAAACGGATGGGCGACAACGCGGGGCTGAGGGGCATGGAGAGCTGGGGACAGGCCCCAAAGTAGGACCTTCTTGTCTGGGGGCTATTGGTGTAGGAGAAGGGGACATGTTTTGGGGTTGGAGGGGGTAACGGTCTGGAGGGGGAGGTGGGAGTTGGTGGCACTGAGGAGGAGGGATGAGGCGGTGGCTGGTCTGGAGACACCGGCTCTGATCTGATCACATCATTGGACGACTCGGGCAGAGGGTTGGAGCGTGTGGCTTGGAGGGGTTTGGGGACCGCGTTGGACCTAATTGGGAGCGTTTGGGTCTTGTTCAGCGACGTCGGCAGTAGCAGGGAGTCGCAGTCCGGGGTGAGGGAGTTAGGGGTGGAAATCCTGGCGCCGGTGCGAATGGGAAGCGGCTCCGGGGAAGGGCACGGGCTGGAGTTAGGGGACTCCGCCAAATCTGGGGACTGAGGCGGCACACAGAATTTTCGGACAGGCTGGGGTTATGGATCAATACAGGCACACAAGCAGGATTAAGGAAAGAAAAACAGGGAAGTATAGCCGGGGCAGGAAAGAGAAAGTGTAACAGAACAAATCACACAAGGCAAGACGACAATATCCAGGCAGGTCAGGTGTTTTTGAAGCGTTACAGAGAAAAGAAAAGGGAAAAGAAACATGCAGTTAGAGCATTCAGTGGCAAAAGAATCGACAGGAACGAACATAAAAACAGTGAGAAAACAACAACACTTGTTATATTAAATCATAAGGGCTCGAGCAGGCAGGGAGGCACACACACAAGTGCTAGACACACACCGCCAGCTGTGAAGACAATTTGTCTTTTCAATAACAAAAGGTGGATTATAAGATCTCACATTCGGTGTTTTGTTGATGGCTCAAATTCAAATGGTGAAATTGCCTGAGCAATAAAAGTTTCCTACTGCTCCCCCTGGGCAGAAATAACAACCTATTTTCTCTTGGTTTAGCAGGATACAAACGTTTAGATTAAGGTGTTGGGAAATCAATTTCCTTTTCAGATGAGCCCGATAGTGGGGCAGGGGAGCTTGGTGTAGGATTACAGTTAAAGGAACCCAAAGTTCAGCAAGCTAAAAAGGGACATTGTTTTTGTTATCTGGGGAATAAAAACATTAACATTTTGGAGACTTCAGGATGTGAGAAGATTATGAGAGAAGATCCTGGAAATCGCCAGTTGAATTTAGAATGAATAAGGAAAACAATGCTTCTTATTTTGTCCTCCCACAGAAGGCCACAGAGTGTTAAGTACAATGCTTTTGAATTATTTTAGAAAAACATTGAAGCAATTACTGCCATGCTGCACTATGCAATAATTTACTACTTTAGAACTTTAGAAATTAAGTAACACAGATGTATCTATAAATTAAGATCAAAATGTTATTTAAAAATAAGCAAAATGTATTAAATACATAAATATATAAATTATCCTTCCTAACATTTATTGTATACAGCTAGCCAAAATAACGTGTTATTTTTAGACACGCTCTAAATCCCTGAGGATCTTTTTTTTACATTGAAAGTCAAATCTTCTTCTACTTCCGACAGCGTGGTTGTGATCAGAGCCCAGGTTGACCCCACACGTGTCCCGCTCGGGCGTGAGTGCATGCAGTGGAGGTGAGGACTTACCCGTGGACTACTGAGAGGGCTGGTGGACAGACCAGAGGAGGCCCCGCTAATAGACCGAGACCTGTGGCAACAACACAAACCGGTAAACATGTGAACAAGCTCCATGTTCCACTTAACACGTGTGCAGCTTGGAGGTTAGCAAGAGGCTAAAACATATGGTGTTACTGTGCTACTGCTCCCTAGAAACACACCACCTAGAAACAGAGGCATTACTCGCATCAACTCCCGGGCAATCTCTCAAACCAATTATGCCACCAAATGAGTTTTCAATTTTGTTGGATAATTGCTCCACTTGGAAATCTATAGGCTAATTTACACTCTTAATAGTTTTAGTGTTTTTTGAATTGGAAGGAAATTTCTTGAGGGAACACGGCACACAAAAACAGTTGGCAAATGTAAAAAAAATACAGTTTTACTAGTTTGGATTTGGAGTATGTTGTCATTAGAGGTTCTCATTTAAAGCAATACCAGAGGAAAACAACAAAACGAAAAAACTGTAATTCAATGACCAACTTAAACAAGGGAAAACAAATAAACCAGCCAGAAACGTCCGATCCAAATAGTCAAAATAGCAAAGCTCAATCAGTTGAAAAGTAACAACTACTCAATTCAAGATTAATATTAACACTGCGAGTGATTCCGACTTATCTAGACGTTACATTTTTGCAGAGCGGAAAATGAGGAGGGACATTTGGTTGTGCTCTATTTCTCATATTTTCCTCACAGATGCCGTCAATAACCCCTATGAGCGCAGGGCCGGCTCCAAAATGAACAATCACAGGCCAATCTGTCTCCATCAAAAAGGCGCGCACACAAATATAGATATGTGCACGCTCTCTCACACACGCACACACACACACACACACACACACACACACACGCACACACGCACACACACACACACACACACACACACACACACACACACGCACACACGGCTGTCAACACAAGGAAACACCAGCTGCTCACTGTCACAACACTGTTCCTGTTTGTCATTCAGACCAGTGTTACCCCCTCCTCGTGCGCCTCTTGTGCTCTTTCCGTTTCATCACTCATGCATTTGGGAACATGTGGCCGGGCATAAACATTCAGGGGCAATGAATGCAAGAGTTTGGACCCGATGGCGGAGTATGGAGCAGTATAGTCCATAAGACATCATCCGGTTCGCGGTAAGTTTAGCAAAAGTTCATTTGCAACAAGAATGTGGCAGTTGAAGTGGTGAGTGCTCTTTACGTCACAGCTATACAAATATTGCGCCGCTTCTTCAAGATCTAGAGAAGAGTGAGGGTCCCTGATGGGCTGTAGTCAACATATCAGTACAGGGTCATGATGGACTCCTTGGGAAGATGTATATCGATACAGGGAGACATATCGTGGTACTTTTAAACTACATAAATTAACTATAAATTGCCAGGTTATACACTTCTTAACCTGTTGACTACTGCATTTAGTTTTGACTCTTTCATAGAACAATTGTATTCTGATATTAAGAGCATTGTGAACAAGGAAATTCCAATGTTATTCTTCAACATAATCATAACATAATTTAACGTTTAACACTAGTTTGACAGGATATCCATGTATCAGGACAAGCGACTTATCAAGCTCTGGACATTGGGATAACTACAGTACAGTGGACCCTGTATCGGGACACATATTGTATCATGAAGTACTAGGTGATGCTCAGCCCTAATCTCTTGGTACTGCACTGCATTTGTCCACTGCTGAATACAGGTCATTACAGTGGGGCCACCAATCAAAGTGCCAAGTGTTAACAGCAGTTAGATTACTTTGAAACAATGAATAAAGGTGTTGTATAACTTGTTTTATTACTCTGGTCAACCATGTGCTATAGTGCAGGTATTGATGTTTTACTAATTATGACTATTTGTTTGGTTGTTTAGTCCCTGCGGGGAAAATGTATTATAGTAATACACTAGTCAAGTGGTAATTTGTAAAGAGAAGTGTGCAAAATAATTACACGAAGAAGTGTAAGACTCCTTCTGTGTCATCACTACACAAAATGCCGGGACAATTTACAAGCAAAGACAGTTTTAGCATTAATCAAGGTGTAGTTGTATATCTTCATTTGTCAAGTAATAACTGTTGTGTAAATTAGATGAGATTTGGCCTCTTTTTTACAAAACATTTTTTTTTCGAAAGTAATGGAATTTCACCATGTCCAACCAGAAAGTAACTGCATGAACTTCACCAACATGTGTCAAATCTTCAATCCAATCATGATAACTTGTGCTTTAGATGAGTAGACTAACCTACATGTTAACTGGTCCAAATATGAATGAATAACTAAATAGTGTGACTATTACTGAACTATTTTTTCCCTCCACTTTGCTGGAAAGATAGCAACCAGAGGATGAGTACGTCCCTGGAGAGAATTTAGAATAGTCCAGGAGAAACAGCAGCGTTAAAAGCCACGCAAAGAGACGGGAGAGAAAATAGCGAACACCCACACTTAAGCTATTTTTACACGACTCCTGCTGGCCCCTGCCTGCGTGAAGTGGCTACATCACACGCAATGGTGCGCGCGCAAGGAGGCGACGTTCAGACAGCGTTGGCCCGGCTTTCTCCATCTTCCACGAGCAGCTGAGCAGACAGTTGCAATCATTCACCATTCACAGAGATGGGCCCGTACTGTTGTGGCGGCATTGTGCGCTCAGTCAGTCGCACTAACGCCAAATACGGTGCATCCGCGGGCCGTTTAGGAACATATTGTGGGAGCCGCCGGGCATCTGCTGGTGTTGGAAGAGCGGCCCTTATACTGTAGACGGCTAATGTTACAGATGGTGGTGCGGTACAGTAATGGGCTGCCAGTGGTGAGCATTGCTTTCATAGGGATGATAAATGGCACTTGACGAGAGTGTTATTATGATGTTAAATGACACATAGCAGTCATTTTGGCGTGTGCAGCGGTTTACGTACTGCGCTAAATGAGAACGTGGGGAATCAAACCTTTGGCGTGAGAACGTGAAGAGAAGAAATTAAAGCAAGAGACAAAATATTTATCGTATTTTCTCCAACAAAATCATTCTAAAAGTTTTTGGTACACAAAACATCTACTTGTGAGAAATATCAACTTGATTGCCGGTTAATCGCGATTACTGAGATCATGACCAAACGGTGAAATCTTAAATGTTTGTACATTTTCTTACATGTTACTATTTCGGTAAGTTTGTGGCCAGTTTTAGGAAATCAAATTTTCTGAAAGACAAAATGTGAAGTTAAATGTGAAAAAAAGTACTTTATGTCTTTTAGGTCTATTTTTTGGATAAATCATTGAATTAAATCGACTTGTTTTTGCTTCTAAAATTGTCACAATTATAATTCTATGGTTCTTCTTATTCTATTGTGACCTAAATAATCACAATAATTAATTAATCTAATAATCGAAGACATCCTTGGATACAAGTGAAAACAAAAATTTGATCCGCAGTTTATTGTTTCACATTTGTCTGCTATTGGTGGATCTAAAGTCCATCTCAGTGCCACAGTGTTTAGAATTGTATTGTAAACCCTGATGAGGAATTGTTTGATATGTGTGAAGTTTTTGTATTGGGAGAAGAAAGATGTTTGTCTTTGGCTCTTCCTTGTTCAGCCGTCCAAAAAAGTATTCTTGTGCAGTGGTGGAAGAAATACTCAAGTACAAACAATGACTCAAGTAAAAGTCAAAGTGTTTCACAGAGATTTTTTCTGATTACTATTAAAAGTGTCAAATGTAGAGATCTCGATAAAGAATTGAGCATTTTTTTGTTCAAAGGGAGTGACTTGATTGATATCTTGATTGATCAAGTAATTTTTATCTTTATATTTTTTGTCAAAACTTGGTCTTTAACTCAACATCTTCAGGCAGGATGTCACCATGAACATTTCAGACATTTCTTTCAGAACGTACAGATACCTAGTCTCAAATATAGTAAAGTAAAAGTAAAAAGTATCGATAGTAAAGTACAGATAACTAAAAAAGTACTTCTGTGATAATAGTTGTGATTGAGTATATACTATCCTAAAATACTTTCAAATAAGATAAGATAAGATATTCCTTTATTGTCCCACATGGGGAAATTTCATTGGTGAATAGCATATAATAATTATCATTGCATGCTTCTGTTTGCAAAAGTATTTCAGTAATCAACAAAATGAAGCTTTAATTGAAGTATTACAGTCAATTATAAAGTGTGTGTAATGACATCATGCACTTCCGAAAGCAAAGCGTCCCGTTCTTTGATCCATTATCCAATGTTTATCAGGCTAGAACTCACAGCTTTGTCAGAGGCGGCGGGAGGGACTGATGGGGGGTCTGATGTTGAGCTGGAGGGGTTGGATCTGATACAAGAGGTTTAGGGATGAGGACGTGGACCGGAATAAAATAAACATGAGCGAATGGAGATGCCAGGAGTCCAACTCAGAACATGCAGCAGCCAAAACCACAGGACATCCTGCAGGGCCAATGGAGCGGTGCAGTTCTCACATCAGATTTTATGTCTTCAAAGTGGTTTCAGTCATTCCTTTCAGTTCTCCTATTTTACTAATAGGTCCTGTGCAATAGGTCAATATAATGCAATACATATTTTATATCTGTTTTATTATTTAGAGGTAAAAGATTGTAAAGTGTAAAGCAAAGTTAAACAAAACAAAAAGACTAAACAAAAGGCACATACAAGACTAAATTGAGACGGCTAAAAACAATACATTTTGATTTTATGCCATTTTATTCCCTGCTTCTTGGCCGCTCCGCTTTCATAGCACTGAGCCAACAATATTCGACAATATTGCAGACTTTGAAGGAGATATTTATTCACCCAATGATGTATGTAGCCTTTGATAACAGTATTTATGATTAACAAGTGATTTAGTTCTCCTTTGAATGAGAGTCAATGTATATACCACCAGTCGAGTGTCAGCGCCACGATCAAAACGCTGTAGGCCATTTCAGATTCCATTTCCGCTCACACATTTGGAAAGGTATTCTGTCAAAATGTTTCAAAGACAGTCGGCTCCCTGACACGCTCTGATCTCAAGTTCAAAATGTGTCCGGCCCTGTCAACAAAAGTTTTCTGCTGCGAAGAGATAAAGCTCAGACTGAAGGCAGAAGGAAGGAATTAATAATGCAAATGTTAGATACGAGACAACCACCAACTGAGTCAAACATCTTAGAATCTTATGTTTTAAGCGGTTTATTAAAAAGTTAAGCTGAGTAAAATATGAAAAGACAATTAAATAAAACTACCCAATCGAGCTGAGTAAAGCCGTCTGTGTACAAGAGGATTTTTAGCCTGGTTTTAAGCCTGATTTGCTTCTTTAGAAGTTTGGGGAAGCGTAGCCTGAAAAGAGCTCGAAACTCCTCGTGTCTGTGGGGTCAGTGCGATGTTAAACTGCAGAAATAGCACAGACGAGACCAACACATCCATCATCACCATCCAACGTGCTCCTCAACTCCAGTGAATACACCGCACCAACGGCTTTTACAAGCAGAATGTAATCCAGTTTCTTTCTTTACTTTTCTCTGTTACTAAGAGCGCATGGAAAAGCGTATATCTTTGTATATTTGTTTTCATGAAATGCCCCATTCGACACTTGTATTGGGTAATCTTTCTCAGAATCGGCGACGTTTGCGTGTGGTGTCGTTGTCTTTCATGTGAATGTGAGACAAATAACCGGTGCAAACTGTCCTAGTGTCTGTGGTCTGCACATTTTGAGTCGTCTCTGAAAATCCTCTTGTGTGCATCAAACTTTATATACCAAAATCAATGTCTCTTATTTGAATTTTCCCTTTACATCATGGACACAAAAATAATACTAATCAACTGATCAGAAAGGTTACACACCTTTGAAGTCACATCTACTTTTTCAGTTTTTGTTGACAACCCTTGACGATCGCTGTTGGTGATTGATTACATATCGGACCATTAAGGTTTTAAGAAGGACTCGAGGGGGACATTTCCGAAGGTTATGACTTTTGACGAGCATTTGCAAATCAAATGGCATGCTGCATATTGCCCACCCGCAGCACCCACATTAGCATAGCAATTTCGCACAAAGTTGGGGGCCGTGAGGGACTGAAGGTCAGCTGCACATGGGGCACCACAAGATAGAAAGGCAAAGCTAATGATAGGGATTTCATCTACACACTTGCACTGCGGTGAGCTATAAACAAACACAGATTCAAAATAGCACAGAGGAAAGATGCAGGGGACCTTTGGAATAACTCCCATTTACTCTCATTGAGATTTATACAAGTCGGCCTAAAGGTCACATGTGATAAGGCTCCACAGTGATGTATGCAGCTTTATAAGATAGAGATCTGATAAGGGGAAGATTGTGGACGTGAGGATTTGGGGCTTTGGCGCACAAAAAGAGGTGCTTTTCCAAAAGAGATAAGACTTTTTTTGGACCTGAGGAGAGTGCAAACTCTTAAAAAGATTGGAAACGAATTTTGGTTCCACTGAATAATCAATTGCATTTCAAGTTTGAGAGAACAGATTTTGTTACCCATGAGTTTTGATGTTAAAAATTGTAGCTGAAGTCAAAGATTCCCTTGGACAGACTAATGAAGACTTGGCCAAGGGCGACTACGGCCTTTTTCACATTTCACTGCTCTTATGAGACGCCATCGTTACAGGGACAAATTGCATGATGTGTTTGCAAGATCTATTTGAATCTGAGGTTAATTTGTGAAACATTTAAAATGAAATGTGTTAAAATAATAACATATTTAATTGTCAGGTTTAATATTGCCTTTCTTAAACACATACTTGGTCTACATCAGGATTAGCGCTACAGTCTTTACTACGAGCCTGTAAAGTGAATAATATCAGGTTGGAATTAATTTGAGTTGCTAGGGAGACCTCTTCTGCCATGTAAATTCGACTCGGCGATGGCACTGTAGATAAACTATATGTGCCTCTACATGTCTGGCAGGTCTGAAGGTGTCTCCAGCTCTCAGCCTATCGTTAGGGAGATCAGGCCAACACTTCACTGCGATTCAATCTCCTTCACTGTCACAAAATGTCAGCACCTCTGAGCTCAAACGCACCTCGCCATGATATATATATATATATATATTGGTTGTCGTAGCGAGATAGAGAAATAGGTTTCAAAAATCTGCCTCCACCACCTTGAGGTGCGTTGTTGAGATTTAACATTTTTGGAGAATGTAAAAGTGCTATGTGTGCAGAAGTAAAGTGGGGCACAGAGTGAGAGAAACTGATTATCAATGCAGTAAGATTGTGAAGGGGCTATTACATAAAAAAAAGAGGATGGAAATAGCGAAGAGCTTGGACTCTGAATTGCAAATGGGAAACTTTTGCCAATTAAAAGTATCAAACTCTTGAAACATGTTTGTCATATGAATAAAAAGGACCCATGCATCATTCCACAGCCACAGCCACGTCTCTCTAGCTACGGAAGGGAGCGTCCTCGTCAATACCTTTCTTCTTTGCTGTATTTTGAATTGGCCTCGGGAATCTCCAGGCTTTTACTGTACACTGATTTACTACAGAGACACAGAGCAGGCAGAACGTCAAAGTGCTGATAGAAGACTCGGTAAATCAAGCTGGAAAAAGTTGTGAGTAAGAGGTAGGAAGGGAAAGGCATTTGAAGATGTAAGACTTTGCAAAGAAAGCCAGAGGTGGGTTTTTCACTAGTCGACTGTAACAAAAATCCTAGAAAAATATGTTAAATAAAAAATAATAAAAAAACTATTTCAGATTTCCATTAATGATACAATTTATTCATAAATAGTCTCTATCTAAAAGCATTTAGTCACAATATTTCCACCCTAATTTGGTTGTTAATGTGCAGTATATAAAACTCTGCTGAATAATCTATAACTTAAATAATTATTGGTGACAGCCCAATTTCTTGTCTTCTCTCTCCATTGTGGTAAGTTTTTTTTGTAGCCACAGCTGCCCTTGCGCTGACTGACAGAGAAGCAGCTGCTAATCTGCACAAACCGCCTCTCTGACCTGACACGTTACATACTTAAACAATGTGTCTTGCTCAAGGGCACAACAGCCGTATGCACTGGTTAAGCAGTCAACATTGCCCCACTTCTACATTTATGTCATTCCTTTTAGTAAGATTTTCTGGTTACAGTATTGCTACTCAAACTGTAAACTTAATGTACTTTCACTAGCAGTAGCAGTTAATGTACTGCTACTCAAAAGTAACTGTAAACTTAATGTACTTTCATGTTGTCCCGTGTATGAAATGGACAAAATAAACTTTGATCTAATGAAAAAACATGAAGTCTACGACACCCACCTCTGGACATCTCTCCCATTATTGAGGCCATTGCCCATATTCACAATTAATACAGTTATTTTCTGGACTATAACACATTTCTCACCCAGTGATAGAGATGTAATGAGTGGCCGTGTTTGGGGCCCACCTCTGTCCATGCTGTGTCATATCGATGGCCCTCCTGGCAGGGACGGGCGACCCCCCGTCTGTGACGCTCAGCACCTCCATAGACTTCCTCTCGGGTCTCCTCTTCCCGTGGCGGTTCAACATGGGACTGTCCACTCTCTTCTTTGGGGGATCTAGTGCAACAACACCCAAGAATACATTACCCACAATGCACCTGGGGACTTCACTCTTTGACGGAGAAACTCTTGTGTTTGTGAGTGATGTTAAGCCCCGATGGCACTGACATTTAACTAATACTGAATAGCTAATGCCTCCCTTTCAGACCTTAATCTAATGGCCGGCGTATTGACTGTATCGCGTTCGCTCGAGAGGGTGTCCATTCATCAAAATGTCGCTATCGGAGCAGGCACTGCCACTGTCAGAAAAATATAGGACAGCACCAAGTGCAAGTTTAGAATCTCTCTATCATCCAGGTTTTTGGCTGGGAAATAGTGTGAATTCTTTAGCTAGAGTTTTTCATGGAATTTAAAAATAACTATGTCCTGTAACAATGAGAATATTCAGTGACACAAGCTTCTATTTCCAAAAAGCAGAAATCTTGGAAAGGAGGGTTGGGTGGCATGATAAAAACATGTATATATATTTTTTCTCGTATTGATAGTCTAATTTAGTGTTGTCCTATATAAAACACAAACATACAAAAAACACAACCCATTTAGTATGCATTTTTGATGGTAACACGCAAGAATTTATGTTAAAATGTATTGTTCTGACTTTATTTTGTCTTTCTCACCAACTTCATTGCGTGGAGGCAGATTCTGGTCCTCCTGACTGGGATACCTCTCCTTACGATCCAGCAACAGGAAGTAGATCATCTTTTCCTGGTTGTCGCTGGAAATAGAAAAGCAAAAAAAAAGACAATCAATATGTTGACTTATTGAGAAATTAACTTTTCATGACATTTTCTGGCGGGAAACCTGTCTAAAGCCCGGAGTAGAGTAGCTGGATTAAAGTTAAAGGTTAAGTTTAAGGCACACTTTATTGTCTGCATAGGGAATGCATAAGACAGCCCAAGAATGAAATAACGTTATATACTTTAATAGAAGATTAGTAGTTTATTACACACGGCAGACTGAAGGGTAAATTGGGAGTGAAAAGTGGGAGTTTTGATTTAACCAAGCACACTCACAGTAAGAATACATGTAAAAATAATAATAAGAAAAACCCTCTATAAATCACTGAAAAGCAGGTTAACAAGCAGGTTACGAACACTCCGTCAGAAAAGTTATGTAGTGCACCTTTAATATTTGCGACAGAAGTTAAAAATGTTAAGAAGAAGATAATAGTATTGTTTTATAACCTTTTCTCAAATTATGTTGCTTCACTTCACCAAGGAAGAAATCAAAATCCAGAACATGCGGGCAAAAGCTGAAAAGAGGATGTGAATGTGATGGACCATTAAATATCTTATTACCGTTAAATGTGTTTTTGCAGTGACGACATTTGCATTTCCAAGCAATGCAGCCCATATGAAGTTATGATTTGTAATGTGATAATAACTTCACGTACCAGTAAGATGAGTTAAGCATAACAAAATCCCCCAAAACTTTCAATACAACTATTTTTTTCCAACCAACTCCAAGGAAATGTCAAAATCATTGTGATCTTAAAAAACGCCACATACCACAAAGCTATAATAATGGCCAATTTTAGCATCTTTGAGAGTTTGTAAGAGAATCAAAATATCACTTTTTTACTTCTACTTGTCAAAAGGAGCAGCTTCGGGGGAAAAACAAACTGTGTGCCATTCGTTTGCATAAGCCAAAGGAATGAGGTTTGGCTGTAATAAAGACAGATTGGAAAGCAGCGGGAGGCAAAGAGACAAGGACCTGCAACTTCAGCTAAAATCAAGCAGCGAAAGCACATGGAGATTTCCCCCCGTCCGGCGCTATTACAGGCCACTCCCAGGAGAGAAGAGCAGTGGAAGACACAGTGAGAGGGCAGAGTGTTGAAGGAACGTGCACTTAGGATTAAATAGAGCAGGATGAGGATATGTTAAACACTGTAATAGCAGATAGGACGCTAACCAGACGTGAATAATGTGTGCAATGCATGGGCAAATAGAACACATTTGGTAGAACAAGTACTGATATGAAGAATTGAACTGATTCTGCAGAAAAATGCTTGACAGCTGCATTATTTCAGCTTCAAGAAAGGAAAATGCTGAGGAAACCCACACCGACAAGGGTAAAACACACAAAGTCACGCAAGTCCGGTCTCACGTTACACAATGCACTTTGGTAGTAATCCAAAAGTAAAGTGTTGGACAAACTGAACACTATCAAGCGCAGCTTGATCTGAGCGAGCGCAGCTGTTAATTTGCGGGTCAATGCGAATAATTCACCTACTTTCAAAATGTTCGCCATTTATTTCTAACGTTTTGTTTACCGCCCCCAGAAGTAACTTGAACTCTGACATCTACTGATTCAGTGTGGCCTTGCAGACTTTATCTTGAAAAACATCTGATAACAGCCCAGCCAGCCAAATGTTGGGACTGGAGAAGCCAATGCGAAGTATCGATATAATGTGAAGTACCGTATTTTCCGTACAATAAGTCGCGCAGGAGTATAATAAGAAAAAAAACGTATATAAGTTGCACTGGAGAATGAAATGCTGTTGCAAGTGTGAAAGTAACAAATAATATCACATATAAGTCGCTCCGGAGTATAAGTATATAAGTATAAATATAAGTATAAGTAGAACCCGGCCAATATTATGAAAAAAAGGTGCGACTTATAGTCCGGAAATTACGGTATCAATGAAATGCTATCTGAACCAACAACCCTCCAGTTTGTACCCCATCACTCAACCCACTGCACTATCTTACCATTTAAAAATGTATAATTCATTTTTTACTATATGTAAATATACAAATACAGAAAAACGTAACACCCATGACCATCTGAAGTGCAATCCTCGCTGTGTTTGGGCACAAGGATCAAGCGTGGAGCCCTGTAAGTGCTTTGTGATAACACTTTAGTGATGTATGGCTTGTGTCATAGAGACTGGCAGACACAGTGGGTTTCATAAAAGCCGGGCTGAAACACAACTGACTCAATGCAGCTCTCAAGCAATCCCTTTTTATCTCCGGCTCTCTTCCACTATTTCATCACCTTACCCTTTCATCCTTCCTCACCTGTATAATTCCCATTCCTATCTGCATTTATTCTGGCTCTTCCCGTTCCCATAACTCACTTCTCGGCGAGCAGGTCTTTGAGCAGTTTGTTTTTGTCCCTGAAGCAGCCCAGAGAATGCATGCTGTCCAGGACGTCGGGGTCGATATCGTCCGATGAGGGGAGGCTCCGGATGGTCACCTTCCTGGGCACGGGCTGCTCCGGCTCTGGCTCGTTCTTGCCCGCTCTGGGGACAAAAATAAAAAGACACAGTCAGCAAATTGTTAATAAGAACTAACACAGCATGGAGAGTGTACTGTGTTGTAACCTTAAATAGGGCGTGAAACCATGGAAAGTGCTGAATATAGAAAAGGGCAATTACATTTAAGTTACTTGTAGACTCAGATGAGATTCAGTTGGTATAATGATATTGGTTTGTAAAGTATTCATGAAGGACACAATTACCCATTTATTGGTACAAAACACAGACACCAAATGCCACATCCAATGGTCTAATCATAACTATTGTAAAGAACTAAACCTCACACAACTTATTACCGCTCCCACCCGACCTGACCCTAAAAACCCACTTAAAGCAATACTGGATATTATCTTAAGAAATAAGCCTCAGAATTATCAATGTAGTGGTGTCTTTTGTCTTGTTTTTTGTTACCACTTTCCCATTAGGTGTGTGCGGGACATAAAATGTTTTAAATATGTATTAAATAACTGTTAAAAGATAAGCATTTTAATGAGCGAGCGTTTCTGTCTGTTCTATATTTAGTGACATTGGTTTTACCACTAGTATTCTAGAACCCAACATAGCACTGGACTATTCCCATTAAAACATTTAATGATATGATATGATAATGATAAACATGCCCCTTTTAAAAGAGTCAGGGTCAAAAATAAGAATAATCCTTGGTTCTGTCCAGACATTGCAGTATTATATCATGAATTATATTCTAAACTAGAATGACAATCATTGGATGTAAGAAGAGAACAGCACTGCCTTTTGTTTATAAGGCTCTAGTTGGCATCAAGTTTATTGCACATCAGTTCAGGTATTCACCGTTTGAGGTCTCAGGTCATTTTTATCTTACAATCCCATCGTATCAACACAGAGACAGGAAAAAAGGCTCTAAACAACTTTGCTCTCTCCCTCTTTTAATGATTTTAAAGCACTGGTTAAAGACTACCCTCAGTGCCAATGCACTTTTATATCATTTCATCACATATTGTATGTGTAAATGTGTTTTTATGCATTTGTTAATGTTATTGAATGTTTTGTTTGTGTTTTAGTATCCTGTGTTTGTTTGTAGTTTATTTTGTGTTTTAACGGGGACCTATGAAAAAGAGACATTTTCTCATTGGGTTTTCCCTGTATAAATACATGAAATGAATGAATGAATCGAACCTCCACATTTTCAGATTGGCATGATTGACAAGCTCCACACATTAACCAACCAGAGAAACACTTGTTTTGTTTGACTAAACAAACAAGATAGTAGAGGAGTTTTCGTCCGCATTTGAGATTTTTTAATGCTGTGTATTTTAGTGCTGTGCATTTCGTACATATTCACAACATTAATATATAGCACCTTATTTATTATCAAACCGTCCTTTGCATTTCCTAATGCATGCATTAGTTTTGATCAAGGCAAACTACAATGTCTTATTTTATTAAGTGTTTTTATGTCCTCTATAAACTCCTGACATACATAACAGTCATGTTTTACTAAACATGTTAAAATAAAAAGTCACATTTACATAATGCACTTTAAAGGCATCAGCAGTGGTTTTCCATATGAGAAGTCGATTTGGGTCAACAAGCAGCCAGCCTGAGTCATCTTACATCATTGTGTAATGTGCATTATATTTCCATTTTTGTCATGTACCTTCCAGATGCTCGTCAAATGCTGCCCCTCAATTACTTTTCCTCCACAGAGCTCTCGTCACTCGGTTTAACAAATGCCTGCGCACTCAAAACTTTCATGACTTTACTTCTATAGGCTAATCCCCAAGGAAACGGTACAATATGACGACGACCTACATCTCAACAAAGTCACAGCAAGTAAAAATAGTGTAGTCTTATTTCCCTGTGGACACTGCACACCAAACCTGCACTAACAAAATGCTTCAGTTTTGAATTGTTGCCACGCCGACAGTCAAACTTTGTTCCATACTCATTTTACAATTCACTCTAACAAGAACGCAAAAGGCAGATGACAGAACGAAACACTGCCACCTGAAAGCGTAACAGCCTTAACCCTTGTGAGGAGCTGTCCTTTCAGCACCAGATTTCTCCCACACATAAAACCCGCTCACATAAAATTGCATTGCTTTTTTTAATCATTTCACCGCTATCATCGAGGCAGACAGTCAGGGGATCACACTCACACCGTATTAGTTTTCTCTCACGGCACTTGTCTCCTCTCGTTTACTTTTAGCAAGTCGGGCTGTCTGTTTGCATGATATTTTACAACACAAAACCATAACTCCGCTCTCTCACCGGACCCCCGTTCATCTCCCACGATTCATTGCCGTGTTTGTGCTGTTGCGACACGTGCTGAATCTGTAAATGATTGAATGGCATCGAGAGCTGGCTGAAAACATGTTTTGGGGATTCCAGGACAGTTGTCATGTGTCATGCAGCATGTCCCACAGCTTAGACTGACGTTTATGGTTATGAAGTTTGTTGTAAGTAGTTTTTCACTAAAAAAGTTTGACGCTATATATGGTCGAAAACTTTCTAAAGACCAAACTGGGATTTAGACAACAACCATTTAAAATAGATGAACAACCTATTTTATTGTTTGTTCAATCGTTTTAATTCCTCTCTGTGGATTTGATCATATCGCTCAAAGCAAAGTACTATCTTAAATACTCTTAGAATGTAATATACTGTTTTATGAAACTGGACAAATGGGTAATTTGGTGAAGGCTCGTACACTATTTTTTATAATATTTCTTCCAAATATGGTGAGGCAAGACACAGGACGGTTTAAAACTATGTTGAGTTTCCGATCCTGTTACGGCAGTTTCCCACATGGGAAATACTGTATATCAACATTAAATGATAATAGTGGGAACATTTTCAACTATTAAAAATAAAAAAGATGTGTGGTAAATGTTCAAATAACAATATAATGTGATCATTCCGCACCCCATTTTTATGCATTTCACATCCGTTTGATAATTAAACCTTAACCAACATTTGAAAACATGTTTGAACACATTTATGTCAGACTGACTTAGAATATATATATATCATTTTTTGTCAATATCACCCAGCCCTTGTCTGAGTGTTTAAAAATACACTAGACATGCAATTTTAATATAATTGTGGAAAATATAGATGTTAGTGGTGAAGAAACTGTTTGAGTTAGTGGTCTAGCTAAATAAAATAAACAGAATATGACACTGTTGTTCCCACAGGACAGTATTGCACTATAAATCACCCAAAATGATGTATGGTAAGACCAAACAAGGGGTGCTCCATGTTGTAAAAGTCAAATATTAGCCCGGGAAGGTTGTGTAGCTTCAACCTTTGCATTCTCCTTCTCCACCTCTCCCTGTTCATCTGACCATATGCTGCACATCCTCGTTCGTGCTCCGCAGTTTACCCCCCACACACCCCAGAGTCATGCCTCAAACGCACTGCTCAGACGCAAGCCATTTATCATGAAGACAGGGGCTCTCTCGGCACAAGACTTTAGAGCCGACAGGGAAGTGTAAACAATGACAAAAGTATACTCACATGTACCAGTTGTGCTTCTGGATCTGCTCTAGCTGCAACAGACGAGACACAACAAAGAGACAGGTTAGTTTTGTTATTTAATAAAAACAAGAGCGGCTTTCATCATTGTTAAGACAGGTGTGTAAAATGAGTGCTCTCATTATTTAGCACATAATTAAAGTCTAATTATGACCTAGTTTGGTGGGATAGCACCTGCGGTAAATATGCATTATAATTTTACTTAAGTTGAAGTTTGTGAAGACATTTTGCAAAATTACAGGAAGTGGAGCTGAAATGTAAAGCAGAATCCCCTCTACCTACAGGTATACCATCATCAGACAATTTACACGTAACTGGCACACTTTTCTGACAGTTGAAATGATTATTCAACAAAATGAAGATGTTAATGGAATTATTGTTATTATAGTTATTGTTTCCCAACCAGGGGTACAGGGACTGTGGCTCCATGTGACTAAGCCGCAGTGTCATGAGTTCAAATCCGACAATTTGTTGCATGTCCTTCCCCAGTTTCATCTGTCTGATTAAGAATACAGGCCAAAAAATAAAAAAGCAATGCAAAGGAGGATTTTGATGTCAAAATAAAACAACACTTCTTCACTACTTCTTAGTACTGTTTATAATAGGCACTAGTAATGTGTTTATGCACTTATGAATCACGTCTTAGGAATAATGGTGTAATAATGGCACAACTTTCTCTTTATTTATACTGACAGTAAACGGGTGACCTTTGTGTCAGTTTATGCCTCATGTGGATAGTCCCAGTAATTACAGAGATTTTCACAACAAACCATGAACTAGGTGAATACATCTGCAATCTGACAGTTAAACAGCAAATGTTTACACATGACATGTGTCAATGAGCCATTAACAAAAGAACATGTGTTTGATATTAAACCATGTACAATATTGTTGTTATAGGATTATTAATTAGTTAAATATTGTCAATAACCATGTGATAAATGCTTGTAAATGCCTTATGAGTGTTTATGAATAAATAACAAGTGCTTATTAATGGCTTAAAGAATAATCAATATTTCAATTACCTTAGCATTAGCAATACTGGAATATTCAGTTTTGTACCAAGTAGAGCTGAGTTATTGTTAACTTTGATGGTGGAATAGTAGTGACAAATAGTATTGTCAATATTGTTTGCCACAAAACAGACCAAAGTCAGTGTTTTGATCACATTGTGTTGTATTATAAGCAGCTATTCCCCATCCACAATACAATTTTCCCCCAAGGGAGACAACGACAGCTACCATAACCATATGCTTTCCCCATTTACTGGAGGTTAATAGCTTTTCTGACTTCTAAAAGTAAAGACCTCAAAGAAATTAGCTTTGCTTTTCGTAGCATAAACACAGTGGGAAGAATGGTAAGAACCACTCATTTGTTACAGCACACTATTCTTCTTGACTGTACTGTGCTTTATGCCACACAAACCAATCATTTTGATAGACCAAATTAATTAATCACAGTCTATTCATAAAACATTTCTGTACAGCTAACAATAAAACCAGTAAACAAACAAAAACCTTGCTCCACAGAAGTGCAGAAATGGGCCAGCCACAGTAAATAATAACATAGTGAAATATTTATGGCGCCGATAGAGAATAACAGTGAAGCAAAATACACAACACTATGTGTAATAGATACTACAATCAAACATTTACTGCTCGCTCTGCCATGCCCTCTACACTAAGGGGATTCTGCCGCTACCACCCTTTTCTCATTCCTCTTACAAACACATAATCTCTTTGCCACTGCGATCATGGCCTTTTTAATGCGCGCACTTTGTCACCGCCGCTGTCGGTTACCAACAAAGGTAGAGCACAATGAGACACAGGCTGAGGACGTAAGGGCGATAGAGAAAGATGTCTGCAAAAATAAGAGCACAGTTTAACTGCCCACAGCGGAACAACGGATCAATGAAACGGTTAGGACTTTTTAATTTGCTCTTGCTGTTGCTGCCGAGCCACAGGAGATGCACAAGCCAGTTCTAATTATTGTCACTTATCTGGAGGCATACGTCTCCACTAAGTGTCTTTGTTATGGGTCTAATGCTGCTACTGTCCCGACACACTCTAGTTCACCAGGTAACAGAGCAAATAGAAATAAAACATGTTGATGTGTAAATAGTTTAATTTTATTGATTTCAAAAATGTGTGTCAAAGAAGCACGACCCGTAACATGAAGATGAATGAACCATGTCCAAGCATTGAGCCGAACCACAACTATATAACAAAATATTCTAGTTTGGGTAAAAAAGTGCATTATGAACCGCTTTTTGCAGAAAGAAATGTCAAATGTACAACCATTTTTTCTGTCTTGCCTTGACTTAACTGTCTCTTGTTAAATCTGCACAGCACAAATTAAAATGTTTCAAAAGCAAAAGCAAGTGCAAATAACAGGCTTTGGCGGTGCAGTCCCTGTGCTAAAGATGTGTCATAGTTTTATATCAGTCAAGTGACAGTTTGTAAAGAAAAAATGTGATATAAACATTTAAAATTGCAGGAAGTAGAGCGGAGTTCTAAAACATAATCCCTCAGTCTTCCTCATCAAAAAGATAAATTCCATCCAAAATGCATGTGAGACAATTTAGACACAACTGACAGAGTTTAAATAACAATTTTACAAAACTAAGGTGTTATCAAGAAACATTATCTGCCACATCTAACTATTGAGTAATTTATATGGAATGTGACCCTTGTTTACAGTATGGTTGCTAGATAACAGTTGAAGTGGAATTGCTTCCATCACACCTTGTCCTTACATCCAACCAGGAAGTAACATAAAAGTAACATACATCATTGTAACATAAAAAATAGGTAACTAAAAAAATACTAATGGATATATTTCTCCAGCTGAACAGAAACCTCAAATTCTGGGTAATATTACTGTTGTGACCACTTCTGCTCCGCTGTTCTTCAATCCAAGAAGGCTGCACCCATCTCTCCTCTATGTGTTTCTTATTATTGTCCTAAGCGTTCACAGTCCCAAAGGATAAGCCTCTGCTCTCTTCATATTAGCTCCATCCCAGGGACAGTCAGCCCGGCTGCTTTGGACGACCAGAGGTGACTTCCACAGAGGTCAGGGTATTGACAGAGACACCCTGGCTGTCAGATACAGGCCAGTGGGTGACCTACTCTCTCCCTGTTTTTTATTGAAAGCCGGGAGGCAAGAGACCGATATCACACGGCCAGCACCAGAGTAATGCAGTTGGAAATGCACTAAAACATCAATCAGGCTTTAAATGTGACAGTAGCAATTCCAGATGCTTTCACTCACAGACAGACACTCTCTCCATAAAAGGTCCATCTCGTCAACTGCGGAGAGGGAAGCATCCAGGTGCACTTGTGATAGCTCATTATGCGCACAATCTGTACACCAAACGCAGCGATGTCATTTAGACGTACTTCATTAAAATCCCTGCAGCTTGTTATTATTCAGTCTGCAAGGACATGTGTTGTCGGAGGAATACAAAATGATAAGACAGCAAAAATTGTCCATTTATTATGTGGCTTGTAATACTTTAAATTGACTCTAGTCTTGTGCTTGTGAGAGAATTTAACCCACCTCATTGAGTATATCCAGGGGTTTCAGAAGGATGATACATTGGTACAGTTTCCATAACTATTAACAATTCAAAACTGAATATTTCATATTTTGAATGGGCAAAGTTCTAAAATTATTCCTTTATAAACAAGAAACTGATACCCATGGATACAAGTCATTTCCCTTGTGAATAAATAAAGTTTGTCTTGTGTCTGCACTTGTGTCCTTAGTATAAAGAAGACATACAACTAATGAAATAATAGAGTCAATAGCCTATATTTGACAGAAAAATGCTTATGCTTATTAGAATTTGTTACACTAGTGATCGGGGTCCGGCCCTTCGCCATTTGCCTGGATTCGAATATGGCCCAAAACTATAGAATTTTCATAAACTACTTTATCTACATGTGTTTTTTTTCTTCTAATAAGACTGATTTAAAAAAAGCTATGAGCTCATTTACCTGAGCTCAGATAAGGTGGATTGTATATTTGTATTTTTAAACTCCATCGAAAACACTTCAATGTAGAAATTCCAAATGGGGTGTGTGTTCTTCAGGACACACTTTTGCTTCCAAGAAACAGCTTACATCATCGCTGCTTCTGCACCCCTGAGCGTTGTCTGTACTTTGTGGTGATGAACTACATTTTAATATAATAGACTAGTGATCACGTTCATTATACCTCACGGAGCTTTGCTGGTTTTTCATTTGAATAGGTTGGTGTATGATGTCTAAATTAAAGTGGCCGGTTCCCCGCAGGCAGGGCCCCCACATGCACATATGAAGAGACTGCCCTTTATTGAGCTAAACCCCTTAAGCCTTCAGAAATATCCTCCCCTCTGGTCCACGCTGAGATCATTTAGTCTTTGTCTTTTATTCAAAAAATATATAAATACAATGTTATGTTATTATCAATCTGAAACAAAAGAACAAAAAATGTGGAAAAATTAGGACAAATATAAGGACAACTCACTATTGTTTGCTAATGTCGTTTATAACTTCTTGTCGAGCATCAGCCCAAATAAGAAATAATTCAGAACGAAGGGGGGAAAGAGGAATGCTTCATGGACCTCCAGGCAGTCATTGTAGTTACAGTATAGTCACTTCTCACATAACCAGGTGGAATCACCTTGTATATAGCATCACCTGGTTCTTTTGAATCCTGTTTGTCCCCCTGATGGAGGCTGAAACTTGTTGGGGCTCAGTGAGGTCCATGGAGACATCCCATAAATAATAAAAACATTTTGAATTATAAGAGAGTGCCTTTTTTTTAAAAGATGTTATTCACCCTGGAAAGAGAAAATACATTATTTTCAAATGAGAAAATAACCTTCTCTTTCCTTTATTGCATTGATATTTTTCATAATTTCAAATATAACATGTATTGTGCATTCATTAGCTTGATGATTTTAAACAAGAAAGTTGACCATGAAATCATTCAGGGTTGAGGCATTGACAGTACACACTTGTGAACAGCAGCATGCCCTGAAACACATTTTGTTTATTCATAAATATTCAAGGTGGCTAGTGGGAGTTTTTCCAATTACAGACTACAAAACAATATTAAAACCACACTCTCACCCGAGAGCAGCTCAATAACAGTTTTACAGGTGTTGTCGGTCCCACCTTTGGGTGTCCCTGTCCCATTGGTGACACGGTAGTCACGACTTAACTCCTCTTACATGCAGGCTAACAGGCCTGTTTGACATTCTGCGAGGTTACAATCCATCCCCAGAGCCACGTTGGGAGGAAAATGGGGGCAGACAGGTAGCATATTCTTCTCTCAGCCGCGCGGTCACTGTGTAACCCTTTGTCGAGGACAGCGCTGGAGGCATTCAGACATATCTGTGCAATCTCAGGGTGACCTCTACTCATCACAACTTAGAAAATATACCCGAAAAATATACATGGAATACCAAGCAGACAATTGGTCTTATCTTGCATCTCAATCCTTTACTTTATATGTTTTTGGAAAACAGGAAGATATTTATGCAAGGAAATTGTGCAACTGCAAATGTTCAAGGTCACAACATTTGCTTAGAGCTACTGTGCACAACCTATTGAAACTGCTATTGTAAAATGACACAAAGATAGTATATGTGTTATTGTGAGAAGAGTATATGAATATATTAGATGTTTCTTTACATAATACATCACAATTTTATTCTAACATCAGGAGGATACTTGCAATGACCCAAAAATCATTCTGAATCCCAGCTGGACGGTGTATGCATTTGAATATTTGTTAACCTCAAACTATACCCTGTTTAAGATTGTATTGACCAATTCACCTCTTCTGCCCTCGACTCCCATTGTCTTCATCTCCTATAGTGCCACTTGTAGGGAAGGTGATGTGAATGGGTGCAGGGGGAAGGCGAGCGCAGCAATGAATTCACAAACAGATAAACAGACAGAGGTCCTCTTCTGAGATCACAAAAACACTCTTAAATTCAGTAAACACAACTTCATACTATAATCTATGTTTGTTATTCTGCCACTGCTCTAGGCCAGCGAGTGTGTTTGTGGGTTTGTTTTATTAGTTGTTTTGCAATAGGCTGAATGTGGCTGATCAAAGCAATTGTGTTTTTTTCTTTTTGGCTGGACTCTTTGCCATCAGGGAAGTCGATGAAAAGGAATGACAATATTTTAGTCATTGTTCTCGTTGTTAGGAATATATCGCAACACTTCATGCTCAAGATCTTTCTCCTGTCTTAGTGAAGTTCTGCTCAATCTTTCTGTAAGGTTTTCCACAAAGGATTTCTCTGTGATACATTTAAATGACGCTTCAAATGCCATTTTAACGTGTCTTCCTTCAACATCGTCAGCAAACATTACACAAAGTAGCTCAGCAATATGAAACATACCGTAGATTGCATATTTGATGACGGTATTCTTGCAGAGAATGAAATGTGCATAATGAGGTGTAAAGAGCAGCGTGTACATTTCACCACTTTACTGTAGATGCACATTGTGTCAAAAGGAGCACGATGTTGGAGATTTATAAAGCTATTACTGACACGTTTACATGAGTTATGAATGACTGCAATCAGCATTGAAAACAAAGGCGCTTAAAGTCTGACTGAGGAATATGAAAGCTAGTCATACAGATTAGCTGGAGTGGATTACTTTACAAAGTGTTTTATTTCCAGTTTAGGTACAATGGAATTAATCAGAACAGAAAGATGTATAAAAAGCAAATCTTATAGCTTTCTAAATCTAGAGAACCTAGATCAACATTTAACTATTGTATGTGGTTAATCAGATTGAAATAAATTCTTGGTCGACTGCAGACATGCCATGCCGATCGATTAGTCCACTAAATGGGACAGTGGTGCAAAACTGGCAAAAGCTCTCAAAACGTTTCAGTATCTATGATCTGACTGTGTATCAGACCCAAACCGCCCTCAAAAGACTGTAACTGTGCAACAGTTTATGCAAAAACAACTGTTTATACAGAAAGATGCTAAAAGGAGGTTTGTCCCATTCAAATCCTTATAATCGACTAATACAAATGCTGGTCGACTAAGACACCATCAACCGATGAATGGACAAAATGACTAAAGGCCTGCAGCTTGACACGCTATATATTAAATACATATCATATAATCATGTGTAATCGTGTTGCAGCTGTAAACGGCGCGCTCTGTAAAGAAAAAGAACCTACCGTTAGTCGTTTTGTGGCGTCTACTTCGATCATTCCCCTGAGCAGGTTCTGGCAGTCTGGAGGGATGAAGTGTGGCATGTGAAACACCCCTAACTTCACCTTCTCCAGCAGATTTCTCAAGTTGTCATCATCAAACGGCAACGCTCCCTGTAAAGTTAAAAACAAAAGGCAAATCAATTCAACCTAGAACAGGGTGAAAACAGTTAGCACGACTAACAAGGCTTGTCGAGAGAAAAGAGCCCACATTCGGAGTTCTAATCTTGCTAAAGTAATTTCTCAACTTACTAAACTCCCTAATTAGAGCGCTTGCTTTGCCCTCAGTCTCTGTAAATAAATAATAAACAGCGCCGAGCCGAAAACAAGTCTTTTTTCCTAATAATGACCCCATTTTCTAATTTACCACCTTCATTTAGCATTCTCTCATCACAGCCATCCATCACTGCGGCCTGACACCTCACAGATGTGGCTGTTTGATGAATGACAAGCTCCACCACGAGGCAAGACGTACAACGGGAAAGCACAGAGGGAAAAAGCAACAAAAAAAAGAAGACAAGAGGAGCAAGAGAAAGAGAGGAAGGGAAATGTGGGAGAGGTACAGAGGCGAAACAGCCTTGTGTAACAGATGATCTGAGCGGAGCCTAACTGCTGGGGAGTGCGCGCGTCTCCCACAATCAGACAAATGGTTATCTCGGAGCCAGACAGCAGGACCAAATAGGAAGAAGTGCAGGGAAAAAAGAAAAGTTTGGAATGAGAATTTATGCTAGGAGGTCTAAAAGTCACAGAGCTGACTAAGATGGGACGGTTTGATGGCGGAAGTGGTTAGCACAGTAACAATGACAAGTGTGGTCATTGAAAACACTGGACCAGACTGAAAACATGAGAACGAGAGGGGCGTGTGATCCAGCCCAACTCTCCATCTGATCATGTGCAAACTGTGGACATTTTTTTTCCCAACAACCTGCCGTTACAAAACAATCTCTTTTAGACCCAAGAATATTTAAGTTAAACTGTCATTATTAGGCACACTTTCCTGTAGACACTATTGTTCTTTTGTCTGCCATATAGTTATAATCTTGTTGTATTTTGCACATAAAATAGCTATATTAAATTGCAATTTTGATCTTAAAAAATACATGTTTTCTTATTCCCGGGTTGAAAACGGCTGCACTGTTTTCCGCTGCCCTTTACTGTACGTCACCATAAACCTTATCACAACAAAGTGCGCACGCTATCGACTATGGAGGGCTGCAGTTCACTATAGCGAGGAAAATAAAGATAACTCAAACATGCATCAATCACATGAACTTTGCATGGTTAATTGAGAAGGAGAAACAATCATAAAATGCTTAAATATGGCTTAATATGTCTCCTTTAAACATTTTTAGTGAAATAAACAAACCGACTCGACTGATCTATTTCTGATATTTCAATGTGCAATTCAAAAACCCCTTTTGTAGTAAAAACGACAACCTGCACGTGAACAAATCGACGGCGTAAGTGTGCAGAGCCTCTGGTCAGAAACTTGGAGTGTTGTATATTTTGGGTCCTTTTGCTTTCTCTTTGAATTATTCATGGCAGCCGTGAGTGGAAATATGGCCCAGCTGTTGCAGAAACAAAGCTGCGGGGCTAAACCACACAGGTAATGTTGACTCCATTATGAATACAGCGCCCGATACACGAGAATGAATAAAAGAGGATGTGTTGTCTGATCTTTTATTGTGCTAGAGTGAGCAGCTCCGGGGCGCACCGTATGGGTTTTAGACAGGACTGTGGGAATTTAAAGAAAAGGTAAGAAGTTTTAGCCGGCGCGGTTCTAAAGTCCTATTCTGTGCTACAATATAGACTGTTACGATTGATGCTGCGTAAATTATGATGTTTTATTACCATTTGGGTACCGACAGGGGCATTTCTAACTATAAGAAGAATATTTAGAAGCACAGGGCCCGCACAAAGCAATACAAGGCCCAACGGCAGCACAAAAACAAGATTTTCCCGATTATTTATTTGTGAAATGTTTTAATACATTATACACACATGGGGGTGGAACTTGCCCCAGGAGAAAACCTGTGCAGGGCCCTCACAAAGATTTAAACGACTCAACATTACCAGAGGAAACCAATCACTTATAAATGTTTTCTCTATCCTGAACACTGCAGCCTCGGTTTTGTCTTTTCGAAGAGGTGTTATAATCTTCAGGAGGCTGTGCTGTTTCAAATGCTCACCATTTCACAGTAAAAACAATCATCCTCCAAATATGACCCGATGAAAACCCACAACATTTTCTAATCTGTGACGAATCCAATTGCATTTTCTCCCGACCAACGGACGCTTACCACCAAGAGGGCGAACAGAATGACCCCGCAGCTCCACACGTCCGCTTTCCTCCCGTCGTACTTCTCTCCCTGCAGACAACACAAAGCACACATTCTCGTACATAAAGCCCAAGCGGTGGGAAAAAAAGGTAATAATAATTTTACAAAGTGAATTATGGAACTCACCCTGATGACTTCTGGACAGGCGTAGTGCGGAGATCTGTGAAATAAAAGGAGAACGTCATAAATTATTGAGAGAATTTTATATTGTTTGAGTTAATAAGTCAAGACAAGGCATACTCCGCTGCATAAAAGAACAATTTAGGTGGACCGTAAATGTGTCCGGGAGCATAGATCAAGATGACCGGGAGTTGTGTGTGTGTCCTCCTCCTCTGCTCACTCAAGGGCACCCGGTCTTTCACAGTATATCTGCAGCACATGGGAGACTGACAGCCCGGCCCGGTGACTCCACTGACAACCAGATTGACATCAATATCATCCCGAGATTTACTGTGGGGAGCGGTGACTGGTGAGCTTCATAGACCAGCGGGTGTCAGGGAGAAGGGCAGCGGTACTGGTATGAAGGCTGACAAATCCATCGGGAGAGACACTTCATGCTACGGAAATGCTATGGGTTCAAACTGTAAATACTTCAAAACCGGGTTATTTTGAGGTGTTTTTGTCTATATAGCGGTCACTCCCTGTCAGGTTGCTTGAGGGAGCATGTTGAAGGATGGGTGAAATACAGAGGGCATGGCGAGGTAATCATTGACCTATTCTTGCTATATTTATGAAATTAACTCATATACCACACATCTTCTGGTAAAATAGATCTTTTTTCACTCAGAGCAGCACTGTTGGAAAAAAATCTGTTTTTGCCAGCGCGCGTTGAGATGTACTCTAGGTTTGCTCTTACAAAGGTTTGCACTGCGAGTTGCAAATTTAACTGTAAATAACAATTTCCTTTTAGAGTGAGCTTGGATATTTTACCAAAAGTGCTTTTAGCATTGCTTAAGGTGTAAAACGGTCTGGATTTATGTATTATCTCTTTCTACCATAAAAAAAGCTATTCCTGTTAATAGTTGACAGTGACAGCCTTCGATGGGCAACATGCCTATAAATAATAAATCATTATCCATTTACTAGAGCCCAAAGTCAGGCATCGGAACTTTACATTTAGAATTAATCTTGTTCTGCTACAACTCTGTTCTGACTGCTACTGATCCTCATTTTCGTTGTTTTGAACCCAGTTGCCAGTTGCGTGGGTTTTCTGAATTCTTGCCCAAAAAATAGGAAGGTAATAAAAAAAACACTGCACCGTTTCTCAGGATAGAAGAATTTGCTGTTCAGACTGGCAACTCATCATACAAGCAGAAGGAGGGGCGCAGTTAACGGTGGTGCCCGTGGCAACCTCCAGAATAAAATGAATAGTAATAAGCTTATGATTAATCAAATTGAATTACTGAGGGTCATATATATAGTTCCTGAATCATTTCTTGCACCTGAATGGATACAAGTATAATGTATATCAGAATGCATAAAAAGCATTCCCTTAGCCCACCAAGGCCCTTCTCTGTCCTGTTCGAGTAACACATGTGCAATGACTTTGTGGACAAATGCAGCTTCGTCTTTGGATGCTTACGTCAGGTGACAGCAGACTCCAGGCAGATTTGTATGACTGGGCCGGGGTCCTGCACCTGTCCTTGCCTCTAAACCTCACATAATGGTGGGATACGTGTCACTAATGAGGCTTTATCTAAGGTGTGTAAACATGCAGGCCATTAGCGCAGCCCGTCTCATGTGTTCATGAATAGCACCCCCTGACGTCCCCGCTCTTCTCCGTGGGCTGTCAAAATACTAGCCCATAACAAACAGCGCCAACAGGGCAAGTTCAAGCGTGAGCCCATGCAAATAAGACCCTCCTGATTGCACGTGTCGCAGTGCATTATGCAGATGAGTGAGGACGGAGAGGAGGCGATGCCAGAGACTGCTGCTCGCTGCGGCTTCTCATCTCCACAGTTGGATCCCGCATCATTATCAACAAATTATTTGCAGATTCTAAAGTTAGCGGGTGGACAGGGAAAGCAGAGATCCGAGTCCTAATTTATCAGGATTACAAATTGAGTTAGTCAGCCATATCTGCAGTGCGCTCGAAAAATAAACTACCAGTGACACCAAATATATGTGTGGAATTAAAGAAGTGTACAACGTTGCAGTAAAAGTCCACGATGACATTGTGCTTGTTAAATCCAAATAAAATAGCTTTGGCATGTTACCAAATCAAAAAAGTATTCAAAATTGGACTTGATAATACACCAAAAATGTGCTTTGGCATAATGTTAAATAATGTGCTTTGGCATAATGTTTAATAATATTTAACATTATGCCAAAGCACATTTTTGGTGTGCGTTGTGTTCCCAAAGTAGTTTGCCCTCGGTAGTGCCCACTTTACTATAATGGACTGTAATTGTCATTTTGTTCTAGTATAACTGAGTGTTTATTTTTATACCTTTAGAGTTTATATTTCTTTCACCGGACATTTATGGACTAAGAAACGTTTCTTCTGGAGGATACGGCTTGTCTCCATGGAGGTTATGTTCCACTGCGGGTGTTTTACTTCTCAATACTACAAAAAACGTGTCTCCTTTTCACAGATCTGACTTGTGACTTGGCCAGGTGGCATCACATATAGTATAGTTACAGTGCACCTTCAAAACAAAATTATAACTATATTTCTTCATAGATTCTTTCGTCTTTTTCTGTTCCATTGAAATGTTTGAGAAGCATTATTGTACAGTACATAAAATAGAAGGAGGCCCCAACAATAGTATATACAATTTAACTACTCAAAAGTTATTGTAGGTTTACTGTATTAAAACTATTACTGATGTGGTGTCAATAATCCCTTCAGCAACGTGCTAAAAATGTGGCAGCAACTCCCACAACAATCCCACATTACAGGCGTTGGATAATAGAGATAAAAGGAAGCAATAAGAGGCACTTGCCAATGGCCGTTGTGAAAAATGCTCTCTTTTGAGGAACAGTTGCGCGTGGGTCGACACAACATCAGTCTTTCCGCCCTGCTGTTTGCAAAAGCTCATTTAGTCTCCTAACCTTGCGCTCCTGATCACGGGGAGAGTAGAGTTCACTCGTACTAATACATCATCTTTACCGAATACGTCTATGGCAGGAAACAGCGCCTATAGATGAATTTGATGAGGTGTATTCAGAGTAAAGAGGGATAAAAGGCTGTGAAAATGTGTTAAGTCACAGTGTAAAGATTCAGTTTTGTCATTTTTTCATTTTTTCATCAATAAACTTTCTATACTCCGATTTGTGTATCCAAGAATAATTTTGAGTCGTTGGGACGAATTCAATATGTGAAATATTCCGAGCTAAACAAATCAAGCCGAACAAATCAAATTTTACTTAAAAATTAAGAATATGTAAAGTGGAAACAGAAATCCCCCAAAGACTTAAGCCAATTTTAAAGCTGAGTCAAGCAGTTTATTCAGTCAAAGTCCATCCAATTAAATTGCATCTGAAGCCTTGGCATTTAAGTCATATAATTGATCACAGTTGGTTAATGTAATGGGAAAATGAACACATCTGACACATGTGGTGTATTAAGTATGATTTAGGACTGCAGTAACGCGTGCCATTGGGAAGTCTAACATTTGGAGATTGACACTGGAAAGAAATATTACTCTTGAAAGTGCAGTCACATTTGTTTGAGGATCATTCTCACCTGGAGGATCAAACTAGTATAAAAACCGGTGCAAAAACTAGAGTTTACTCAAACACTCACTGTTGCTCACTATTGGAGGTTTAAATTTACATTAGTGATCAAAACCTACTGCGAGTCCTTTTCACACAAACTGGCGCGGCTTGTCACCACATGCAGGCTAATTTCCTCTCATCAGTCATTACAACTGAACTAATCAAACAACAGCGAGGGGCGAGCGTACAGCTGGGCCAGAGTGACTCAGACTGATGAAGCGCTGGCTATGGGTGCTCATATTTGGCTCTCGTCAATAGCAATGTCTATATGGATAAATATACACGATTAGGGTTCCCAGTACTCCCCCGTACCTGGAGCGAGCCTCATCTCCACTCTGCACCAGCATCGCGGCGAACAGAATACATTTGTGTCAGTGCGTGGCAGGGTGGAGGTAAATAAATGTGTTTAATTAAAAACTGTCATATCTGCACTTAGAGACGCGGCGACCAGAGGAGCATGAATAATCGATAACTACAGAAACAGCATATGCATAAGCTGTTAGTGTTGGTATTAAGGAATGCAAACATCTCCCGCTTGTATGTTTTTATTAGAGCCACGACGTCGGCGCAGAACAGATGAAAATAGCTACTCAAACAGAGAGCGAGAGTGTATATATTGGCTCAGCTTACACCTGCAACAAGTGCCTTCCGCAAATGCACACTGGGGAGCAATGTACTGCAGCTGGAGTACATAGCACACATTGCACAGTGCAAGTGGAGGATAAAGGCAGGAAAATACTACTCCATCAGTAAAATGTTAAAAATGAAGTAAGTCATGTATTATGTATGGACCCAGTCTTCAAAATACAGCAAAAATATATAATAAATAAATAAACAAATCACTGTTGACAGCAGTGACAGTCTGCAACATTTAGGAGTGTAAATATGATGTATTTATATGTTAAAAAACCCTCATAAAACTGATAAAACTCATGAATCTCTCTCAAACCATCAGCTAACTCACTCCATACCCTCTCCCTTCTACTGTGGTCCCATTTCAATTGTATAATCTATAGACAATAATTGACTAATACACATTTTGGTCGACTACAACACCGACCAATTACCGTAACGTCCAATTAGCGACACTGACGACACTGAGATTATCCAACGATGCCGGCGCGTTGCATTGTATTGTGTGAAGAGAGATGGACAGACAAGTTCGTCGGAACGGGACAAAGGGGCTCCGGGGTCAGACGAAATAAACCGAGCCGGAATAAACCAAGCCGGAGCCACACGCAGACGGGGAAGAGCATGTCTCTAATTTAAAAAGCACTGATTCAGAGGAGTAATCTGGAGGGAATCAGGCCAGACCAGCACAGATGTCAATAGAGGCTGAGAATCTGCAAGCACACTGTGTACGACTGAGCGAGACGTGTCACTGTTGGTACAAGTCTTTACATGACGTTTTTTTTGTTTCATTTTCAGAGCGAATTTGAATTAGGAAATAATGTTATTGTATTTTAAACTTGTCTTATTCTTTAAATTGATTTTCTGCTTAGAAGAACCATAACGAGTCATTTTGTGCATGCAAATTTGATCATTTAATGTCAAATCAGAAGTTTAAAAATAGTGTTGTCTTTTAAGGGGCTGTACCTTATTGGATTCACGTAATAAAATCAGTTTTGTCGCAGTACAGTAAAAGCATCGACTCGGGTCAACATGGGTCCATTGTGTGCATTTTGGATCTAATTATAGAGTGTTTCTTTTAATGGCATATTTTTAAGACGGAGAAAATAAGGTACAGCGTCTATAATGAATAACTACAATGACATTTGCAGTATACACATTGCAGTTTGAAAGCAGCTGTTGCAGGGACTGAATTTAGTTCACACATTGTAAAATTGATGGTGCGGTCGTGACTTGCAGCGGATCATAAAAGCGGGCATCGGATCCAAGGGAGAAAGAACAGTAATGTGTGTCCGTGGCCTGGCCCTGCTCCCAACCAGATATCACACTTTGGAGAGACACCAAGCGCTCCCCAGTTTCAAACACTAAACGCCATGGGATAAGAGAAGCTTTGAGGTCCCGACACCTGCCGGCGGGCTCCAGGCCTTCACTCAAAAACCATCATAGTTCAGCTTTAAATATATAGTGTGCTTCTTTTGTTCCTTACAGGCAAACAGGTCACAGTAGATTGCGCGATCACTCACCCGCAGCTGGTTTCCAAGAGACTGTCTCCAACCTGAAGGGACGCCATGCCAAAGTCTGCTATCCTGATGTTGTTCTTTTCATCTAGCAACAAGTTTTCTGGTTTCAGGTCCCGGTGGCTGCGAAACAGAGCAGAGATAGAAGACATTAACAACACACAGAGCATAGCTTGACCCAGAATGTCCTCAAACAGCTTCTCTTCATCTCCTGTTGGTATTAGCTTACAAAGACTTGAGTGAACGATCAAATGTGAGGTTTAGGGAGAGATGGGAGGGATTCTGTATATGTTGGAGGTTGGACAAGAGGTTGGATAAATAAGAAAAGTATTCAATAATTTTCAAAAACTATGAAAAAGGGGTACATTATCTGCCTCTATTATGATTAAAGTTATATTTGGACATATTAGGCATTATTTGTACTGGCCAGTAAACACACTCTAGAGGCTCTTTGCATGTACCTATATCTACTGAAAGCATACATTTCTTCATATCTGGGAGATATCTCATCAGGAATGTTGTTAGAGCTCCATATACTGGCAACAGAGGGAATTATCGTGTGGAAGTAGACAAAAGCTAGCTTGCCCCGAAATGCTAATGTAAGTTGTAATGACGGCGTTTGAAAGTAGAAATGCTCAAATATGAATGTGGCCATGATTTATGGACTTAAAACAGCGCAGAAGATCTCAGGAGCTGTGAGAGCATACATCAGGGAGGGTTTTGTGAGGCTTATAGGGAGAGGGCTAACTCCAGGTATGTTGAGGGAACAATGTTAAAAGTACATAACGTTGCACAATATGTGTCCTGTACAACGCATTACAAATGTTTCTTGGAGAATAAAACAAACTATTATCAGTATATTTTTGAAATGCATTCAGCTTTAAGTGTGTATTCTTCATAAACTTTTTCATTTTCATAAACTAAAGAATAACAAGATGTGGTTATTACTGCTTTGTTATTGGAAATGTAAATAAATATTTTAAATCCCACTCAGCATATGCTCTGGTATGCACACACCTACCACCTGTGCTACTCCTCTTTGATCCGGCAGTGCTTAAACAAGGGGCTCCCAACCTCATCGCCAGGCTGTATGAGGAGTGACAACCCCCCATGGTCGCCCCCCTCTCGTCCCTCTATGGCTTCCTTCCTCTCATCTCCCAGACATGTAGCCACCAGCAAACGGTAGAACTCTGGGCCCGTGGAGGCCGAGTTGCTGTTCATTAGCTGCCACTCATTACCAGCAAACACAGCGAGGGGTGTAAGTATCCAGCCAGCACCGTGTCCCGCCTTAAAAGGTACAGAGGGGGGTGGTCTTTATCCTATCATGTATGCTACAGCTGCATCGGGATTGGAGCATTAGCTGGGGTTGATTCTGTCTGTATTAGTTGAGACTGGTGTTTCTAAGGGATATGTGCAAAAGAACAGCAGATGCAGTTTTGTTATGCGCAAACTCTGTCATTTTTAATTGATACTCATTAATGTCTCATTGAATTAACTAAATTGTGTCCAAAATACTAAAGGAGGTTTACGTTGTATTCACAAGACTAATAGTGCCATCTAAATTACTATGACCAAACCTAGCTCAATGTGGGTCCACTGGTGCCTCAAAGCTCCTGACAAGGCAGCGTTTTTCCCTTTTTTGAGTTGTGGCAATCTTTTATTGATGAAAAGATGCCATCCCATACCACCATGTATGGTAAATATCTTGGGAGTTCTTTTGGTGCTTTTTCAGGTTCAGAGGTTTTCTCAAGACCCTTCAAAATGGAAAATCACTACTAAAAATGATCATATAATGTAATCAAAGTCTATTTTTTTCCCAAATCACACCTGGCAATCCTTCAAGGCACAGTAATATGTTCTATGGCAAACTCATTGAAAATCAATGACTTAAAGATGGGTTGGATGTAAGGTACAAAACTTCCCTAATTGTATGGATAATTACAAGATTATTTGATTCCTCTACATTTTTTAATTCAATCTGGGATCCCTTGTAGTATTGTTTTACAACCAAAAAACATTCTCTGACTAAACGTAAAAGTTTCAAAAGTGTGTGTCATAAATAGGCAAGATGTAACTATGTGCAGTATACTGTATGTGTAAATGAAACGTATTGTGTTTGATGAGAGCATTTATAACACTTTTTGTGCCCAACTTCCGGTAATAGACAGTGCCAAACCGTACAGTGAAAAATGAACGCTAAACACAACCTTGCAATGCATCTGTTCTGTAAACACAGAAAGCAGCCAACACGTCACAAAGCCCTCTTTAATCTTCCCTTTAGCCTATCCCTACAAAGCCAGCGCAATGTGGCTTTGAGGAGCGCCTCATCAGTAGTGACGTTTAACCTCAGATGACATCAGATGGAGCCCGGTCTGCAGGGATAAGCTGTCAGATGCTTTGTTATCACACCAAGAGAGCCCCTGTGATCATGGCCATAATTGAAATAAAACTGAGATAGCGTCTAAAACAGGTTACCTCAAGGCAAAAGCCCTTATCTGTTCACACAAGCTAACATTTGGGAATGCTGTCAGAGGATCAGGCAGTTGTTTAACCAATTGTTGTGGTGGGAGAGCATTGATAAAAGACTGTGATGCACTGTGATCTTCAACTTCAACTAAGGTACACACTTGGACTTGAGTAGACTTCACTATCAGGAGGATGGTACAAGAAACTTCATGCGGTATTTGTGAAAATTATACAAACTTCTCGATCTCCCTGACAACAAGCAGGCGATGCCTCCAGGCCAAGTTACAGGTCGGATCAGCAGAGCGGCGACTCCATTCAAATTAAGAATACATGTTTGAAACAGTTTTATCAGCAATAAAACATCCATAGTTGAATTTACACAATATGTATACACTTAATGATATACTGTGGAATATCCCAGACAATGTGTAATAAAGTAAAATTTGTTTTTGCCAAAGTGCAGGTGTATGGTAAAGCAGCTCTTCGGGTCAAATGAGGCCGCTGTGTGCAGTCTGCATATAATTATCAAGTGCTTTATCTTCTGTGTACCAAGAATTGCAGCGTTAGGGAAGTGGGAACAAGTTTGGACCGCTGCAAACAGTTAAAAATCAGCTAGTTCTGTTTAAAAATAACGTACAGTGCCTTTAAGTATGATTTTACTTTGAGTGGTAAAAGGCACTGTACTCTCAAGAAATACTTTTTTCTAGATATTGTTTGCGTAGTACTGTGTTTTGAACCTATGTGTTTTCAATAGACAGTTCCATGATCAAGAACTATTTGAATATTTGGGAAAAAAAGATCCCAACAATAACTCCCATTGCCCATTTCCTAATCCTCCTAATCTCCTAAAATAGGACTATTCAGTTCCTATGACAGAGACCATTGTGTGCCTGATCCTGCTGTTTGTTGAGTGAGTCACTGGTTTACAGTTTATCAGCAGATATCTGTGCACAGCTTTCTTCTTTACACATGAGTCATCCACAATCTGACAAAGAGCGGGGGTCTTCTTCTCAGAGTGTGGACACAAGACATGACGTACTGACATTTATCAACTAGAACCATGTCAAATCATTCCTCTTCAAACTAAAATAATTGTTTGTCAGTGGGAGACAAGGCGGTAAATGCTCACTTGGTAGAAATTTTTATGATTTGATCTTTGTGACTTTGCGCTATTGCTTATTTTTGCTTGGTCCTTGGGCAATACACTTCACCTGCCTGTGTTAGTGTGACTATACTATAGCTGGAGAAACACATTTTCCATTTTATGTTTATCTGCTGCAACATCAACAGGACAAATTACATGTGGATGTTTTATTGGCTGTCAGGAACCCCGTATCCATAATGGGACATTAAAGTGTCTCTGGCTGACACATTAGGGTGCACAGAGCTCCTGTAATCTTGCGCACACAGCAGGCTTTGCAATGGGAATATTTGTGTGTGCGCTCATATGTCACAGCGCTCCAGGCCTGTCACCACCAGTCAGCAGCAGCACCAAGGAAACGCTCACACCCATGTTCAGTCTTATGTGTTTAAAACTACACCTTTGCTTTGGTGTTTAATGCATGTATGAAAGTGTGAAAGAATTTAAAGTAGTTACTATTAAAAAAACTGTTACTACAAGTTGATTAGATGTGTGGTGGATGCAATTTGAACACTGGAATGATTAAAATGAGTCTGCTGAAAGAGACCTTTAAAAACATTTTCACATGGCATGACAAATTACAGCAGTTGCGGTTACATGCACACTCAAAGTCATTATAAGATGATTTAAATTATATTTAAACATTAAAAATGTCTTATTTCTTTCTTTCATGGACCCTCTAATTGCTCACGTCAGATTGTGTGGTTTATGTGTCATTTAAATGATCTTAAAGTTCCTGAAAGCAGATCATAATCACATTTTGGTTTGCGTGTAAACAGTAATTTTCAAATATTAAAAAGTCAGTTTAGCATAGTAATGGACCTTTCAACATAAACCGTTCCCGTTTTCAATTCTGAAAAATCTTCTTTCAAGTTTAGAATTTTTGTTATTCTAATTTACCCACTTTTCCATGATGAAAGCAGAGTAACAACTTACTCATCACCATCTGCTTTTGTAACTTCAATAATCTAGGCTTATTCACATTCACATACATGTGTGTGGATATATTTTTGGTAAAACAAATGCTAATTTAGCCGTAAAATCATAAGAGAAAAGATGTAATCACAAAATAGAATGTAGTGCTTGGCATTGAACTATTCAATTCCATTCCATGTGGTGAAGGCCTGTTCACGGCACTGTCCTTAGGGTGTCATTGAGTGTAATTTACAGCATACATGCGTATGTACACCCAGTGGGGCTGTTAGACATGATTCTGGCAATCCAACACCATGCCGCTCTTTAATTGCCTGTGATCATTTGCATGCTCCACGCTGATATATATATGTGCTGTGACCCTGTAATGGGGCAGTCGCTTAGGATGAAAATCACAAATACACAAGTCCAGAATTATGCTAACCCTCATGACATGATACAATTCATATTAGGACATCACATCAAACTTAATTTGTTTATCTCTACTATATACCATTAATTGACCAGAAATATCTGCAGCAGCCAGTAAGTCAGTCAAATCTGCACATTTTAGCTTTGGTCTGAATGGACAGATCCTTCTTTTAGACACTTGTGTGTCAACAAAAGTAACAAAAAAACATTTTCTTGTTTTTGCAAATGAACTTCTCAATTGTTGACCACAATTGTCTGTTATCAAATATTGTCTACAAATATCTCTATATTTGTACCATGTGTATGTATCAAAGACAAGGCGGACAGCACAACTGGTTCACTCAAAAAAATCTATACAAATCCTATTCATGATAAATCACCACTTACACACCTCACATCAGTATTGCACTAATTACCCAAAGCTAACCTGTCTCAGAACACTTGAACAGGATGCAAATGACCTCAGAGCGTCTTACAGCACATTTATCTTTTCCATTTTTACCAAGGCCGCAATGGTGCTCACACTGCACCATTCAGAGAGAGGATTCTTCACAAAGACCAATGCTCCCTTTTAGCTGGTGGCACACATCACAGTCTTCTTATTTTTATGCTTCCCTTCTCCCAAAGTTTCAAGGCCCCTATTGACCCAATTAGATGGTAAGCACTTTCAATTCAATACCTAAAGGCCAATATTCTATCGCATTAGTGAAAGAGGACGGTGTTTTAACTGTGGAGTAAATGACACGTTCCCCAAAGCCACTGTTTTAGGAGCTGAGAGGGATGAAGGAGACATTTGAATCATTATCACTATTTTGCCTTCTTCCAATCTTGCACTTTTTAAAGTATGGCTTGGAGCAGGTCATTGGTGCGTGTGTGTGTGTGTGTGTGTGTGTGTGAGACACTATTAGAATTTTAAGTTCAGCACTGAATAAAACTGTAAAATGTTGATAATAGTTGATAACATTTTGATAATAGTTGTAGTGAAGCATGTTTATATCTCCATAATGTTTATAACTTTATTACTTTGCATGTCCGACCCACTTATAGACTCCTTAAAATATTTTGACATCAGATCTAAATGGTAAAGGTTTATGTCTTTATAACAAAAATAAGCACGTATTTGATATTTCAAGTGTAGAAATCTCAAATCTGAGGTTCACAAAAAAAAAACATCCACACATACATACATACATACTTAACAACTGTGATAAAATACAATCGCAAATGTGTTCAAACTGGGCTATGACATCACTCACATGTGTTTGAGTGGTTTTCATTCGCCAAAACCCCCTTGATTAATCATATGTTGTGATATCCTGAGTCTAAGAACAGCATTACCAGTGTCATCTGAGACAGAATAACAACACATCCGTTTAATGCAGCGACAAAAGCTGAGGATTACTATTACAATCATTTGGTCAGAGAGAAAAAATACGGGTTGTTGTGCCAATATGTGTGTGCACTTAATCCACCAGCGTTGGACTGGGGGAAGATGGGAAGAGCAGTGGACCTTCAAGGCAGAATAAACAGACAGGCTGTCAGGACGGCTCGGAGTGGCAGGGATTGAAAACATGCTTGGAAAGTCAAGTTATCTGAAATACACAGACAGCTTTGAATATGTGCCTACTTCTACACACTGATTTAGAAAATGTGAGCACAATTTATCAGCAATTTGCGCATATACAGTACCTCCGGTCATTACTGCCACCTTAATATTAGTGCCCATTTACTTCCACGTTGCAGCCGGCGATGCCATTTGTCTTGTGGAGATCTCCTCGTACTCCCACTTGGCCATTGCTTTAAATCAGCCGCCATAAACCAACCCGCACTCAGAGTCGTGTTCGTTCTCTGCAGGTGTCATTTTTCTCCCCACCCAATTTCCATCTCGACGTTCCCTTTGAAATCATATGCCCTTTTTCATTCAGTGTTATAACCACTAGAGCAGGGGAAAGGAGCAAGCGTTAGAATAGTAAGAATGGAATATAATAGGACATTTCCATTCCAGGGCATTATGAATCACTGTACGTTTACTAATGTTTTTTCTTTTAAGCCGTGGCTTCTGGATAATCAGGCATGCTGACTAATTTATATGTTTTAACTAACATCTTTTACAAATGTTCCTGTCTATCTTGTTGTGAGACAGTGATTGTGTTGTCTATAGACATGCTTATTTTTAACCTGTGTTTTGTGTACATTGTGTTAACATAATACAACTCACTAATACTCAACTCCACATTGAATTTCACTGATCTTTAATGTCTTTATGTCACTGTGTCTGGTCCGAACTGAGCGTTTTGTGTCTGTGGCATGTCTTGTTTTCTGACCTGCCAATGAATATAAACTTATGGATGGGTCATAATACATAATGCTACAATACTGTATGAGCTATGTACAAGACTGACTCATACTTTGGAGGATATTTCGAGGAAAAGGTCAGTTATTGCTGCTCATGGTGGTACAATAGAGTGAAGTAAATAATAATACATTACATATAAATCCAGTGACCCAAGCCACAAGGAGTCTAAACACATTTTAACATATTTAGCAGACTAATAACGATCACAAATGAGAGTATAAAGAATACATACATTAAATAATACATAAATTGTGAATTACTGGTATTTTCATCTCTATAATAACAATGTTTATCTATCTGGTCAGCATTTAGTGTTCAAAAACGCGGAGGTAAATTACTGTTACTGTGAATAGCCTCGATAGCCTCCTAAAATAACAAATAAAACAAACCTGACAGTCTCCTGGATTTAAAAAAAACATTTATTTTTGCATTTCAGTATTTTATCTTCAACCCTAACAAGGCAATTTTTCTTTTCTTTTTTATATCTACACGACTTGACATCGGAATAGTATTGAAGCTAACGTGATGCTCAAGGCCTTAATAGCATTGTACAGGCGACCTACAAAGAGCCGGAAGGGGGATTCGCATGCACCAGGGGCGATGATGCCTGTGTGTGGGAGTAATGTGACTTTTGGACCAGGTGTTATCAGGCACACGTGTAGGAGGCTTCCATAAATGCGCTCCTTATGTGTCAAAATGGCAGGATGTGTGACCGTCATTGCGTGGTGGCGCATGTTTGGAGAAGCTTTAAAGCTACTTGCAGTGAAGGATCGCGTTGATCTAGCACCCACACCGTGACATATTGTAATAAACATGAGACACCGTAATGTGGCTTAGGAGGGAGGATGTCAGGGGTCGGAGGCGGGCGGTGCTTATCGATTACAGTACGTGTTTCTGGAGGTGCGTGTGCGTGTCGAGGTGTGATGAACCGATATCTAAGAGGGAGATGTTGGGTGGGGGGACTGTTGTGCGTCAACTCGGCTTTAAATGAACACATCGAGACCAGAGTCAAGTGTCAGTGTGGCTTTGGAAACACAGCGCTGGTCAATACTGCTACTGAGGACATGACAATGGCAGAGGCGAGCACAATGGAGGAGGCTATTCGAGATCAATCCGATACTATTGGCAGCACAGTTTACTTAAAAGGAGATGATTCATTTCAGCCGCATGTGTGGGGAGAATCAGAGAGTTGGTCAAGAGCAAAAACAGCCAAGAGTATTGTATAGAAACCGACGTTTACCAATCGGAATCAAATCAAATAACAGTCTCGAAACTTGACTGAAGTGGAGTAATAATAATAATAGATTTCTTAAAAGTTGCATTGCGTCGCAGCTTGCTTCCCAGATCACTATTCACAGTCAAAATGTCTGATTCCTGTCAGCAAAATTGTTAAATTGAATGAATAGACATGAAGGTTTTGTGATTTCTGTCATGTCTTTGTGATTGTCCTGCGTTTTTTCTCCTGTTGTGTGAAGCACTTTGCATTGCCTTGTGTACAAATAGTGCTCTACAAATAAACTTGCCTTGCTTCGCCTTCCCGCTCAACAATCGTGTGCGACTTGAGCTGTTTGCAAACACTAAAATAGTCCAATGAACAGCGGGCAAAACGATCCGCAGCCGTCACTCAAGCCTGCTCTGAATCACACGCCTGCGGAATTCTCACACAATATCAAAACAAAACATCACACTCAGACAATTGTCGGTTTGACGTTAGATCAATAAATGACGGGGAGAACACAACAAAGACGTCTTTTTCTCCTTCAATGACAAGTTCCTCTTCTTGCGACCGATTTCATGCCACTGTTTCCATAGTTTGCCTCATCTCCCTTGTCACCGAGCGTTCCCTTTCCGTTCCTTTTCCTCGCCTCAAAAGCCCCAAAATTCCCTCCGAATCCACTGTGAATCCAGTCATAAATAGTTGGCGTCCCGTTCTGAGTTCACCCATCAAGAGAGATATTTACGGATTTGATTTTAAACTTGAATGAAAAAGGAAAAAAACCTGAAAAAGTCCCCTGTGAGAAGCTTCCCTGTACTTGACAAGCAGAAATGGAGGAAATTACAGCAATAGGGGCTTTTTATTGAAGGGATGCAGGGATCTCATTAGAGCGGCGTGAAGCAGAGGTGCGGGGGGTTGTGTCTGTCTGCCACAGCACACCTAATTGAGGTTGGAAGGAGGGCGCTCAGGTTCCCAAATAATCCGTTTTGGGGCTAAACTTACAAGGCATCACATTTTATCTAACAGCTGCGGGTTAAGGATTTGAGGGAAACTGGCTGCAATTGAGAAAGCTCCGGCTAAGGAACAATTACAGCGACAAATACAGAGCAGGCATGTCCCAATTTAGAGCGATTTCCGTCTCACTCCTGACTGCGGCTCTACGGTGAATTATATATGGTAAATGACATGGCTTTCTGGTAAAAGATGCTGCATTACATCATGACTTTATGCTTCACGAACCTTATCGCAGAACTGACCATGAATTATTCAACTTTTGGTTCCAAGATTTGATGTTGGATCCAGAGGAAGCGCTTTAGACATATTCTATATATTTTGAATTGACATGAATAGGGATTAACCCAGTAATATTGCCTGTATATAAATAAATACTGTAGTGAATATTGTCAACCAGGTGGAAAGTAACAAAAGGAATGTACTTTCTCAATACGTTCAGGCACGTTAGATATTGAAATGTTTTGCCCACAACAACAGACAAGTGTAGGCCCAGCTACTAAATGTATTCTGGACCTCTGAGGATGCATTAATGAGCAGAAACATGCGGGGACTGACCACATGAAAGTCAATCACTGTTTTGACTAATAGCAATGTCTACATGAAGCCTGTGTGTGCATGTTTATTCGCACCACCATGTGTCGAGTGCGTTCATCCTTCATCCGATTTTCTTCATTCATTTGCAATTAATGCAAGTTCAGCACATCAAGTACCTGTTTAAATTAAGTCAAGAATCTCATCGTGAGATAATCAATACGATGCGTCTGAGCTGTTCTTTTTGTGCACCCCCAGTGGCTATATTATTAAATCAACGCAACCCAAAATGTAATTGTCTACTCCATACAACATACTGTGCGGGAATACAAAGTGGCTCGATCAAATCACATCATTACAACTCTTACCTAAGCATTGCATGACGAATAAGTTTAATTTGTTTCTTTTAATTGCCTCTGCAGCAGTATGCAAATATCCTCCCTGAGCGTTTGGAGCAAGCGGCACAGAGGGTGTGGGGGATTTGAAATGCACCTAGTTTGTATTTGTGTTTTATCATCAGCAGAAAACTCTCGATCCAGAAAAGTGGTGCTGAGAAAGGAAGATAACTTCTGCATTACTGCTTTATGAAACTTAATGAAGACGCTAAAGGGGCTATATAGCGTTTTTTATTTATACAAACTTGGTCAACTCCAGGACAGCACTGCATGTTCTGTAACTTCTAACAATGGAATCTTACAAAAAGGAAACTATGAATAAGTACTCTACTGTTGCATTAAAGAAGCAGAAGGGTAGTAAATAGTAGATGTATCGTGATCTTTTGGACAAAAGTTTTGCATTTAAATAATTGTTGTAAGATGGATTTTACACATTGCTGACTTGATTTGGTGTGGGGCATTATAACTCGGCATGTCAAGATTATTAGGTTAATCAATAACCATCATTATTCAGGTCACAATATAAATTTTAGAAAAAAAAATACCAATACAATAATTGTGACAATTTTGGAAGCAATATTATTTTTTTTTTAGTGGCTTGGAATTTAAAATGTTGTAAAGCTGGTCACAAACTGGTAAATGTGTATGGGGGGGAAAAAAGAAGAACGATTTTATTGTTGTTAGCTCACAATCTCAGTAATTGAGAATACATTGTGATATAATCGTAGCTCTAAAACTTTTATTGCAACCTCCCTAAATATAAAATATGAGAAATTATAAACATTAAAAATAACTATTATGATAATGATACTAATGTATAACATAGAATATCAAGCCTATGGAGAGAGAAAAGATTAAATCTGAACTGGTTGAAAAGTTCAAGACTCTTGAATTAACAAAGATACCGTGCCTTGACTTTTAGAATATGTTCATGTTCTGTTATGAATATACTGTATCCTTTAAAATATAACACAACATATTAAGTTCAATTATATGTTTTATGCTGAAGTAGTAAATGTACCTGTATTCAGCCCAAACCCATGACTCTTGTGTCTGGACTTACATGGCCCCATCTCTCATGTTAATAACTTCACCATTTACAGTTTATTGCATAAAAATAACCTCTTGGACAGAATTACACAAAAATATATGATGTTTATCGCACAAACACCAAATCTGTGTTCCAAATTCAAATTCCTCCCAGTGCTGCAACGCGCTGTCAGTCAAGAGTATGAGTCATGCATCTCCAGAATCCCTCTGTACCAAATCTACACAGTCAGTTTGACAAAGATCCATTCCAACACAGGATATAGAATACAGACGTCCCAGCTCTCACTCACTCCCACTTCTCTTCACTGACACACTCCAATCTACAGTTTGATTTTATCCTGCCGTTTCTGGTGTTTGCCTCATCTCCCTTGTCGCATATCATTCTCCTCCACCGCACGGAACGGAAAGTTTTAACAAAGTATGAGAGAAAACACTATGTCTCTTTTCGAGTTGTAGGTGACGGACTTGAACGAGGGGGAAAACAATATTGGAATAATATTACAATGTATTTCTGTTTGGGTATGGGACGTGCTTGTGTCGAGATCCTTCACTAGATCGCTGGATAAACGTGTACATGTATGTAAATATATCTATATACTGTCAAGAAATATCAGAATTACACAAAGAGAAAATAAACAACCTCTCCTTGAACCGACACCTTAACGTGGTGGAGGGGTTTGAGTGCCCGAATGATCCCGGGAGCTATGTTGTCGGGGGCTTCATGCCCCTGGTAGGGTCTCCCAAGGCAAACAGGTCCTAGGTGACGGGTCAGACAAAGATCGGTTCAGAAGCCCCCTATGATGACAACACGAACAAGGCAGTTTACGTCGCCCGGATCGGCGTCACCGGGGCCCCATCCTGGAGCCAGGCCTGGGATGGGTGCTCCATGGCGAGCGCCTGGTGGCCGGGTCTTACCCCACGGGGCCCGGCCGGGCACAGCCCGAAAGAGCGACGTGGGGCCGCCCTCCCGTGGGCCCACCACCCGCAGGAGGATCCATAAGGGGCCGGTGCAGAGAGATCTGGGCGGCAGTCGACGGCAGGGGCCTCGGCGACCAGATCTCCAGACACAGAGACTAACTCTGGGGACATGGAATGTCACCTCGCTGGGGGGGAAAGAGCCTGAGCTTGTGCGGGAGGTCGAGCGATACCGACTAGATATAGTCGGCCTCACCTCCACGCACAGTTTGGGCTCTGGAACCCATCTCCTCGAGAGGGGCTGGACGCTCCACTTCTCTGGTGTTGCCCGCGGGGAGAGGCGGCGGGCTGGTGTGGGCTTGCTGATAGCCCCTCAGCTCAGCCGCCACGTGTTGGAGTTTACCCCGGTGAACGAGAGGGTCGCGTCCCTCCGCCTTCGGGTGGGGGACAGGTCTCTCACTGTTGTGGCGGCCTACGGGCCGAACAGCAGTGCAGAGTACCCGGCCTTCTTGGAGTCCTTGGGAGGGGTACTGGACAGTGCACCGACCGGGGACTCCGTTGTTCTACTGGGGGACTTCAACGCCCACGTGGGCAATGACAGTGACACCTGGAGAGGGGTGATCGGGAAGAACGGCTTCCCCGATCTGAACTCGAGCGGTGTTCAGTTATTGGACTTCTGTGCTAGCCACGGATTGTCCATAACGAACACCATGTTCAAGCACAAGGGTGTTCATCAGTGCACATGGCACCAGGACACCCTAGGCCGGAGGTCAATGATCGACTTTGTTGTCGTGTCATCAGACCTCCGGCCGCGTGTCTTGGACACTCGGGTGAAGAGAGGGGCAGAGTTGTCAACCGATCACCACCTGGTGGTGAGTTGGATCCGCTGGCGGAGGAGGAAGCCGGACAGACTTGGCAGACCCAAGCGCATTGTGAGGGTCTGTTGGGAACGTCTAGTGGAGCCCTCTGTCAGTAGGGTATTCAACTCGCACCTCCGGGAGAGCTTCTCCCATGTCCCGGGGGAGGCTGGGGACATTGAGTCCGAGTGGACCATGTTCTCCGCCTCCATTGTTGATGCGGCTGCTCGGAGCTGTGGTCGCAAGGTCTCCGGTGCCTGTCGTGGCGGCAACCCCCGAACCCGGTGGTGGACACCGGAAGTAAGGGATGCCGTCAGACTGAAGAAGGAGGCCTATCAGGCCACTCTGGCTTGTAGGTCTCCGGAGGTCATCGACGGGTATCGGCAGGCCAAGCGAGCCGCGGCTCGTGCTGTCGCAGAGGCAAAAACCCGGGCCTGGGAGGAGTTCGGGGAGGCCATGGAGGAGGACTATCGGTCGGCACCAAAGAAATTCTGGCGAACCGTCCGGCGCCTCAGGAGGGGGAAGCAGTGTCTCACCAACACCGTTTATGGTGCGGGTGGAGGCCTGCTGACCTCGACTGGGGATGTCGTCGGACGGTGGAAGGAATACTTTGAGGATCTCCTTAATCCCTCAGTCACGTCTTCCGAAGAAGAAGTAGAGACCGGGGACTCAGAGGCTGGCTCATCCATCACCCAAGCTGAAGTCACTGAGGTTGTTCGCAAACTCCTCGGTGGCAGGGCTCCGGGGGTGGATGAGATCCGCCCTGAGTACCTAAAGTATCTAGATGTTGTAGGACTGTCTTGGCTGACACGTCTCTGCAATATCGCGTGGCGGTCCGGGACCGTGCCTCTGGACTGGCAGACCGGGGTGGTGGTCCCTCTGTTCAAGAAGGGGGACCGGAGGGTGTGTTCCAACTACAGAGGGATCACACTCCTCAGCCTCCCGGGTAAGGTCTATTCCAAGGTACTGGAGAGGAGAATCCGACCGATAGTCGAACCTCGGATTCAGAAGGAGCAGAGTGGTTTTCGTCCCGGTCGTGGAACACTGGACCAGCTCTATACTCTCCATCGGGTGCTCGAGGGCTCATGGGAGTTTGCCCAACCAGTCCACATGTGCTTTGTGGATCTGGAGAAGGCTTTCGACCGTGTCCCTCGGGGTGTCCTTTGGGGGGTGCTCCGGGAGTACGGGGTCCGGGGCCCTTTGCTCAGGGCTGTCCGGTCCCTGTATGACCGGAGCAGGAGCTGTGTTCGCATTGCCAGCAGTAAGTCAGACCTGTTCCCAGTGCATGTTGGACTCCGCCAGGGCTGCCCTTTGTCACCGGTTCTGTTCATAATTTTTATGGACAGAATTTCTAGGCGCAGTCAGGGGTCGGAGGGTGTCCGGTTTGGGGACCAAAGGATCTCATCTCTGCTGTTTGCAGACGATGTTGTCCTGATGGCTCCATCAAACCCGGACCTGCAACATGCACTGGGACGGTTTGCAGCCGAGTGTGAAGCGGCTGGGATGAGAATCAGCACCTCCAAATCTGAGGCCATGGTTCTCGACCGGAAAAAGGTGGCTTGCCCTCTCCAGGTGGGTGGGGTGTCCTTGCCCCAAGTGGAGGAGTTCAAGTATCTCGGGGTCTTGTTCACGAGTGAGGGAAGGATGGAGCGTGAGATCGACAGGCGGATCGGTGCAGCGGCTGCAGTGATGCATTCGCTGCATCGGACTGTTGTGGTGAAGAGGGAGCTGAGCCGAAAGGCAAAGCTCTCTATTTACCGGTCGATCTACGTTCCTACCCTCACCTATGGTCATGAGCTTTGGGTAGTGACCGAAAGAACAAGATCGCGGATACAAGCAGTCGAAATGAGTTTCCTCCGCCGTGTGGCTGGGCGCTCCCTTAGAGATAAGGTGAGGAGCTCGGCCACACAGGGGGAGCTCGGAGTAGAGCCGCTGCTCCTCCACGTCGAGAGGAGCCAGCTGAGGTGGCTCGGGCATCTGTTCCGGATGCCTCCTGGGCGCCTCCCTCGGGAGGTGTTTCAGGCATGTCCCACCGGGAAGAGGCCCCGGGGAAGACCCAGGACACGCTGGAGAGACTATGTCTCTCGGCTGGCCTGGGAACGCCTCGGGATCCCCCCGGAGGAGTTAGAGGAAGTGTCTGGGGAGAAGGAAGTCTGGGAGTCCCTGCTCAGACTGCTGCCCCCGCGACCCGGCCCCGGATAAAGCGGCAGAAGATGGATGGATGGATGGAAAATAAACAAAATCACAATATATGAATGGTGAGGGGTCTGCCACCTGCTTGTCTCTGACCATGTAATTGCTTAGTCAGTAATATCTCTACATTACATTTAAACTTGCAAATCTCCATGGAGACGCGCAGATGACGCAGAATTACAGAGTTTTGCAAGGTATTTTTCAACAGTAAAAACACCTGTAGTTGAATAAATGCAACAGATAAGTTCAAGAGAAGTGACCTCTCCATGAAGCAACTCAAGCGCTGTGTCCTTCTCCGGAAAAAAAGTTTTAAAAAAGAGCATATTTAATACAATAGCACAATAGCATAATAGCATTTGGAAATTCCCTAAACCACTACAGTACAGTTTTCTTTAGATTTATTACCTAATGGTGCAACAGGCGTCCATCCATTTCTCTTTTCTCAAAGTAAACAGCACCTCTGCACCCCTCGGTACTTGGAAATGATGACAAAATGTTCACTAAAGTCTCCCACGCTCCCTGGAGGCTAATATATGACACATAGGACTCAGAACGCCGCAATAAGTCACACCCGACAAGTGAGTTCTCTTATTAGTCTCCACTGACACCGTGATTTCTGAAGGAGATGCTTGCCTCTGGTCTGTGAGCTGGTAAACAGTGGAATTACCCCCCAAAGCCAAAATATCTCAGTGTTGCACGTCAAATTAGTCAGAGCACAGGGACTCGTTTGAAACAACTCTCAAAATAATGCCCAGCAGTATAAATAAAACAAAACATCGTCAACATGTTGATAGGAATTCTACATGCATTTTAATGAAAAGGCGACTGATTTATTGAGGATCTGTTTATAGAATGTGTTTAAAGCAACAGTCTTAGGTTATAAATGATCATAATAAAGCACCAAAATGTATATCGTGCTTTTTGGACCCTCAAAGACAATTTACATGACATTATCCATTCATTCCACCAGGATTGTAGCCCTTTAGTTGTATAATTGTTGAGATTTTAAAGGATTTACATTCACAACAGCAGTAAGGACAAGAATGTAAGGAGTTATTTTGGAGTGAATTGTGAGTAGGGATGTTGCGATATAAAATCTTAGTGTTACGATTATAGTGAGAAAAAAACATCACGATTCAGAGATTATTCACGATTATTGAGACTGTGACCGGAGAACAGTGAAATCTTTAATTTTCTTACATTCCCGTGGTCTAACATGCTACTATTCTTCAAGTTTGTGACTGGCTTTATGAAATTTAACTCTATGAAAGACGAAATGAAGTTAAATTGGACAAAAACAGCCAGATAAATACATTTACATTTAAGTCTATTTTTTGGACATTGACCTTTCAATGTCAAATCAGCTATGAATAGACTCATTGAAATTTAAATTGTAGGGGGGAGATTTCAAGCATTCTTTATGTGGGAATTGATAAATGGTTTAATGTTCTGTGACAATTTGACTTGGCCACACTCTCTGAGAACTGTGATTTGGCATTAAAATAATAATAACTTAAAACAGGAAACAGATTTAACAAAACACATCAGAGTTATTTGCTAAGCATGAAAAACTAACCAATTTTGAAATACAAAGACTCACCATATGGAGTGACTGTGGCAGAAGTCGAGAGCGGACATGATCTGTCTGAAGAACTTCCTGGCTTCTTTGGGCGTCAGTCTGCCTTTCTTCACCAAGTAGTCAAAGAGCTCCCCTCCCGATACGTGTTCTAGCACCAAGTACCTACAGGAAGGAAACAAGTCATTTAAGAACCCACATTGAGCTAAGAATTTGTGTGGAAACTATACCAAAAAGGTATTTGGGAGATACACATTTTTTACTTTTGCAAATTGCATAATTTTGTGAATCTAAAGACGCTCCTGATTGACTGCGATCATAGATTGATGTAAAACAATAAAATATGCAGCATTTTCTTAGTGGAGTTTTGAATAACACACAAAAACCTCTTGCTTTTATATGTTACACACATGCACTTGCATCCCAGCCCCCGGGTCCCTCTTCACGTGGCCTCTGCTCTGTAACTGTAGCTCAGTGCAAGAGGAGGAAGTCTGTCATGTTGACTGCGTGGCCATGCTCCAGGGCTCCAGGGGGACAGGCAGGAGATGAATCTGTGCTGACCCAGGCTGCAGGGCACATCATCGGGCTCTGTGCCAGCTCTGTGTGGCCCTGCCTTGGACCTGAGCTCGTATATCCTCCGCCAGCTCCCTCCATCTTCACTAAAGGACAAATTGAAAGTCTCTCCTCCTCAACCTGCTGCGTATACTGTGGGGCGTGTGTGTGTATCGGTTTGTTATTGATAGCGCTATAAGATAAGATAAGATAAGATATTCCTTTATTGTCCAACATGGGGAAATTTCATTGGTGCAACGCAGGTAGATACAGAGGTAGATACAGAAGAACAGATCACTTATAGGAAGTCTGAAAAACACTTTCAGTAGAAGATCTCCTATAAATAAATAAAAACTCCCATAGACGAATAAATAAATACATAAATACCATTGCATGTGATCACGACAGTAATTGCACATGAATATGTGTCACGACAGCACATAGATTGCACATGAATTTCACATGAATTGCACATGAATTCCAACAGCAATTGCACATATGACAGAATTGCACATCAGTATTAGGTTAGGTCATTATTGCGAGTGTTCAGTACTAACAGTTTTTGTTATAAAGTCTGACAGCAGCAGGACGGAAAGACCTACGGAACCTTTCCTTCACACATCGAGGGTGGATCAGTCTCTCACTGAAGCTGCTCTCCGGAGCGGAGAGAGTGTCCTGCAGGGGGTGACACTCATGGTCCAGCATAGATGTGAATCTAGCCAGGACCCTCCTGTCCCCCACCTCCTGCACCGAGTCCAGAGCACAGCCCACAAACAGTTACCACATCTTCTGTTTGCTCACAAACAGAAGATGTGGTAACTGAGGCAAACCTTCATTAATCAAGTCCGAAAAGTGCAAAGTTAAGCTTTTAGGAAACTACAAAATTATGCAAACACAGCGCAGACAGGCCCCGGCATTCTTGCTGTGAGACGAGAGTGCTTGCCACTTAACCACCGTGCTATTTGTATGCGGTGAACATATCAGTCTACAAATGTTCTGACAAAATCCTTTTTTTTTGGGTGAATACAAAGTGCCAAGTTCATTTCTTCAGATTTCTCAACATCATTTAAATTGCAGATGAAGGACATGAATAGCAGATGGCTCAGTAATGTGATTTGTCAATTACTATTTTTGAAGTTGAATCATGGACATCAGAATATGATAATGGAGACTAATTTCTACAGTGGATACGCAGAAGGGGGGCGACTTTATTCCGTGGCGATGCAAACACAGGGCCATCCGTCTTGTTCGACGGCACGAGTGACCAACTGTCAGAAGTGATGAAGCAACAAGCACAAAATGTGATTTTAATAATCCAATTATGCCATGATTCAGAATATGCATCTATTTCTACCCGTCTTAAAGGATGACATGTACACTGCAGCATGTCCAATCCCATTTGGTCAGAAGGCTTATAACAAGACCTAATAGAATTTCGTTGACAAACAGTGTGTAGATCAAGAAGGATATACTAAACGACTGATGGGGCTGTCACTGGACTGCTGAAGCCCAGTAATAGATTCATGTTCATCTGAGAGTCTAAAGGGTCGCCAAATGTGACAATGCACCATGGTTTGGACTCAATCCTGTATTTCCTCCCTTACTCCTTCCATATTTATACTGGATTGACTTGAATCCTGTTAGAAGATACACTAAAGATACACTTCTAATTTGTTCCAATAATTCTAATAACAAATAATTCTAAATAAGGCTGAGCAAAATAATATGTCTGTTTGCCGTAACCCGACCGACCCGGTATGAAACTAGCCGACTGAAGAAAAAAAAAATCTGCATTTTGTTGAAAAAACGTCAAAATCTTTTATTTTTTAATTATTTCGCAGACTCACCGACCGGTCTTTCCTAAACCGCTGTGTCGATTTTTTTTTATCACGCTGGTAAACCTATTTTTCATCCCAAAGGACTGATAAGGCATTGCGCAACACATGTGCGTCTTCATATTCAGTCCTCCACATGCGACTGTAATAAAACAGAACGGGCATAAGTGTCGTTATATTGCCTTTTACAAGTTGGTTTGCCTCTGTCAGCGCCACTGAAGCCACTGCCTTCAAAGTAAAAAGACAAGAATTTGCCTACCGTCCGACCCACAAAATGTTGACTCGGGTTACAGCAAACAGACAATTTATTTGGGGTAGCCTAATTGCTATCAGCCCATACTGTGACAGAAGTATGCCATATTGGTTGAGATTAAAGTATAAGTAATTGTCCCCTTAAAGAAAATTGTCTTCTGCATTTGACCCAACCTTTAAATGCAGCTGTGGTCACCGTAGTGTAGTGCATGGGGCTCATCTCCAGATCTTGAATTACGCTTGGTAACTTAACGGAACTACCTCAGCTGGAAAATTTGGATGAATGGAGGAAACTGGAGTGCCTGGGGTAAACTGGTGAGCCCAGAGATGGAAAGTTTGCAAAGTTTGCATTCACACGGAAAAGAATGTGAAGGGATATTTGAGTACCAGTGATACAGTAGTAAGTCATGTTCTTGGACAAAATTCTGCATACATGTTCGAAAAGTCACTGATGTACAGTACAAAGAGCTAGTGATACTTACAAGTACTTTTTATTTTCATAGACGTCGTGTAGCTTTAAAACGTGTGGGTGTTCTATGAGCTTCAGAATCGCTATTTCTCGCTCCACCTGCAAAACACAAGAGAAGAAGAGAGATTATCATCCAAGGACATTGTTCCAAAAAGAAGAATGGAATGTTTATGTTTAAATATAAAGTAATACATAAATAAGCAGCCAAAGAGCAGCTGACTGGTACTTCCACGTGGAGAGAGAAGCTGTGACTACATTGTAATAGAGTTGGGTCAGCACTGCTATCTGAAATGTGGTTTATTTGAAAAAAAAAAAAAAAAAGCTTTGTGTATACCTTATCTAACAAAACCCTATGTTCTGTCCTCTCCTGAGTACTTCATAATCACAGTTCATAATCCACTGCTTTTCTCAAGAACAACATAAATCAGCTTTCAAAGATAAGGAACAAGAATAAAGTGTTTCTCAAAACACAAGTTGAATAAGAAAGGTGGAATGTGCAATCTGGGTCACAATGTCCACATCCCGCACTTCTGTTGGTTCCTTTAATCTATCAGGACGTTTTGCTTACGGGGCTGGCTTGTAAGAGACAGGTAGTCCAAAATATGAGAGAATTGAAGAGATCGGTTTGGATTTATGTCAGGATCTGCAGAAGGTTAGGAGTCAGCATGTGCTGCCATGGTAAAAGCTGCAAAAAGCACTTGGACAGACCGTGGTAATCTCCAGTCTACACCATGCAGATGTTTTCACCAGTGGTTCTGTTAATATTTTGTGCAAAACAATGGGACAACTGTATAGTCCATGCGTGTTCACATTGATGCTGAGGGGTCTCTCTATGTCATTGTTTCTAAATCTCATCTCCACTTGGTGGGAATGCCTGTTGTATTGACACGTCACTTTGAATGAAGCTACATTCAGTCCTTTTGCGTTTTAATTCCCAGAATACTCTTGGGTTGACCAAGCATAAAATCTGGTACTCCACTCTAATTATGTTCTCACACTGAAAATTGCTCCAATTTTGATCCTTGTCTGTAAAGGAAGAAAACCTGCATGCTGTTAGGACAGCAGAAAGAAGCCTATGAATTATATTTGTTGTATCCAAACAACAAAGCACCAATGCTCTTAACGTATACATTTTTGCTGCGTGTACCAATGTTCTCCATATTCTATAGATGAGGGAACAGTTTGAGAAACTAAGTACCTTCTCGTCTAAAGGTACCGGTTCGCTGTAGAGGAACTGGAGAACATGAGGCTGATCGGATCCTTGTCTCAGAGAGATCAAGATCAAGCTCTTTGAAATACCCAGTAAGTCCGTTATCTCATTGACCTTTACACTTCCCCCTCCGCCAGATACGCCCAGACATGCCCTATCTATCCTCTGCCCCCAAAAGGATCCTGAGCGATGGGGAGGACATTGGGCAGGTGAACAATATGAGTGAAGAGGCTTTTGGAGGAAAGCATACATGGTACAGTGGCCGGAGACTCGGGCTTGCCCCTCTCTGTTGAGACTCAACAGTTGCTGTCTGCCAGGACTGCAGCTGTGCCTCCATGCTCCGCACTGGAGTAATGCCTACAAGAATATGGACGGGGACACGGCAGTCTAATGTGGGCTTCTGGTGCCATTTTATTGACACTTTTATCAATGCTAAGGGATTTATTGAAAATTGTTTGTTATTCAGTTTATTTTGTTCTGTTAAGATTAGATGGTAAGAAACAAGAATGTGTGAACTTAGGGGTCACAATCAGCACAGAATTGAGTTAGGAGGCTGGCATTGGAGATCCCTGAATGTGCGAGAAGATCCATGTCTTTAAACCAGTAATTGTGAATTCTTTGTGTTAAAAATGGGCAAGGTCATGTGAAGCTAGAGTGTGGGCACGAGGCTAAAGAGCCAAATGTGTTGCCTGTAACTATGGTATATCACTGGGAGCTAATAACTTCTAATTTATTGACTAATGAGCGCTATCAGCAGCATCACACTGTGCCAGGATGCCACCTTCACTTTCAGGCTAAGGTGTTTGGTATTAGCACCAAACCCAGCGAACCAGCTAGTATGTACCAGAACTCCCCCACAGGGATAGTAACGCTGTAAGACCCAGGCAGAGCTGTCAGAATGTAGCAAAAGCCTCTCCTATGCACATCCTTGTGGTAAATTGAAAACGACTATTTAGGCTGGATGCAAATACTTACCAGTGTATCTGTCTGCTTATGGAAAGATTAGCCATTGATTAACACAATAATGCAAATATATGCAGCTACCTTAAGTAGATCCTGATCCCAGTAAACCTGAAGTTAGATTGGCAAATGGTCACATTTTCTTTTTAAAGCAGAACTAAATCATTTTGGCAATAGAGCTCCCTCTGCAGCTCCCTTAACGGAAGCATAAGCTTTTGTTGTTTCCCCGCATTTTGTTTTTCTTTCATTCTTTAATCAAAAGAAGACAGTGTAATCACATACAAAAACATTTAACATTGCCAAATATTAAAGTGTTTCTAAGGATAAGGTGAGACGACGGGCACTTCAAATGCCCCGAAAATACATATTTAACCATCACAGATCATTTTTGAATCTTGCTCTTGACACACACATCCTTGGGAGAAGATTGCCAGTGCGATCGCTGCTGCCTCAGGTGAATACTGGCGTTGTGTTCTTGGGCAAGACACTTAACCTGCTTCGCCTCCAGTGTCTGAGCACATTGGTGTGGGAATGTATGTGTGAATGGGTGAGTGGTTCCTTGAGTGCCTCCACTTTGAGTGCCTTGAAGGTTTCGAAGCGCCATATAAATGTGACCATTTACCATTTTTACATTTTACACAGTGTTAAAATTTCAGTTGATTTGTACATAACAAAACTGGGTTTACCCTTGCTCCTTCAGCTCACTATTGATTCTTCAAATTACAGCTTTGCATTTTAACGGCTGGATGGCTGTGCAAAACAAATGAGTGGCAGCGTCAATTGTTTCATCAGTGCCGCTAACGGTCTGGTGATGGAGGTTATATGGCGAGGGAGACCACCAGGGCAAAATGCAAAGAGATTGGTGTCACGCGTGTCACCCATCACCCAAACTCTCACAGCACAGCGGGGGAAAGCACCAGATCACAAGCTCCGTCATCTCTCACTCCACTTATTGTATCTTACGCCCTTTACTGCCTGTCTCTCCACAAGGAAACACATAGACATTTCTGTCACCTCCCCACGGCAAACGAGTGAGCGCTCCCTTGATACGTAAATCTGAGGATCAAAGTCAACAGGGCAGCCATGTGTGTCAGGCTAAAAAAGATGGGTATATTGGAGTGAAAATAGCTAGATAGATTGGAGAAACAAAAGAGATTGAGAGGAGAGCAGAAAGGATGAAGGATAAGCCTCGCAACTCTTGACAAAGGAGAAAAGAGAATTCTAAAGCAAACTTGGGGCCCACACGTTCAATCTTTAAGAAACTTTGCAACCATTTAAAATAATACGCACAAAGGAGAATTCATGAGGTAAATAATAAAGGTGGAGAAGGCTTCAAATGGCATAACAAAGGCTGAAATGAACGCTTTTGGTTGGTGTGTTGTTTGCAAGTTTGATCAGGATACACTAGAGCTGCGTTTCAACTGGCCCTTGTCCCCCAGACCTGTTCACTTTGGGGACACTTTTGCAGCAGATTTATAAGTGCAAGACTGGCGTGGACATTCCCCCACCAATGTTAAGCTGACAGGAGACAGCCTCCACCAACATTTATGTAACCTGGGGATGGAAAATCACGTCCAGACAGCAAGATTCCGTACATTGGACAACCCCCTCTTATGGTATTTTCTCCCAATATGCACAATAATGGCTACATGCATCACCTGATGAAGCAAAGCAGGTGCTACTTCCAAAATAGTAAAAAATTTACTTTCGTCTGATTTCTTCAAATGTCCTCCCAGTGATCAGCCATTCATACTGAAGGAACACTGTACAACATATGCATTATTTTGGGCATATGCGGAACAATGGGGAACTATTAGCATTAGGGGCCAGTAACATGGGGCGGTCAAGCTGTTGCACACGCAGAGCTCTATGAATTACAATTACTACAATTTGTTGTTTTTTGTTTGTTTGGCATTTTTTTAACCGCAGGCTTTATCAGACAGGACAGATACGTGAGAAATGGGGGATGAGAGAGAAGGGAGGACATGCAGTAAATAGTTGAGGTCAGGATTGGGGCCTGCTGCACTGGGCCGGAGCCTGGCTTACGTGTAGTGTGCCTCAACCACCGGGCAGCTCTCAGAATTAGTTGTTTTAAGGGTGAAATTAGTATAGAAATACCTGCTTTGTATGTGTTTGTGATTGTACTGAACACTATACTGAACAGTAACTATGTCACTTTTCTGGTGGAGGGTCCGCCTACTGCTTGTCACCATGGAGATGGTGCTGTGCCTTGAATGTTCCACAGGAATTCATCTTTTAAAATACATAAATGGAGACAAGCAAGTGAGGCCACCACAACCAGGTATATCAGATCTGTGAAGATGTGACCCCCGCACAAAGAATGCTGAAGTTGTTGAAGAATGTGGAATATTCCAGACAAATAGCCAAGCACCAGAAAAGTTACACAGCCCAACCTTTAAACAACCACAAAAACATTGCGACATCAATGTTCCCAAGGACATCTCGGTACTGATGTTTACATAGTGTGTGTCCATGTGTACCTTTTATAATGAACTATGTGCTTTGCAAAGTGCAAAGAAGGAATGGCCAGTTATCTCTGGATGAAAATAGGTTGGAAAATCTGCTTCTCCAAGATTGGTTGGAGGAATTGACAAACAGGCTTGAGGCAAGGAACTTAACCGTATTTGGCACGTAGAGTGTGCATTTTAGCATGCAGTTTCATCTGCTTTGCAACCTTCCTCCTTTGGTGCCACTGCGAGTAACACAAAATAAGAAAAAGAAAACCATTTTCACATGATCCACTTTGTGCTATCCAGAGTAGAAAAAGTGAAGTTGTGCTTGTGTTTTGGGTTTAGCCGATCACAGGAAAACGCAGCGGGTGTTTCTGATAATCACTGCATTCGCCATCCTTAGAGAAGGAGAGAGGAGGGGTGGGGGGTAAATCCCCTACACAGGGGAGTGTGATCGATGCCACAGACATGTAAATCGATGTGGACATAGTCTTCACAAGCAAGCTAGTCCTTATCCTTTATCCATCTGATGGTCTCTAAAAACGGGCTCATTATTCCTTTTCTGAGCCAAATACAATTCTGACAGCTCTTGTAGCTCACTGAGGTCAAATTCATGTTTTGTACTAAATAAGTTAATGTCTCTTCAATTTTCCATTTGAAATAACAAACTTGTCTAGTCTGTCAGCACAAACTTTCCCCTACAAAGTTACAAGAATCATTCTCAAAAATAAATAAGCCAGACGATCGACAAAGTGCATCTGTGAACCCAATTAAAACGGTATATGTAAAAAAAGGTTAGACATTAGTGAGTTTTCTGTTCATTTGTCTTCCTGCATTTGGAAAACCAATGCCTCTGACAGACAAGGCACCGTACATCACATGTTTCGGTAATCATTACAAGCCTGTCTCTGGATAACCTTGTCTTTAATCAAGAGGAAAGGCACAGGTTCCCCCATGTCGCAGAGTCAAAGGTCGTGAGGATAAACCTCTTCACAGGAGTAAGGTGGTTTGCACAGTGTATGTGCGTTGTGTGGAAGAATAGTGATGGAATAGTCATTTATCTCAGACAGACAGAGGGTCATCACATTGACCATCTTGATTCTGAGATACAGGTTTGTCACTTCTGTCACCTCAAATGTGAGAAATGTCAGGTGACCTTGGATTGTTGTTAATGGGGGAAACAACCAAATATTTAAGAAAACACAAAACAATGTAATGAAATGCAGTCTGGAATATATAGCCTAAGCCATTTCTTCCCATTAGCTTATACCTGCATTACATTATGTCTTTATATACCGGTAATTCACTTTTTTTTAAAATAGTTTAAAATTGGCATATTCATTTGCACACAAAAAAGACAATTTCGAGCGCTGTAGTCCAAGTTCTCTGAGCCCTAAAAATCGTTGCATTTGTTTACCTGCATTTGTATATGTGGCCTATCCATTGACACATGAACCTAGTCAATAAGCAGTCGTCAATACCGGCAGTGAATCCCTACAATGTACACTACACTCTGAGAGCAGTCAAATGTAAAGCTAATTTAACTTTAAAACAGAACAGAAAAGTAGGTTAAGTTAAGTCTGAAAGATTTTGAAAAGTGTTGAAAAGGTGCATAATATAGTACAGATATACACATATATTTATTTAGAGTGTTTATGGAAAGTTGTCTAAGTTAAGAAGAAATTATGGGGAATTTAAATGTTTTAAAAATAAATAGTTTGACTACATCTGTGTATTTATGTGTGTATATATGTATTCTTGGTTAGGAAAACATGCTATGGCTTCATTGCAGAGACAGTGTATAGATTTACTCAAAAATATTCCTTTTCACTGCTTTTAAAAATGGGCATCTTTGGATTTGGTCTCGCAAACTCTGACAAATTGCTGTTTACACTAAAAGCATCCCTTACAAAACCATCCTCTAAAAGCAAGGCTATTATATAAGGTCAAAGTGCTGTTGAATGGCAACCTTACTTAGATATTACAAAGACAAATAGAAAAGTGGAATCACAATGGATTGGAGGGGAAGAGAAATACCTTTTAACTCTGATACAAGGCACAAAGAGCAGATACAACACGTCTATAATCCATATTACACAAGGGGAAAATATCAGAGCTTCAAAAGTTGTGCCGGGAAAATAAAGAATTCCCTCAGCAAAAACAAATAATAAAGAAGAAACCATTTAAAAGGGTTTGATTGGATTACATGAGGTTGAATTAAATAGTCCTTCACTTGTAAAGGAAAGACACGCATTTGAAAGCATCAACATGCCAAAGAGATCGTGCTTCATCTGTGTGACAACAAAGCTTCAGTTGCTGTTTCAATGTCCTAAAGCTATGTGGGGTCCATGAGTTATAATGTGTTTTGCTAGTGGTGTATGGTTTATTTTATCATTTGCTGCCAGTCATGAACACGACATAGGATTAAAATATATGAATAGATACAACCGGTCCGTTGTGCCTGAAGGTGCAGTGAATCCAAATGCATCTCTTAACCCATCTCAGCGACTACACTCCAAGCTGTTCTCCTAAAACACTGCGCTTTAGTCATGGCCGGGCTGTTGAACTCAAATCAATGGAAAACTTTAAAAATATGTGACTTGTCTGCAGCGCTGAGTGACGATGGTGCGTGCATGGCAGGTCTGTTACCCATTTGACTGCGTGTACCCTCACAAAGAATACTGCTGGTGCCCCTGCAACCGGCAACACATAAAAGCAACAATACAGAAAAGTGGCACCTTAATGTTAGGAGGAGTGGATGAACATTCTTTACTCCACTGACCTGGTCAAACAGATGAATAATATAGCATTTACTCCTCCACTATGTCGCAGCTTAATCTACAGCGTGTGAATTCATCTAATATGAAGTGGCACAACATGGAGTTTGCTCAAAGAATATCTCAGCAGCAGGCGAGTCTCGATTCCCCATTGGTGACAGCTTTGGAAAACGCTTGTCTCGAGTCGATGGTATTTAGCACCGAACACAATGACGCGCAGGTGAAGCTCAAGCTGACATCTTGGAACAATCCCTCAAACAGCCTGTACCCTGCGGGCAAAATCTATTTCCCATTTCCTCGACACAACAGTCTCATGGATACTCGATAAAGACTGACAAAAAAAGAAAAAAATGTGAATGCATTGATTGGTGAGTTGTGATTGGGATTGAGTTAGAATGTGAGACTGCAAATGACTTTCGTATTGACTTGCCACGGACAAAGGGCTTCGGAAACCACCAGGAAGCTTCGAAGGACAATTCAAATAGAAGCACAAAAAGGTGGACACGCATCAGGCCTTGAATGTGTCGTGACTGTAAAACCCTTAAAACTGCATCACTAGTTGCAGTTACATACACGCTGAAATCTGATTTTTGTAGTTATATGATGAATAAATGGTATGTAAACAACAAAAACATCTGCTTTCTTTCTGATCATGGCCCTACTCATTACTTTGCAGAGTTCATACAATTTAAATATTCTTAAAGGTCCAGATTTCTTTTGTGTCTTTTTCAGATTTTGGTTTTCTTGATGCCTCAAATGTAGAGTTAAAATAAACTTGCGTAGCCATTTTTATCAAATTAAAACGCCTCACTGAAAATCCAATGATTGCAGAGAATCAGTTTTGCCATTTTGAACAGAAAGTTACCGTATTTTTCGAACTATAAGTCGCACCGGAGTATAAATTCTCTACAAAAAAATGCATATTAGAGAAGAAAAAAAACGTACAAGTTGCACTGGAGTATGAAATGCAGTTCCAAGTGTGAAAATAACAAATAATATCACATATAAGTTGCTCCGGAGTATAAGTATAAGTAAATAAGTATTAATATAAGTCGCACCCCGGCCAAAGTTTAGAGTCTAGAAAATACGGTAAGTTGTTCTTGCCCAAAATTAAGGTAATAAACATAATGTAAAATAAAAACAACAATAATAGTATAGGGCTTTCAAATGATTGATAGGATGTTCTTTGAGCCTTGGTTATCCTATATTGTGACAAAGGGGTAACATAAGTGGCAGATTCAGAGTGAAGTAAGAATTTCTGGAGTTTGGTCTTGGTCTCCTGCTGTCCCTCTTGTGCGATGGAGCCTGTTCACATCAAACTGCACTAAGCCACAGATTCTGGCTCAGCAGCCTCCAAAGCTGACGGATCAACGCTCAGAAACCCAACATATGAAAGCCATTTATTTTAGATGCTTGTCGACTTTGGCTCTCCTAGACAATCCCAAATGCACTCGGCACATTTACACGCACAAGTTGGAAAAGTGCTCCGCGGAAGCCATTTCTATATCAAAGCACCTCGCGGCACAAACGAGATGGACGCGAATGGCCAATCTATAATCATTACGAGGGAAGAGGCGAGATGGCAGAGGAAGAAAGCGCCAGCGCTGTCACAGAGGTGTCGGGATAACAAGATTAGACCGTGTGTGATTCATCGGTCACCATGGCACTGTTCACCTCGCCCGCCCACCACGCACGCTTTCTCTGTTCATATAGACACAGCGTTTATGTCTTCATTTGTTGTACTGGAAAATGTCGTTTATCACAGACCTTTATTGTCCACGGGATCTTGGGAGCATACTTAAACTTGTGGTATAAGGATTTTTCTCTCTGTAAATAGAAATACTTGATTTTCTTATTTGCACTGAATTACATTAAAGATTTATTGCCTCGACAAGATCTCGACACAATTACCAGCATTGCTCATTGAGGTTAAAATCCGCGCTACAGGGTTTTTAGTTTAAATTAAGTTCCAAACTGAAGTTGTTCAGATGCTAAGGGTCTCTTAATCCAATAGTAGCTTCAATCCCTTCTACCTGTATTGTACTTGTGTCCTTGGACAAGAGCCTTTACCCACAATCCCCCCAGTGTTGTGTGATTGTTAACTGCCAAAGAAGTTCTTGAGATGCACAGAAATGCTTCCTGGTTTTAGTCTGCAAAAAGAGGCTGCTCAAAATCTGATCACTGCCAGAAACACATTCAGACAGGTTTGGGAGAACTAGTTTGCCCAAGAACACAAATCAGTATGCATTGCCAATTGTGGGGATTGAACCAGCTAATGTTGGGTTAATGGTCAAACAGCTGAGCTACAAACATATTTCAGTCCAATATATACGCTTTTGTAATTGACAAAACCTTAAAGAAAAACATTATTGATTTTTTTGTCCTATCAAAGGCCATCTTAAAGAACCCTCTTTGTGGTATTGCCTTATCTTGTATCTCTCTCGGCCGTGTCCTTACTCCTCAGACTGTGCCGCTTCAATTATTAGCTTCAGGGGGCAATTACGATGTCGACGCCTCCATCTCCAAACTCTCCTTCAATCTCTCACACACATTTGAACCATCAAGGACGGAGTCAGCAAAGCACGAACGGAACTGTGCAAATATGAAAAAAAGAATTTTGCTGAACAATTCAAACTTTGAACACTCCTCTCTATCTGCCCTCATCCCATGCCGCTATTTCCCGATCTCTCACTCCACTCTCCTTCTCTCTCCATGCTGCTCAGTGAGGCAGAGTGACTTTGAAGTGCAGGGGGAGAGGGAGGGAATCTGCCTAATTAGTTGTCCTTATCCCAGCGACAGAAATATGAGCGGATCACTCGCTCAGAAAAACCACAGTGGAGCCAGCAACTCCTGCATGCTAACGAAGGCTGCTTATTCGAACGTTTGCTTAAAGGTTTATACCCAATGCATGTTGTTATGTTGATCTATTCTGAGAGCTAGTGTGCATGATTTGTGTTTGACAAATAGAACTGTTTACTGCTGTATAATCTTCTAAACGTTTGATCAATAGCTCTCGATATCCATGTTTGATTTGATGTCAATAACACTAACTTTCCTCTCGTCCACAGTGCAGGGACAAACTTCAGGGTCACCCCAGTATCTCCAACACTAAATATCCCCTGAATATATACATATACCAGCTCACAGTGAAGTGTTGCCTCCCATTGCTCTTGTGTAAGTCTGCTAAAACACTGTCACATGTCCATGCTGCTTTTATCCTCTCAGACATGACACTTTCCACAGGCTCATATTCCTATTCAGACTGTTAGTTCAGCTTGCAAGGAAAAAACAATGAACTGTAGTTGGACTTTGAAGTACTCAAAGTTCCTCCCCCTGGTAAAAACTGACTCAAAGTTCACAGACAATTCATTATCCAAGAGAATCACGCGTTAAACCGGATAACTGGCCTACTCTAGATTTAAACAAGATTTTTATAGAGATGTCATGATTCAAATCTCCCAGATCCCATAAAACATCTGTAGATCACACTTTTAGCACAACTGCGTGTATACAGTGCACAGGGTAAGATATAACCAGGCAAATGTGTATAGGATCAGAAGCGCTGCAACACTATGGTCCCTCCCCCTTCTCTTGTGTAATTTCATTGTTTTGGGCCCTTAAAAGTAAAAGTAAAAACTATTGGAGCAACTGCAGAGCATAAATTACAATGTATGTCTGAGAATCAAGTGCTCAATGTAAATGAGACATGTCACTCATCTATGTTGTGGATTCAAAGGTGATATGTTCATATAATAGCTATTTTATTAGCAATTATGGCTACAAAGTACTAGTGCTAATGGTACTAATGGTCATAACCAAAGGGGTCAGGGACGCAAGCACAATGCACAGAAACTGGAAAGCAGATGCTGCATGTGGAGACCTAAGGTACCTTGGTAGAGAGAGGTTAAGCCAAAGGTTGGAGGTTATATTCTTACTTCTGGCAATTAATTCTGTCCTAATGCGTTTGAACAAAAACATTTGTCAACTAGCATTTGAATGTTGTGGTTGCCATTTGAGAAGTACCAATTTGATGGAGTTTACATCAGTATTGTGGAGAAGTGGAGAAAACAAAAGAAAAAATTAATATATTGTCACTGCAACAATCGAAAAGTCACAGAAACGCACAATTGACAGCATCTCTTGCAGGTAAGGCCCTTTGTCGTGGGTCATTGTTTGAGAGGACAGACGTATGATAATTGACACTTAAGTATATCCATAAACTGTAGATGCATGAGACAGCATAACCAGACCTGTCCTGCAGAATCACGTCGTCTCCTAATGGCACCCCGGGGATCCGGGAACATTAGCATTTTAAAAGGTGACATTTCAGAGTGGAGCACGGGCTGATCAGTCTGACAGTATGACAGGCCAAAAAATAGACACGGGGACGACCGGGCCACATAATGGGACTATTTGAGGCCGCGGGGATTGAATCAGAAAACACCTGTCTGAACCAGCTGAGAGATGTGCCACTGACGCCTAATTACGTTGTGTTGGCAGTTGACGCTGGTCTGCCTCTCCAACTAGAATGATGACCTCAACAGGGATTCGGTCCTTCTACAGCTTTTTGCATATTCTTTTGATTGAAACTGCCTACATTAACATACCAGTAGCAGGAAGTAGGGGGCGGCGATATGCCAAAAAAACTGATATTACAAACTTCTTGGAGCCAGATCATGATTTCAGTTTGATCAAATGTAATGTATGCGTAGTATCTTTATGTTGCCTTTAAGTGGTAATAGTATACATGCGTTCGCACAGCCGGGAACTTGTGCAGTGGCAACCGAGTCTGCCATTTTGAAAGGGGCACAACAGCACGTCTACTACATACGAAATATGCGAATTATGAGGCCAAAATGCCAAAAACCTGCGTTCTATCATCAAGAAATGATAGCTTTGTCGTGTACCTTAATTTCCCGTTATCGTCTAAAGAATCAAAGTATTCGTAGCTCATTATGCCGTAGAAAAGGATGCAGTCGTGTTGGTTTTTATAAAACCAAAATGGCCGCTATGGGGAAGTCCCGGCTGTATGACGTCACCGCGAACGCATGTATAGTGTTGTTGAGAGTTCATACTTCACTATGATTGGTTCTTCCCCCTGTCACTCACTCTGGGTGGGAAAAGTGTCTTTGTTTGATCACAGAGTGGTACCGCCCATTACTAAAACTACTCTAGTTTAACATAGTTTTGCATCTCGATCAGTTCAGCTAGTTTTACTTATAATCTTACACATAAATCTACACCACATCAGAAGAAATAACAACTGCCACAATGGTTTTGAGGCACTCAGGTTTTCCATTGAGAATTTATGGTAATCAATACTGCCTGAATTTACAATCCAAGAGTAGAGAAATTCAAAGATGACTGCTGTGAAACTGCATTATCCCTACGTGCACCAAGCTGAGAGCAGAGTGACCGCAGCTAAGTTGGGTAATTGGTTAGGAAGTGCGGTTTCAGCAGAATCCTTGGTGCTGTCAGAGGCCTGTCAGCGTTTGACATCTGTTCATTTTCCAGAACGCCCCAGAACACCTAGGTTAGGACATTATCTCACGAGCCTTTCTTTCCGTCACACGTCACACTGATTCCAGCCACTGTGACGGGTCGAAACGTATCACATTTTTTGTCAGGGTTGAGTTGTCACACAAATGACTCGTACTTTCTCTGTGCAAATGCTGGATAGAAAGAAGAGAGAGACTTCCAGAGTGTGGCCGAGGGAAAAGGAGACACTGTGCCATAGTGTCAAGTATCAGAAAGTAGTTTGAAAGCCCGTATGATGTCCCATCTACTGGCCATGATTATATGATTATCTAACCAGACTGATGCAGGAACTTGGTTGTTTCGATTGCAAATTCAGACTGAAGCATATTAATATACAAGCATTAACTTTTCCTGAAGACTTGATGCCCAATAGTAACAAAATAAAGCAAAATATTGTTTAATTAGCACACTCTTCACCAGAAAAGTTACATAGTACACCTTTATTCAAATACATTAGGTTCTGATATGAAGCACTTACCTTCATTAGTACTGACTCGCTGAGTTTCTCCCGGTTGACAATCTTTATGGCGACTTTCTGGCATGTTACACAATGGATCCCAAGTTTGACCAACCCTGTAAAACACAGACACCTCATTAATGTGAACAGTGATGCAAATTTAACTCCCTGATTATAACCAATGGAAAACAAATATGTCGGTGTAATCCCTCATTCGTCCAGGCGTGTTCCATAGTAGAAAAAGCTTCAGTTGTAGTCATCTGGACTCAGTTTGAAAAAATAGACGTTTCGACTCTCATCCAAGAGTCATTGTCAGTAAAAGAATTTAGATCGAGAACTCCGATATTAATACTGTTCTGTGGTAAGACCCACCCATTGGGAGGAGCCTTCCTGAAGTAGAAAGAGTTGTTTGTTTCAACAGAAACTCCCCCCTTGTATCTACCGAGCTAGCCTATTCAGAATCTTAATGGGCTATTAGAATCCTCTTTGTCTTTGTGAGACCCTGGCTCAACCACCCTGAGTACCTGATTAGCATATAAATGTCCTCTACCTTTCCAGGGGTTCAGTAACCCATTATAAATAACAGGAAGATTAAACCTTAGCCCTCCATTTCTGTTTAAAGAAGGTCTTTCTTTTTTAACAAAAATAGCTTCCTTGACTCCTCTTTCAAACCATTTTTTCTCCCTGCTTAAAACCTTCACCTCACCGTCTTCAAACGAGTGATTAGAGGCTTCAAGATGGAGATGCGCGGCACTCTGAGGTCCTGAACTTGTATTTATTCTGTGCTGATAAAGCCTCTTGTGTAGAGGCTGTTTTGTCTCACCTATGTACCGTTCTTTACAGCTTTCTTCACTGCAATGTAATTTAATCTATCCAATGCAGTGAAGAAAGCTGTAAAGAACGGTTCCATTGTACGGCAGTACAATGGAAAACAAAGCGTGGCCACAGTATGTAAAACACTGACCCTATGTACGCAAAACTTGTAACGACTGTGGAAGAGTGGCCAGTTCCTTAAGCAAAGTGGCCTCTGGGGTTTATACGAGTCGTAAAAGAAGCAAGTAAGCGCAGCATTCTCGTTATTGATTGCCATAATGCATTAAACCTCAGTAATGTAGTTGTGTTGAGTTAGCTAAAGCGGACAATAAAAGGCAGTGTAAAGAATGACCTTAGTTTTAGAGGATCTCCCATAAATAAACAATATTACTTTTCAGACTTGCGTAGGTGTTCAGTTCTTCACACTAACATATTTCTTTTGTTCCGCACTGGCATTAGCAATCACATCATTCCTCATATTGAGAACAACATGATTTGTAACACAGCCAAGCCACAAATAGAACAAGCATAAAGGGACTGGAAAATAATACTACCATGAAAACAACAAACTGTTTTTTATGTCACTGTGTGCTTTTGGAAAAAGTGGAACAAATGCACTAAACCCGCTCTGTGATTAACCACAAGGCTTCACGCTGGAGTAGACCAGATGATTTGCCCCTAAGATTTCAGAAGCGTAATGGCAAGTGAAATGTAAAACATCTTGAGTATATCATAGATATGCCTGTTAGTTTTTGAAGCACCATGATTCTGGAAGAGCAGAGAAGATCGCTGAGCCAAGTTTGTAACTAAATAGCAGCAAGTGGAGCGAGTTTCCCAGAGCGTATCTGTTGGCAAAAATAATATGGGCGAAGGTTTGGGATTTGTAATGCAGTCTTGAAAACGAGCCTTGCATTTGGCTGCAAGAAAACGACATACAGAAAGTTCAGTGCATTCTTTATTAAGAACACAGATATGTGTTGTATTACAGATATTATTACAAAATTATTAAGTCTGGTCCATGTTGTTTGAACTTGAGTGAATCTCCTTTTAAAACATAACTGGGAGCAGTAGAAAGAATAGATGTACCACCAGATCCAAACAAGGACTACTAAAGGACTAAACAAGGTCTAAAGTCAGACCTAAAACCAGGTCTAAAGTTTGACCTGTCATTGCTGCAGGAGTTATAACCAAGAAATGACCCAAAGGAGTACAGGAATGCGGATAAAATAGACTTTATTTAAATTAAATTAAGCCAGCACTAGCTGATGAAATCCATGTCTCACTACATTTCCAGAAATGTCGGAAAAATAATTGATAAGTGTTATAAAATATTTGAGTTGACCTGCATAGAGGAGAAGGGATGTCGTTTTGGAAAGAAGTGAACGGTGAGTTTTCTCTCCCGTTTTACATGCAAATACAGAATTTACTTTGAATACATAGATCTTTTTTACGAGTGCATGTTTGGTCAGATCATAAAATAGTTTAGATTTACAACTAATGGATGCAAGGAAATCTATTCATCATCGTCCAAGAAATTCTTTAGTTGAGTTCTGCCATAATGTTGAGAGTTGTTGGTGTGATTGTGAAAACCAACTATTTCTTGCAGTGTACAGCAAAACTATTCAGCCAAGGGCATAGTACAACATATCTGGGCCTTGCTGTCTTACTGTCACTAGTAGGCTATATTTATACCTACAGTAACAGCTAAACACACATTTTTACCTCGCCCCATTTCCCCCAAGAATGCACCTTACAGCATTTGCATGAAGTTGAGGTTTCGACGTTGCTTACTCTCGATATTAAAAGTCACCAGTAAGTAAGTATGTAAGAACGCGCGTGAAGGTTAAAATGGAAATGCAAGATTAGAAGTCCTCTGAATATTCAAGTATAATTAAACCATAATGGAGCGAGGAGTTGGTTTTGTGAAATCAGAGACCACAGGGGCCAAGGAGCGAAGACAGACGGAGAAGAAGCGGCGGAATAAAAAATGAGGAAAGCAGAATTACTATGGGATCTATACAGACGCAAACAGTTTTGGCAGGAAGTTAAAGATGCGAAAACGTTGAGGAAAATGGTGATGAAAATAGGACCAGGAGGGGGAACATTCCATTAGCCCAGTGATGATAATCATATGTTAATAGCTGCGATAGAGAAGCTCATAAGTCACCATAAAGACATTAAGGAAATATCCGTCTACAAATACATAAAAAGTTTAACCGGATTACTTGGCTCACAATCCATCTTTCCCCAAAAAATCGCTTCACTGGATGCATTAGCAAAAGTCTGCAGCGCACCCGGAAACATTATACAACCATTTTGAGCCAAGATGGGGGAAAAAAAAACTCCTAGAAAGGCACTGAAGACAACGTATGAGCCTATTTTTGCCGTGCATAGAAATATCACAATAACGCTCATGACCACTGCCTCACCTGGGTCATTACTTTATTCATGCTGGTGGAAACTAATCAAAGTGTGCAACAAGATTAATCCAGGGGAAATCTCAAAGCTTGTTGTTTTACTTACCGCAACACAACACAACTATATGTTTGTGTTTGTACCTGTGTTTGTCTGTTTTTAAAAATAGACCTTCTGTACGGAATAGTCGAATTGAACATGTATGTATAAGGGTTATGCTATATTCAAGTCATGAGCCCACAGGGAAGACCTTTAATCGGTTTTATAGAGTCTTCATTAGAATTGGGATGGATTTTCATGGCATATCTATTATAGAGAAACATGCACTTATAGGCTATTTTATCTATTTTAGCAACAATGTTCACCACAAACAAGGGGTAACAAACTAGAACAAAATCATTAAGTACAGAATTTGTTTAATTACTGACATCTTGTTTATGGTTGCTGTGCTCTATCCATGATTTATTTTAAGCATTTTAATGAACCCTAATCATATCAAAATATAAGTTGTTATTTGAAAGAAGGGAAAGAAAATGTCTTAAAACAAAATGTTGAAGAGTAGGGATGCACAATAATGGATTTTTATGCCAATAACCAATATTGTACAATACAATTTATATTACATAAAATACATTTTTTGATTAACCTAGTTTTGAGAGTAAGTGTTTTTGCTTCATTATTATTTTGTCTATAGTATTATTGTTTATATCAAACAGGGCTATATGAGCCCAGGCACACTATATAATGCCAAATTAATTGACATTTTAGCAACATCTGCCTGCCTTTAAATTCAGTAATCTAATATCTATGGCCCATCTGGTAGAACCATGTTTCATAAAGACCTACATTCATTTCGCTTGCCATATGTTAAACTATGTTAATGTTGTTTCATTTTGTCTTAGTATGTATTAATTATATAGTTTTACCTCAGGGTGTCATGCTTTGAGAGACACAGGGAAAGGTGTGGGAACCTGCAGCACTGACTGTGGCTGTAGAGGAGTCAGACAGTCATTGGGCTAATAACAACGTGTGTCTTTACGGTGCAGAATAAAACAAGCTGCACAAAACAGTCGTCACAGCAGCGGATCAGACACAGACAAAATCCTCTCACTGCACAAAGCACAGCTATTGCTCTTATTTGGATTGATGAAGATACTTTTATGAAAATAGAGGATGACCCTCATCTGACTCGGTTAGCATCCAAGTCAAGCGTGCTCAGTGCTGATGAGGGCTGTCTCGTGAAAACCTTTAGATGACTTGATGTGAGAAGCCTGTGGTTCGTCTCCCGTGTCGTGGGGCTGGTACAAAGCGGTTTCGCTGAAATATCTTTCCTTCAAAGCATAAAAAAGCCCAGACATGTAAACTTTTCTCCATCGTTCTCTCTGCCTCCGACCTCGGGGCTGCTTTGTTTGTATGTGTGTGTGTGTGTGTCTGTGTGTGTGTGTGTGTGTCTGTGTCTGTGTGTGTGTGTGTGTGTGTCTGTGTGTGTGTGTGTGTCTGTGTGTGTGTGTGTGTGTGTGTGTGTGTCTGTGTGTGTGTGTGTGTGTGTGCGTGTGTGTGTGTGTGTGTGTGTGCGTGCGTGCGCGTGTCTGTGTGTGTGTGTGTGTGTGTGTGTGTGCGTGCGTGCGTGCGCGTGTCTGTGTGTGTGTGTGTGTGTGTGCGTGCGTGTGTGTGTGTGTGTGTGCGTGCGTGCGCGTGTCTGTGTGTGTGTGTGTGTGTGTGCGTGCGTGCGCGTGTCTGTGTGTGTGTGTGTGTGTGCGTGCACGTGTGTTTGTGTGCGTGTGTGTGTGCGTGTGTGTGCGTGTGTGTGTTTGTGTGTGTGTGTGTGTTTGTGTGCGTGTGTGTTTGTGTGCATGTGTTTTTGTTTGTGTGTGTGTGTGTGCGTGCGCGTGTGTTTGTGTGCGTGTGTGCGTGCGCGTGTGTTTGTGTGCGTGTGTGTGTGCGTGTGTGTGCGTGTGTGTGTTTGTGTGTGTTTGTGTGTGTGTGTGTTTGTGTGCGTGTGTGTGTGTGTGCGTGTGTGTGTTTGTGTGTGTTTGTGTGCGTGTGTGTTTGTGTGCATGTGTTTTTGTTTGTGTGTGTGTGTGTGTGTGTGTGTTTGTATGTGTGTTTGTTTGTTTGTGCGTGCGGAAAAAACTTGGATTGAATTTATGTATTTTGGGCTTATACTGTATCAGATAAAATTATGTAATAATCGTATCATCGGTGTGACATCATAATTTGCCATTATCAGCCAATAATTATCGATGACCAATATTATCATGCATCCCTGGTGAAGAAAAAAAAAATTCCGGCCTTGTTTCTAAAGTTGAGCTGGAAACTGGAATGCTTTGTTTCGCTGCCTCATGAAGTACTTGAGTTTTATAATGAGCTTTCGTTTCACTTCTCTGTCACTAAACTTCGGACATCTGTCCTCCACACAAGTGTAATGGCTGCTTTGGTTCAGTCACCCAGGCGCCATCACCCAGGCGACAGCGTCAGGAAACCCAGAAGAGTAGTTGTATGTAGCATCGCAGAACAGGGTTTCAATTATTTTTTTAAAGTTGATTATATGATATACGACAATTACAAGAAAGATTCACAAATAGAAATTAAATTTTCTTGGAAAGGGAACGTTGAATATCAAAAGCAGTACATTTCACAAAGCCAGTCTACCGTACACGTTTTGATAGAGTGTCTAATTGTCCGCGCCTCCGATGACTCCCATTTATACTCAAGGTTCACTTTGCAAGTCATTTCCTGGCCCAATCAACAGCCTGTGCATTCATTAAATATACATATATCCATTTAAAGTGACAAGGGCGTTGAACTAAATACTGGAGTGGGATAAATGAGTCATTATAGATGATACAGATTTTACATTTCATTTTGAACAATCAGATCTAAAACTCCATCAATGGAAATTATAGATGGATACGTGTTGAATGTACTTTTGGCTGTAGCAAAATACATTCACAATAAAAAAAAGAAAGATAACAAAGGGGCTGAACTGACGGTTGGGGGCTCAATGGAAATAACTGAAGACATTTATAACAAGGGAAAGACACATTTTTGTACCAAATATGAAAATGGACAAATGTGACAGATACATTTGGGGCATAATGTCAGCCTGACTTTATACTACTCTTATTCTTGCATTTTTCGCTCTTGTTTTGTTTGTTTTTAAACAAAATTAAAACTATATATTTGGAGAGGAAAATGCAAGTGAAGCCGCAGTATCTACACCTGCCAGTAGTCCGGAGTGACGGCTGGGTATAGCACATTTACATGTATTGATTTGAGGCAGTTCCCAGCGGGGCCTTGGGGACCGTTTATGTTCTTGGAGTCATTTAGCCTAACCACACTGCCTGGGAAAGCTCTCTCATCGAGAATCACGTCTCCTCCTTTGGTTACAAGTGAATTTTGGGCTTTCCTGTTGCATGCCGATGAGCTCCTGATTAATAATAATGCACTACTGGGACGAGAGGAGACTAGCAGGTACACTCTCAGATCAAGCGCACATTTCCCTTGTCTATTGATCCGCGACACTAAGCCTTTAATTCGCCAGCTAAACAAGAACCTCTTTCCAAGTGCATTGCAGCTTCCAAAAGAAAACCATCAACTGTCCATCTTGAGTTTTGGACGCAGCTACCAGAGGAACGCACCTGACTCATTTTTAAGTGCGATCCTTCAGAGGCCCTCAGCTGACACCGGCAGATGGTAGTAGCTTATGCTGGCTTACTTTCACTCCCGGAGGCGCTGACTCTGAGATGCTCGTTGCCCTTAGGCACAGATCTGCGAGCGCCTTGCCACTTGTGCTCCTCAAACCGCGCGTACTCCAAGCCGGCATCATCTTCTCAGCAACACGCCATGCATTCACTCAGAGGCTTCAAGGTTTAGGAATCAATTACAGTGAGGTTGCAGGCAACACCGAAGCTTACTGAAGTGTAAACAAACAGCATCTATACAATGAAAGTGGCAAATATAAAACAGTAAAAACAAAATAAAGACAAATGCATTGCAATAATAAGGGGTACTATGGACTGTGTTAGTGTAACTGTGGATATTGATCAATTATTGTCATGTCTGTGTCCTATTTATCATCCGTCACGACGATCTTACTGCATATGGGTCACAGTAAACTTTTTGTGTATTTTCTGATTATCTGTGGACTAGTCTAAACAATCTTAAAGCGGACGTCATAGCGAAAGTCAGGACATTTTATCAGACTCAAGCAACAGCGATATAAAACACAGCTAAATCTTGTGGGGAGTCGAATCTCAGCTGCAAGACGAACAACATGCTACTGTTTTGCCTGTTTTTCCCTGTTTTCATCAAATAAAGAACTTGAGAACGATCCTCGCCTCCCGCAGTCTTTTATAGACTAAACTTAAACATAACCAACAAACCATCACATTATAGAGCCTGCTTTCATTCACTTACTCAAGGATTTGTTTTAAATATTTGAAATGTTGTTTGGGGTCTATACCTTTACAACCAAGTTTAATTCCATAAGTTTGTTTTACTGACCAGATATCCACTAAAGACAATAAGAGATGCCTAATGAACGTTGTTTCATTAGTATGATTAATACATTTTAGTGGTTCAACATTCAAAAAAGGCTCAACTGAAAATCAAATGATCTTGAACTTAATCAGAACAAGTACAAGACCACATGGTAACCAAGAATCCATTATTAATTTGTGTTGTGGTTTACAAAAAAAAAAAAAGAAGAACATTTTAGGAATAGCCTTCCCAAAGTCGTGAGACAGGCCCCCACCCCGGCTGTGTTTAAATCCAAACTAAAAACTGTTTTGTTTAGCCGTGCCTATGACTGACATAATTTTACCTGGTTTTTCCATATTTTAAAATACTACATTATTTGTATTCTTTACTTTACTCTGTTTCACATTTTTATAAACTGCATTGTGTTTTTACTTTATTACTTGTTTTAAATTATGTTTTAAACTCTGTAAAGCACTTTGAATTGCAGTTTGTATGAATTGTGCTTTATAAATAAATTTGATTTGATTTGATTTAGTTAGGTATGAAATCACTATCAAGTATCAATCAAAATTTTAAAATGTTTGTATGGTCACAACACTATAAAACAGACCCTGGCCCAAATTAAACCCTACTCTGTTCTTTCCAGTTGATTATAATAAGCACATTATGACTAACTCTTTCATTTTTAGTCCTACAGTAAAAAAGAGAAACAATATTCTCTCAAAAATTGTATAACACTGAGTCATACAGGCCAAGTCAAGGATCAAACCCTCCTCACTCTTTTCTTGAACTTCCATCCATTCCTGCATCGTGTTATGTTGCTGTTTTTGCATCCGCTCTCAGCCATGACGCTCATCTGGGCAGCCCCCGATTCCCTTCGCATCTCCTCTGAAGCCAAAACAGCCCAGATACAGAGACGTAGCCCAGACCAACAGCACGACTTCAGAAGCAGTAAGAACACTTCCGCTCCGGAGTGCTGCGGCGAGAGGGGGAGCGCGCTGACGCATGCATACTCAAAATGTTTACTCCTGCCAGCGCGGAATTAAATGTGCATTCAGGAGCTCGCTCATCACACTTTTCAAACATGGATATGCAACGGAAACACTTACAGGTGCTTGTGCGAAGGCTACTCAGAGGCCAATGGCATAGGTGATAATAACATGCACTTTCATTTGTACTAATGTTGGGGCATGGAGTGCAGGGATGGCCATTTTATTTATAAATCTTAGAAAAAAAGGGAATATTATTATTAAATCGGGCCGGGAAGCATTTGACAATAGTCCGCCATTACAGTTTATTGTTTACAGGTGAAAATTTGCATGCTGCACGCTGATTGGTTGACGAAATTTGTGTGGTTGGCTCTGATTGGCTGCCGAGCTGTGAACGCAGAAGCCACTAGTTTTTTCACCTGGACGGCCCCCGTACTCTGGACAAAATGATTTGGACGGGGTGTTTTCAAATCCTTTCTAAAAGCCTGGGCATGGTTCATGAAGTAGTCACAAATGGTTTTAGTGTTACGATAATTTTCAGAAGAAACATCAAGATTTATGATTATTTATTGTCTAATATATTACGCAAGGCAAGTTTATTTGTTGAGCACAATTTGTAAGGCAAAATGCATTAAAATCACCATTCTTCACCTTTTTGAAATCAAACTTTCTGAATAAAAAAAATATGATATTTTCAAATAAACAGCGAAAAAAAAAGTAGTTTGACTTTTTTGGAGTATATTTGAACTGAAATGACTCATTGTTGCAGCAAACGATTGTCACTATATTCATGATTATGATGTGTCCAGAATAATCATGATTATCGATTAACCAAATAATCTTGACATTCGTATTCCAGAATATTCCTGAGCTTGTTTGAACTCTGAACAGTATTTTTCAAATGCACTGAATTTAATATCAACTTTTACAGCAACAATTTAGGCTGCATAAAAATGTATACTTACTACTTAAATCCAACATACTATTTTTCAATAGCATGGCGGATTTAAGTAATTAGTAATAAAAATAACTTCCTGTAGTGTTTGTCTAGTTTATTTATCCAAGTACGATAGCTTAAGTATGTAAAAACCAACATGTGATGTCTATAATATACACAGGACGCCGACTGTGTGAGCTTATTGGATAAATACAGTATTTATTCGTGCATGTTTGCTTTTGGCTATGTGGGTTACAGGAGGGAAACCGTGCGAAGATACGATGTCAATTCCATGCCCAGACCCTGCATTTACATAATAAGGCCCTGACAACAAACGCACAGAAAATTGTGGTTTAAATCAGGCAAACGCGGGGAAGCTGCAAGGCACTAATCTATTATTCACATCCAAGAAACAAGCAAGAAAACGATTTGGAGCATTGCCCCTATAGGCCCTAAATGAGCAATCCCCTTTAATCTAACAAGATCTGGGATTGGTCAAAAGTAGAAACCCCGCCTATCGTCTCATCAGTATGGAAATGCAAAATGAGGGCAATAAAGGTGCTCAAAAAGACTACCACCTGCTTAGTAAAAGGCAGCGAGCTGCACAGAATGTGTTCTGACGGTGAGGTAAACAGTCTCTGTGCCAGCGGGAACTAGAGCATGATTTTGCTGTGAATAAAAAAATAGCTTGCAAAGTTTGAGCTGTCAAATGTTGACTCTGCAAAATGTTGGAGTAAACATGGGGTGGGGGGGTGGAGGGTGGTGGTGCAAGCGTGTGTTCTTGTTAAAGGGCACGTTACATATTGTACTATCCAGTGGCTAATTTGTTATTAAGGTTATGTTATTCAGCTTCTACTAAAAGTACCATTCCAAGCAGATTTTGTATTGAATTTTCTCAAAGTCGCTGCGATCACTGCCCACAGCAGGTGTTCTGTTGCCATCGCCGCCCTGGAGGAGACTCATGGGAGAGTGGCTCCGTTAATACAGAGGAAGGACACAACACAACAACAGCATGCATAACTCTGACCAGTCTAACCTCTGACCCTACTCTGCATGGTTTAAGGGGGGAACTGGAAAGCTTGGAGGAAAACCACCCAGACACAGGGATAACATGCAAACTTCACCCACAAAATTTGTGTGTGAAGTTTGCATGTTTCACATATGTGCCCCGCCACGGCAATTGTCGGACCATGTCGGCCTCGGTGAAACTGAGAAAAACAGCATTTTACTTTTTTTTCCCCAAATTTGTGATTTTCGTTTTTTTGCATTATGTGAAAGTTGAAGATATGGACCAGCCATTCGATGTATCAGATAACAGTATTTGCAGCATTAAAAGCATAAATAAAGTCGTTTAAAATGTGGTGTTTTCGGGTGCTCTCTGGACGTGCAGAGTGGGTGTGACCGCATTTCCATATGAACAGCTGCGCTATTGTAGTCAGCCAATGGGCTGAGCCGCCAGCCGCATGGCTACTTGATAAGCAGCAACACAGGGACACGCAACACACACTGTGTAAAAACCCAGAACGTTCTTGCTGTGAGAGGAAGGAAGAGAGAAGCCGAGATATTAATTGATTGTGCAAAAAGTAAACAAGGTGTCAGGGTGTCATGAAAAGGACATGGCCTCAGTGAGTCTGACTGAAATGGCAATATTATTCTTTAAAAAAATAATGAAAACAACCTGAAGTCTGGGTAAGCACCTGTGGAACCTGATTCCCAGTTTGAGAAGCGCTAGCTAAAAAAAAGAAGTTTGCTTTGGCAGGAAGAAGTACCCAAAATCACAAAGGCACATAAATAATATACACACATAGAATATAAGCTAAAAAAAAAAAGAAGACACCTTTTGTAAACATATAGAATAACTCCCCCATGTAGTTTTATGCAAAATAATAATTGTTCACTCTCACATTCAATCACTATATGCGCCTGTACACTCCTAACCGTATGCGTGTTTTTGGAGTGTGGACAAAAGCTGGACTTCCCGGCGAGAGCACCGTCACACCGGGAGGACACGCAGATAACATCAAGAACTATTCTTCTATGGACAGTCCAAGGATTGAACTCACAATCCCTTAGCTGAGAGTCGAGCTGCAAAAATGAAACTCTACACTTAATAGGGCACGTTGGAATAAGTGAAGTAGCGACGTACCCAAACAAGTTGAGAAAGTGTGAGCTGGGAGGGCAGGGCCTACGCAGTCAGATCTATTTTTAATGCTTCTGACTGGGGATCGGCAAAAGGAATGTATAATTACAGCCTCATGAATAATGCAGGCAGGCTTCTTTTAATTAACCACAGCCGCCCAGTGCAGCAGCAGCAGCAGCAGCAGCAGCAGCAGGCTCGAGCTGCGACAAACAATCAGTAATGTGCACACCAACGATGTAGTCTTAAATATACGTGTCCATTCTGACAACTGCAAACAATGAACTGATCCACTTTGCGTGTATATGTGGCAGGCTTTAGGACGCATTATGACTCTGTATGCTAAACGTGCACTTACAAACTGCACCGGGCGCAGAGTCAAATGAAGAGGCAAAATGATGAGCTAAAGATTGGTGCTTGGGCGACACTGAGCACGAGGAGCCCCCTGACGGCACTCACAGAGCCCTGAGCTGTCTGCCTGTCATGTCTTAGATAACCCTCTGTATAAAAGTATGAATTATTAAAGATCTGACGAGATATTACCAGTGTGTGCAGTAACGAGAGGGGCGAAAAATGGGATACAGTGGCATCTTTACTCAACAATGCTTAGGACAATGAATTAGAAGCTACTTTTCACATTATATAAGCTTGTTATGGAAGATCATTTATTTAATCCATTAATTCTTCTTTTTTTTTTTTAAAGCTGGTGATTTTCTCGCTTTCTCGTTTCAATTGTTGTTTTGTTTTTTTATTCTGAATTTCAGTCGCTTTTGAAGTTTTCAATGTGTTTTACTTCAGATTGGAAAATTCACCTTTTAAATATTAAACATATAATTTTCAAGCCATCAAATTCAACAGTCTAATTTCAAAGTATAAAAATAAATTGCAGGAAAGAAACCTAATTGAAAAACTGTAAATGTTAGTGGAAATTGGTGTGAATTTTTTCACTGCAAATTTTACGCTCTGAATTTCGACCATTGAATTTGTCAACTTGAAAAATTATGTTGAATATTTAAACCTTGAAATTTTCTTTTTGAAATTTTAAACTGAGAAAAACACTGTACAGAAGACGGAAAAAAAAACATTAAAAGTGTTCAAAATATGATTACATAAATTAAGGTTTTGACTTTAGACACAACACTGACAATAAACGTTAGTATCAGACTATTATGAATCAGCAACACATCCTAAACAGTTGGAACAATTGCAACCAAAGATTAGTAAACGATTAACTACAGTTATTTGAAAACTAAAAACTCTAGGACTGATGGAAAAACTCAATTGTCTCGTGTTGAGTTGAATGTATTAATTAAAAATTCAGAAAAGTTTGACCTTTCATTAAAACAAACAGAAGCATAAAGTAAGCTGACACTGCATTGTTTGGTAACTAACCACACTATACAAGTAAAATACCACATGCTTTCTGGCAACCATTTCATGCAATTTGCCAGAAGCAGCAGCGGCTGGCAAGAAGAAGCAGCAAACCGGAAATCTAAGATGCAATTAATCAAGCCTCGCTCATCTATAATTTATCTTGAGTTAATTCATTAATTAACTGTGTTTGCTTTGTCTCCATAACATCTTCATTATCAAACATGGATCAAACCGGTACACACTTCAATGGGACAACTTCTCATCAACTTGGCCTTTCAAACTCTCTACATTCATCAAGCAACGGCAGGAAGAAAGCGAGATCCAAGTTGGAACGGCGCATCAAGACGTAGGCAGGATACTATTTGGTAGTTATTTGGCAACTCGGCTTACACTCCCATCTTCTGAGCCTTAATTTGTAAGCTAATTTGTGGCTGGCACAGACAGGCTTGAGTATGGGAGAGGATATTGGATGTAATTTGATGTCTCACTCTATTTTCGTTTGTTGATTGGAGTTTAATTGCCAATGAGGGTGCGAGTTCTCACTTTGGGGCATGCAGGAAGAGAGGACAGATTTTGAGAGCGTGCAAGCAAAATGAGTCCAGTCAGGAAGGTCTAGTGGGGAAACTGTGAGGGCCTGCGAAACACAGGGACTAAATCAAAGATGGATAGGACAGAGTTTGGAGGGAAAAATATTTAACAGAAACGTGCAATACACATATTAAAAGCTTTTAACCTTTCTATAACGCTGTTCTTTGGCTATTTTTTCCCATGGTTCATTCATACAGCTGCCAGTAGATGGCGTGCTAACAGCCAATCCAAGTATGGGTGGTGCAGCTGATGGAAAATAATGTTTCTTTTAAGTTCTTAACCTGGCAATGTAAAGCTTGTTGACAGAGCTGTATTTTGTGCAAAGACAGGACTTCAGATACTTCAGATATGTTTTTCTTGCGGGAACAATGTTTTAACATAGGTAGAACGATTTAGGATGTGCTAATTCACAACTCAATTAAGCAGAAACTGGTTTGCAGATTCTTGGAAGGGATGATGTTGAATTGAGTGAAGTGAGCCTGCTTTAGTGTTAGTTTACTATCTCAATGTATTTCACTAACCCCCCAAAATATTAATTATTGTCAATATTGTCTGCATTACAACGCTATAAAAACTTTGCAGGCTGTTTATACGTTGTGATTTTGTTCTGAGACCTTGTTGTGATGCATATGAATGCATCACTGTAAAAGAGCTTGTGTCACTTTATATCCTTTATACCCCTGGTTACTAATAGACAGACTCCGGTCCGGATCTGGACAAAGCGGAGTCCCACCCGGACCAGAGCCTCTGACACGAAACTATGAAGTAAACAACATAAGCCCCTCATTCACGAAGAATGAGCAGTGCAGCCTTTCAGTATTAGAGATGAGCAAGAAATTGTTCCACATGAACAGGGCGATTGCCTTTTCCCCCTCTCTCTCTCCCTCTCTCTCTCGCTTGCTCCAAACACGCACGAGCCCGACCCGCACCACGAGCCCGATCCGCCCCACGAGCCCGACCCGCCCCACGAGCCCGACCCGCACCACGAGCCCGACCCGCCCCACGAGCCCGACCCGCCCCACGAGCCCGATCCGCCCCACGAGCCCGACCCGCCCCACGAGCCCGACCCGCCCCACGAGCCCGATCCGCACCACGAGCCCGACCCATCATTCGACTATTACTACTATAAAATATAATTAATTAGTAAATTGTGGAAAAATAACTAGGCCTATTATCATTTATGTATGTTATAATATAATAATATATTCTGATATAAAAGTGGCCAAAATGCAGTGATATTCTGGTGCAAATGTTCTCAAATTCTACCTCTGTGCATTATTAGTGACCTCTGCTGTATATTCTAGATTGAAAGATAAATGCAAGTTTGTTTCTTTCTGTCAGCATTTTGATATAGTTCTAAATGTTGCATATCTTCAAAACAACATTCCTAACATAATCAATTATAAATCCCACCTTGACAGTCACAAACAAACTAATTTATTTCCCCCCAAAAAGCCATGAAAAAATTATGTTAGGAGAAAAGTCACACTATAACATTTTTTTTTTTTTTTTAAGATTTCTATGGAGGATTCTCTTTCAAGTATCATAGGGGGAAAATAATTATATTGTTGGGCTTACAAATAAATAAATAAATAAATAGTGTGACACACTCATTACTCATTACAGTATATATGATAGTACTTGTTTGGCATTCTGTCCTTGAACAAATAAGCTGCATATAATATCAGATGGAGCAACCAGAGTGCACCATTATATGCATGTGTTCAAGGTCGTTTTTACATGTTCCAGGAATAAATCTCATTTGTGTTGGACAAAGAGCTTGGAACATTGGCGGGTGTTCGTGGTTGGGGGTCCACCTCCCGAAGTGTGGCATTGATGCACAAGCACTATTTTCCCTGATGAGAAGTCAAGAGGTTCTGAAATAGTGTCTAGTGCCTTCCTGTCCATAGCTCCCTTCTTTCCTCCTTACATCCTCATCAAGGCTTTAATTACAAACAGTGCAAATGCAGGAGGAAAGGGCAATATGTCAAGGCTTTGCCATTAGGGCCACCAAGAACTGTCCAAGCAGTTATGGCCGGAGTGGGTTTTGCATCCACAGAGACCAGCTAATAAAGATAAAGACCAAGATATTTCTTGTTTTAATGAAGAGCAATGAGAATGTGTCTGTGTAGCTCCAGGTTCTAATTTTTGAATTACTTTAATTATGTGATTTGAGCCGTTGATTATGATTTTAAATGTTGAGGTTTACACAAAAATACACCCAAAACAAATGGGCTCAACATATAATATCATGTATCTACAGTTTCTTTCCCCCTATTAGTTCTGAATGAAACTAAAGGCCACGAGTGCAAAAGTGGACTGCATTTATACAGTAAACAGTTAAATATTATGGAAGAACTACTATAAAACATATAATTATATACCTCTAGATTGGGAATTACAGCTTTAATACACTATCTATACGTCATTTCATAAGTTATTGTCATTACGCTTGCATTGCCATTTCAGTTAAAACATCCCTGTTTTGTGTGGCCATAAAACCCCGACCAGAGTGAATAAATAGGTGCTAATAAATAAGGCATATGCCACAACTCCCATAACAGCTCTTGCAAAAATGTCATAATGTCATGTTGTTATGTTAATGAGAAGCCCATTAAAGTCTGTGTCGCACATAAACTTATACTACACAGAATTATGTTCATGGATTAACATGTTCTGCAACTCAGCATTAAAAACACAATGGGCTGATACCAGGGATATTTGTCTTGGAGTAAAATAGACCCCAAAGCCATGACGTGTAATCATTAGACTGTAACTGGCTGATTACAGTAGTTCTTATTTCAATTATTCTAAAAAGGCAGTGAAAGGGTGTGGCTATTATCATTACTATTATTATTAACACAGAGAGACACTTGATAATCGGCACGGACATCACAGAAGCTGTTGACATCTCTCACTCTCTCGCTTTTCCTCTCTCCCCGGAAGAGTGGGATCATTTGAGCGACTCTTCTGGTTAAAACAATGTGTCAGCGGCAGCGAGCTCATTACCCAAGCCACCACTGCATTGAAATGAGTCAGCCGGGGAATTTCTATTAGCCCAGGGAGGAAGACGCTCTTGCAGGCAGCATCTTGAAGGCAGCGTCTTGCTTCAGTTAAATTCAACCTCTTATTTGTTGGCTTTATTATTTAAACTGACCTCCGCTATGTGTTAAACCAGACCGGATTTTGATCAATCCTGTACACGTTCAGGTGTCGCGTTTTACTGAGTGTTGATCCATGTGCCTTTTGAGATTATAAACTTGATAAATGTTATGTTATGATGAAAATTATGTGTTTTGTTGTTACGTTTACATCCTTCTGTCATATAAGAACCATCTAAGTGTTTGGTAGTATGTCCCCTATAATGAATCAATGTCATATATACTGTAAATACGGTCATTATCCAGAATGAACCCAATCCAAGCATTAAAGACATTGGCATGAGCTATTGTTGGATTGTCAGAAAAGTGCACAGGAAATTGCACAGCATAACTAGAATATCCATGTGTAAAAAGCTTTATGTTTTTCGTTTTGAGCAAATTGCTCCCAAGTCTCCCGATTTTTTGCCTAATACGTCTTTGTGATTTCTGCACTTTCCACTGCAGCCATTGTCCCAGGAGACACAGGAAGTATGGCACTGGCTTTGCGTCATGCTCTGCCAACAAACTAACGGCAGATAGTACAGAGTTTATTTTAGATCATTCATTACCGCCAAAGCAAATGAGAACTTGCTCGATGTGTTTTCTGCCTTTATCGGCTACAATGTACAGTGTGTGTGTGTGTGTGTGTGTGCGATCTTGTGGCTGAATGGTTGTGATGGGTTTTCTGGAGTGGAGCTAGTGCCCAGATTGGCCGGTATGTTCAGAGATGAGGCTCACGTCACACTCCCAGGAAAAGAGCCCAGTATCAAAGCGCAGATGCACACTGACTGGACCAAAAACATACGCACATTATAGATGGAGCTGGTTAGGTAATTTACAGTCCTTCTTTAGATTGCAAATGGCGTTGATATGCCAATTAGAACTCAGATAGTGATTATTATGTGTTCTCTTAACTAGTACAAAAATAATAATAACAGAACACCCACATTTCCGATTTTTGTTTGTTGTCGACACAAACACAGTCCGTGACTTTGCCAGATTTGTATAACAAACGCTTTTTGTATAACAAGCACTTTCCACAAAACTAGGAAGAGTGAAATAAGGTTTGATTTTGGTACCTTGTGGTCATTAACAAATTAGAATTGACGGTACTTACTGTCAGGCTCATAATTTGTAATAAATAAAGAAAGGGACTACGGTATATTTATAATTAAGTGCAAATTCAGTGAGTTCAGTTTAAAGGTAAATAGAAAATAATGATTAATACAATCCTTTTGAGACACAGCTTTAATACCTTTATTTCATAGCTAAAGCTAACTTTTACTGGACAGTTCCATAAATCAATTTGTTTTTTCATTATCAGTTTGTTTTTAACTCTCTAAATGTCAGCGACCATTACTTTAAACATGAACAGTGCATCTGCTAGGAGCCCTTAGATGTTCCCGGGTTTGTCTGTGCAGCCATCACACCGAGAAATACCACAGTCATTAAAATGATAATGGCACAGGCAGTGGTGCTGACGACTTATTGATCAGGTAACATTGCCGCTTCCATTTATGCGACAGCTCAGAGTGGCCCACTGATGACGAAGTCTTACTCCTGTTTGCTTTTCCAATGTGTGCACTGTCAATACTACAAGTGTACAACGAGCTACAGGAACACAATACAGTTGGATGTGTTGCATGCACAGTGATCACATACAGAGCCACAGTGGCAGTTAGTCATGTTAGCAAGGGCAGTACCAGCTCCTATATATCACCTTAATGCTCATGAGACTGTCATTGAAACCTTGAAGACAGAGGTGCAAAACTGACATGCTTATTACACGCTATAGATCACTGGAGCAGAAACTGTAAAGCCTAAAGCTTATGAATGAATATAGCATAGTCTTAGCATTAATATTTCAAGTTTTTAATTTCACAATCCAGCGACAGTCAGACATCGTTACAGCGCAGCTCGCACCTAATGTGGTCCATACAGAGTGATCTATTCAATATTTTCTGCACGACATGAAGATCAGCGCAAACCTATTCAACTTAAGGCCCGCGGGCCAGATCAGGCACTCCAAATGATCTGATCTGGCCCGCAGCCCATCTTCCGAATATTAAGAATATATTTTATCTTGGTTGAAGGTGGTGGCTTATGATGGACAGTAATGCCTCGGAGTCAAAGATAAAAAACAACAACATATAAATCAAGCGAGGCAAGACCAATAATAAGGGACTGATGTTGGCATTATTTGTCAAAAGTGCCATAGTATTTTAGACTCCTGCCCTACACCATGCATTCAGATCAAACCGTCATTCAGAATTATCAAACGATCACAAATGAAGCAGTAACGCACTAAAATATCCTTATAGAGGTGCAATGCAAGGAGCAGAGACTCTGGTCAATGTGTCAATTATGATTCGGCAAATCACCAGACAATTTCTTTCTTTGGAACATATTCCAAAAATGCTACAGTAACAGGCCATATTTGATCAACTTAAAAATGTCCCAAAAACATTTACAATATGTGTTGTCTTCCTTCTGTGTTTTCCCTTGGGTTCAATTCGTTTTGCTTCAGCTCAAATCCTTTTGCCTTTCTTTCCCATTGCTTCCAATCTCAGCCCTATTCTGTCTTGCACTCTTTGAGACACTTTTTTTGTTTTGTTTTTTGCAAGCTAATCAACCCCCGTATGCGAAAAGAAAGACAGAGAACACCCAATACTGGAAGAACAAGCACTATAACAAATATATCATTGATGGTTAAATGAAATGCTTATGATTTGAAACTCATTGCCAGTAATGATAAGGGTTGAATGACAGCCCTATGCCCCTCCTCCAGCTCCTCAGTGATTTCACATGCCATCACCTCACCGCAGAGTCCTCCACACACCATCACGCTCAAACATGCACGAACAGCAGTGGCCTGAGTCAATGGCAGGGAACAACCAGGAAATGGAATAGCTAATATGATATTCAAACCATGCGAGAAAGCTAATGAATGTTGACAAATGGAAAAAATAGGTATGTAATGTGTGTTTTAAATTGTTTCTTTTCTTCGATACTAGGCATGTCTCGATATTAGAAAAACAACACAATTTAACGATTATTCACAGTGAGAATGTGACAAAACACGTGAAATTCATTATGTTCTTTGATTCCCAGTTTGTGACAATGTACACAGCCTGATAAAAAAAAAGTAGATGTGCTCTTAAAATTACCTAATTGCGATTCTATTTTTCAGTTATTACTTATGGTAGAACATGTACTATAACAATATATTATTGATGGTTAAATGAATAATTTGAAGTAAATGACAGTAATAATGAGGGTTGAATGACCTGTCCCCCTCAGTGATTTCCCATTTTTATGTTATTACTACTTTATATTAGTTATTACTATGATTACAACGTCACCTGAATGATCCCACTTATCGCTTAACCTACAGGAATAATCTTGACATTTAATACATAGTAAATAAATAAATTAAAACATCCATTTTATACTACTAATTGAGTTAGCGTTGGAGTTTACGTATTTAGCGCTGCAAACAAACACTGCCTAGTAAAAGCTACAGAAAGATGCAGTATTTTAAGTAGAGTAATAAAGTCTACATTTATTCTCCTGCTGGGAGCTGCTGTGGGAACAAGGTGCATGGTCAAGAATACCTAGCGGGAAGTTTAGTATATTGTGTTTATGTTTTTGAATAAAGGTGGGAAAAGGACAGTTACACAATAAGTGGACTTCAATGGACTTTAGCGCACAACCATTTACCATGTTTTTATCACCGTTACTTCTTTCATAAAAACATTCCTAACACAGCTCTTTTAACACAGATCTGAAGCGGCACGACTCAGCAGTAATAAAACCATCTCAGCCAGGCCTCTCTCCCATTGTAGTGCCTTGACATTTCGCAAATGGTTTTCTGTATTTTCTTAAATTCTGATAATTGCATCCTTTGTGTCTCAATTCTGGTGAGAAGCCCCTCGCTTTTCAGACACTTAAATAAGGCATTAAAAGAAGTTACCAGAAGTGCATCAGCCTGGGAAGCGTATTTACTTAGCGCAGGTTAATTTAATGGCATGCGCTTGGAAAGACTGCTGACTTTATTATAATGCACTTGTAAAGGTTTGCAGATCTCTGAACTGGATGAATGGTACAGGGTGTAGGGGAGGGTTGTAATAATTTGTATGTGAATAGACTGGCCTTGTTCACAGAGTCGAAGTTGCCACAAGAATGTCAATAATTAAACTAGGTCGGAATTCTAATCAGCAGAGGTTGCAGACATTCCTTATAGGACATCGTGCTTTGAACAATAATTGGAATTGTGCAGCATAGTTGTATAACGTTAATGTATAAATATAATGACCTAGCGCTAAAAGTGATAATAGCAGGCTTCACACAATGTTCTCCGGCAATGACAATAGCACAAGTTGTTATTTGTTTTACCGGTTTCATAGCCATGAACTGTACTTTGTTAAACTAGTGAAATATAAGGGAAAAACTGACTCAAAGCGAGAGGGTTATGTTTCTACAGTATGTATTACAACTACGCAAAGCTGAAAGTCATTATTTGCGTCTATAGATATCAAGGTTTGATTAGAGGAATGTTTTAGCATGTGTTAGGTATAATAATGTGTTTTTATGAAGCACTTTGTGACTTCTGTCTGTGAAAGGTGCTATACAAATAAAATGTACTTACTTACTTACTTACTTACTTTTAATAATCACTCTGGATGTAAAAGGTTAAAAATAAACACTATGTTTGGGGACTTACCTATTAGAAGCAAGATCGAAGAGGATCCATTTGAAGGACATAGGAAAAAAAGAAAGAAAGAGAATCAATGTTAGTTATTTAAAAAAGTATTGTAGTAATTTGCAGTAGTTAAAGGCGCAATGGACGATTTTTCGGCGATTTGCAAACTCAGGCGGAAATGCACATGCGCACTCCCCCGTGCGGACTGATACAACACACACGTGTGTTTGTTTATTAGCGCGACGGATCGCATCGCATCTCTCGTCTCCCGCAGATTTCCGTCTTCTTCTGCGTCAGCTCGAACTGTCTTTCTCCGTCTTCATTTTGTCCCGTACACTGAGGGAACTATATTATGATAGATCAATGCGCTTAGACACTCGGAAACGTGGGGACGAGCCTGACGCGGCTGCAAGTGAGCGACAGGTGCGTTTTATGATTGACACGTGGCAGGACTAATCGGCAGTCCACACCACGAAGAAATAAGACTCAGATTTGGGCCAAAAAAATCGTCCAGTCAACCTTTAATAGAAGTAGTTTATACAGAGGTTTTCAAGACATTCAAAATCACGATGACTCCTCCTAACCCAAGCATATATTTGCATAATAAAAACAGGGAAAGTGTCTCTCCCAAGGACACAGCAACATAATGCAGTACCTGAACAGTCGCTCTTAACCACTGATTTATTGACAACTGAATCAGCAAACTTTATTCAACCGCAAAGTGATCCACTCTGATCTCAAAATGTGAATGGCGAAAGGCTTATAAAACATTTGGGAGCATAGAACTACAGCCTATCCGGGGGCTGTCTCATCCTTAATCTGTCTCTACATGTCTCACTAAGACTGTACGCTAACTACCTCCACCCGACTCTCACACATGACCTAAAGAAACAAACATCCAAACGCAAACTCCAACCCACTTCCAAATGTTTACCCTGCACGAGAATCCCGACCGGAATCACACTTTTTGACGTTCAAAGGGTGTTTGAAGCCCCCACACAGATGTAGTACTTTTATTTTTTATTTTTATATTTCATGTGAGAGAATTTTCCCCTCATGCTCCGGCTCGGTGCACAGTGTGACACCCCTCACTATCCGCCCATCCGTGCCATCCCTGTCCCCACAATCACAGGAAGAAAGTTTTCTGTGGGAGAGACGGATCTTTTGAAAAAGTTGCCATGCAGAATAAGTCTACTCGGAGGACAGAGGAAAGGGAATAAATAGTATGTTGAACCTTCAGGAATATGTTTAGCTTAAACAGCAAGCGGGTGTGTCAATGCGCAGAAAGAGCAAGATGGATTTGCAATTAAGATTAAAACCACTTCGAATAACACCTTTAAGAAACCTCACGACACTGTGCCTCTTAGACAGCCTAAACAAAGAAGCATACTATGTTTATAACTCAATACATAGACGAACATGTTACATATACATTACTTAAAGGGAAATAGAGGTATATTCATGGAGAAACTATAATGTAATTTAAGACCTATAAAAGCCGCCTGCCACAATATTTCCAGAGACCAATTTCCAGATCTTGAGTCACGCTTTAGTTGGATCATTTTTGCCTATTGCGTCCGTTTTACGTGATTCGCTTCTGGCTATGTGTAGCATAGATTATCATCCTGCTGAGTATTCATGACCAAGATCTTGGCACAAGATTTGGGCAGAAGTCTCCATGGCCACTGCAGCAGTAACAACATACTCGGGTCTACCAGCTGTCAGGTCAAAAGTTCCCAAAATACATTTAGAAAAACAGCTTTCAGAACATCAGGTTAATCTGTTCATGTTTTTTTTAAAGGCCAAAAGTCACTGGGATACACTCTAGTCACACTAACGACAAGCGTTTTTTGAGGGTTGTATCTCGTCTGGCACTTTTTTGCCCTTTTATCTAACCACGTTGACTTCAATAAAAGCCCTTTATTCTTCTATTTGGACACGTCTAAGTGCCTCCGCTTCTTTATTTTGGTATTGGAGTATTTCTTTACCTCGGATGATTCTTGAAGAGTGCCTGCCTCAAAGTTTCTGACCCATCGACGCACTCACCTTTCCCGTTTCTTTGCACGTAGATTGTTTTTGTTAAGAGAAATATGAGAGTTATTTACCTGGCCTGCTGTTACTGTACCACAAAAGGCAGTATGACGGTAAAAGTATCGTACGTAAGAAGGTTTGACTTTATGACCTCACGCGGCGTGTCAGGATGTTAAGTTTTACGACCGCAACAACCGAGGGCCTCTTGAGCTTCTGCACCTCGGTACAACACTTCACTTGGAGGTTAATGGAGTATCTTGACACCCCTAAATTCAATCGCTTCTTTACTACCCCTTCAAGATGTCCCTACCGGCGGCATGAATGAAAAGGGAACCGATCAGGCCACAGGATCACAAAAATAAATGTAAAAAAAAATCCTTTCCAGCTTGGTCCAAAATGTGTTGAAAAGACTGGTGTGTGTTAGGATTTGAAATACTTTGAATACAGTCAAGATTCAGGCGTATTATTCGTCATTGGAGCAGTAAAGTGGCCTGAGCAGGGGAGGCAAGAACAAAGGCAGCAGTTGAAGGCTTCCTGCTGGAGCTAATTGCAATATTAGTGTTGTGGGCCACAGGATGAAGAGAACAACAACACTGCTAATTAAAAGGCATACAGCAACTGGAGGAAGACGGAGTACAAAGAAACACATAGTAAAATCTAAGTAGGATGCTGAATAGAACAGGGAAAATGCACGTTCATTTATTTATAGTGGACAAATATTGATTGACTTGTTAGAAATTCGATGTTTGTACAATATTCAAATGGCATGAATGAATGGAAGGACTCTCCAATGTGGATCCGAAACAAAGAAATATACTATGTTAATGGTGAATAAATGGACAAAAGGCGGGTTGTGTGAAATATACAGCTGAACATCATGCTGTTTTTTGGTTCATTTTCTCCGTAGAGCAAGTCCACTCCTGCTTTGTTTTTCTCTCTAAACCCCAAAAGTGTTTGTTAGAGCAGCACAATTAATAAATTGTCAAATCACAAAATATCTAAGGCAAACAAAACAACTAAATATTTATTACTTCTTATGAGAGAATACAATCTCGGCGGACCTCTACAAACATGCTGTAAATGTCTGGGATTCTTGACTTATTTTGGCAGTTCATTGTCTCCGGGTAATGCTACTGGGTGTCTTTAAAACATACATAAAAGAACAGAATTACAATTTTTATTTTCCCCAACATGTGCCGCAGTAGTGTTTGCAGAGTTAATTTTACAAGTTAAAGTAAGATATGTAGTAAAGCATGTCAGCTCTTCATCTGCAACTGTTCTGCCTCCCTTGTGAATAACAACAAAAGCGCATGAAAGGAAGCGGGGAGGTGGGCGGCTTGCTAACATAAGTGTGCAGTGCTCTTGTGCATGTGTGTGTCAGAATGCAATCTAAATGAGTCTTGTATCTTTAGAGATTAATCCACCAGCGCTGGCTACAGACGTCACTCTCTAATCCATTCGTGCGCTGCAACTGTTCCAACCTCTGATGCAGGATATAACGACATGGTGCGCACATGCATACATTATGGCAGGGTCAGGTGTGGCATTATGGGAAAAGCACAAGGTACAATATACTACAATATATACCATACACAGTATACACGTTACAGAGAAGTTACATTGTGTCCCTTTAGAGGGCATGTATATGATTTAGAACCATGAGTCAGAAAGTCAGTTTTCCTTTGAATTGTTTGGCCCGCCCACATAATCCTTCCTGTCACTCTGATATTGCAGATGACACAGAAACTGTCTGGAATAATCTCCTGGAGTTGTTTCCATATAGTTTTTTCTAACTTTGCGTACAATAAGCTTGATACTGCACCATGACAGAGAATGTCTAAGATTGTGTGAGGCAGTTATTTTCATAGTGCACAATGGGCCTATAAACATGCTCTTGAATTTCTTTAGTTTAGCATCCCATTTTTTAGAACAACTTTTTTAAAATTACTTTTTCATGCTCTCTACTGGCTGCAGAGGGAATTACACACAATTTAAGCTAAACAGCGGATTTCAAGACTGCCTCTCACTGCCGGGTCTCAGCTTGTAGTAGTACTGATCGTGATTAGACATGAGGAATTCAAAAATGAGTCTGGAAATTATTTATGGATTTAAAAACACCAGAGATGATTCTCAGAGCCACGTTACAGATCGAGAAAATGTCAGTTATTGAGGAGATTGAAAATCATTCACTGCCATGAATGAAGCTAAATGCTATTCCAGGTATGTTTTTGATAAGGGAACATTAAAACACAGTTAAAAGCGCAAAAAAAAGTAGATTTTGCCTGATATGTGTCCATTAAAGCCTGCGGACCCTAAATGTGAAGCATAAACGCAAATGGATTCACAATGAGACAATATAGAGCAAAACATCAGTGGTCTGGTATTTTTCAATTTCATTATAGTGTATGAAGCCAGTGCATGAAGAAATATAAATTGTGCTTCTTGAGCACCACCTGATGCGGTTCACAGGCATTTGATTGGTCCAGAGCGTGGGGCTCAGGTGTGCTGAGGAGAAGACGGCAGGGAGCACACTCACTCTAAAAAACACATCTAGGTGAGTTTAAGGGTGAAGTGGAAGCCAACCATGTATCAAACATAGATTCAGAGACCTTTGCTCTAGCATTAGGGACGTAAAGATTACTAGATTGATCGATATTTGTGATTATTTAGGTCACAATTTAATAGAAAGAACAAAAATAAAACCATAATTGTGATCATTTTAGAAGTATTTTTATTCAGTCTATAGTCCAAAAAGTAACGCTAAATTAGGGGTTAGGGTTTTTGTCACATTGACTTTACTTTGACATTGAGAAAGTTTGATTTTGTAAAGCTGGTCACAAACTTGCGCAATCTTGTTGAATGAAAATGAAAGGATTCATTGCTGGTTGGTTTTGGTCTCTCAATAGCCTTAACACAAAAATTCAATGTTACTTTTAGTAGATTGCAATTTTGTTCCCGTTATTGGACTTTCCCCTCAGACAACCTTAAATTAAAAAGCATTCTTGTGGATATTATTTGTCCCGTTGACATAGCTTACTTATGCTTTCGCCTTTGTATATCTTTACAGAGAGTTCCATTCAACATTCAAAATAAAGTCATTGTTATCTTAAGGTCTAGCAACCCTGTTTTCTATTTTTCTTGCAACGCTTCAGGGACACTGAGTCAGCAATGCCTAAACTTGCGAGATTCCTTTATTCTCCCCACAACAACTCACTTCACATGGACTGCACAACACAAATATAAGGCCAAGAGTCCTGCTTTGACGTATAGGGCCCTTTGAAGCACACTTTGTTTCTCACATGTTGCCTCATCCTTATTTAAACATGAAAGTGCTGCATGGGAGGTTTTTATTTTTTCCAAGTATGAAATTATATGTATTTAAAACATTCAAATAAAAATAACTTTAAATACCTTAAAACAGGGCCACAAACTCCTATATCAAAGAAGTGATTACAATGCAATTACCTGTACTCTCTGTAATTATTTTACTACTACTTACTATTTTACTAGAGTGCAGCAGAAGCAGTTACACCTAAAACCTCCATCAGTCAACTGTGTTGTCAGTGCAGCGCTCCAGAGCTGAGCCAAGGTCATGTGGACACAATGGCCCCTCTCACACAATACAATCACTTTACACTAATCAGCCTTCTCTTCTCCCATGCTCCAGTGCCACTGAATGGGATCATACTCCATTTTTCAATCTTTCTCCTCCTAATTTCAGCTCATTTCCTCCTGCACACTGACCTTGTCCAGTTTATTGTTCCTCACTTCTTTCCCATTCATCTTCTTTCCAAGCACCCAGGACAAAATGGCCTTATACTTTAAATATATTCTTCAGGATGATCCTAAAGATCCTAAAGACTCCAGCTATGTTTCCAAATGTTGAAGTGATCTGGACTGACAATATTATTATCTCCGCTGTTGATTCTGGGGCTGTGCTGAGTTGTTTTCTGTGAGCTGAGACAAGATTTGCTCAAATATGATTAGAGGAACTGACATAGAGGAGACAGGGCTTTGTAAACTTTGTTTTGAATCTGTAGTAATTACAATCTACTGATTTCCACTTCACTTCAGAGAGCGTCCAGGGGACGATCTGAAATGGCGTCTTGTACCTTCTGTTTTGAAACCTATGCAAACAAAAACCAACTCTATATAATGTTATTGTCAAAAGAATTGAAAATCAGAAATCCTAAATTTGCATTTTGAATTTTATCCAATCCGTCTTTTGTCAAACCCTGCCTTTATTTTTTTTTATTTTTAATTAATTCATTAATTTATTTATTTTGTCTGTACAAAAAAAGAAGGAAAAAAACCAAACAAAAAACAAACGGTCAATCTGACCTAAAAAAGGCCTTTTTAAATGATCATGGTTTTATCAAAATCAAATATAGAAAATCAAATATACATCTTATTAGAATAGTGACTAAAACTCGATTATTATCATTGTATATTTGGACCACTGTATATGATGAACCTCTATTAGATTATTTTCCTTTTACCTACAGTACTGTTACATATCGCACGTTTAACTGTCTTGGCAGTCCAACATCACATACAAGAAGTTTTACCACTACAGTGAAAGGGTTTAGCATGCAACAAACACTTCTGAAAACCCACCGGCATACAAAAAGAAAGTAGAACTGAAATATATAAATAAATACACAGGTGTAAAAAGAGAGAGACAGAGAGCCACTCCAGCACAAATCCCGCTGTTGAGCATTGTTTCCAAATGAGTGTGTGCGTTTTATGAAGTGCACTCTCCAGGGGCCCGCCGGTACTGCAGGTCTGCGCGAGAATAAGGGCAACAGACGCGGTGACTTGCACTAATATAAATTACACCAGTCTGCCAGTTCCAGCGCCGTCTTCCATCCGCGCACATACCGAATAACTCACGCTTTGTCGAGCCGTAAATTCCCTATTAATTCCACACAAAAACACACAAATCCACAAAGGTAGTGTTTCCTTCCCCTCCTCTCAGTAAGCATTATATTCATTAGATTTGGATTGGGAGCAGTTCCCCCTACTTCACCCGATCGATGGAATTGTGGCTACGATGAAGAGTGCTTTCTAATTTGACTTGAGTAAGTGGGTGACAAATAGTCCGTCCAGAAATCAATGAAAGGAATTATGTATACGACCAACAGTGTGAGAAGAGGGGCAATGCAAATGGCTGTCATACGCCACAGAAGGCATGTACCTACGCTATAAACCGGGCAAACACAACGTAAAATGGTCAAATAAGTGTCTGCGGTAAATCCTGCATGTAATCGTGTGTACCCTGCGAGAGTACACTCTAATAACACGAGGACGACGCACAGAACAATTTGCATTATTGATGCTGTGTATTAACCTGTCGCAGCCATGATCTGAACAAACGACGGCAGGGTGAAACATAGTCACCAATATAATTACAGCAGTGTTTGACCATGGCAAATGTAGTTCGGGAAACAAATTGTGCATTAGCGTTGGCCGAAACAAAGAGGTTGATTAACATATAGATGGTTGGGATTATGGATAAAGGGCGACTAGTAAGATAACTGAATAAAGCCGTGAATAAGCTAGCTTTTGTGATGTATATTTAAAGTCAAATTTCATTTCCAACCTCAAATAAACAGATTTGTTGTTCAAACGAGTTATGAGTTGCAAACATCATTAATATATCCCCCCTTTCCGTTTGAGGAAACCAAAAACAAACAAAATCATTGTAAGTACATGGATAAAGGTGGCATGAAATCCTAGGTCTCACAAAAGTCGCATTTTAACCAGACAAAAAGCAAGTAATGGTTTGATCTTGAATAAGAATACAATGTGTTTTTATGCACAAATGGAAAACAAAATTGAAGCTCAGCAATGTAAAAGTATTAGACAGAAGTCAACAGGACATTTGAGTATGAGCAATAGTGCATTTCTGTGAAACATTTACCAAAGTAAACATAACATACAGTATTGTCTTAGTTAAGAGGAAAATAATAATAGATCCGAAAAGTCCCAATCGAGCTGTGATTGTTATGCTTAAAAGAAACAGTAACGTATGTCGCAAACCTCCAAATAAGGGCATAAAGTGGTATTTCTGCACTTTTACTTCACATTTTTCATATACTTAAACCTCAACTACAACTTTTAAAGACATGTTTTAATACATTTCTGTCGGACTGACATAATATTGTCTGGACATTATTAATTCATTTGTGTAATCTATATCAAGTCTAGATTAAGAACTATTTAAAGTTGAATAGAAAATGCAAAACATGGACATTGTGCAGTGTGTGTGTGTGTGTGTGTGTGCGTGCGTGCGTGTGTGTGGCGCCAGTCTCTCCACACTCGTCTGGGGATGGGAGAAGCTTGTGTCACCATTTGGCACGGGGCAGCTCCCAGTCGGACATGCCGTGTGTGTGCTGTCATGGCAGGGGTCCAGGAGGGAGTGTGGTGGTGGTGGTGGTCCTGCGGCAGGAATCACAGAGTTACGGGCCAGCGCCGAGGCCAAGTAACATGTTGGAATTAATTAGACGATAGACGGGGGACAGTGTGAGATCCTGATGGTCGGCAAACCGCGGGGATGATTCTGCTGAGGACAAATGTTCAGGGAGGCTGTTAAGTCTAAATTAAATCCTGAATCAATTTGCATTGTCACTATAAGCATTGCGAGTAAAATTGTTGCATTATATGGTTAGAATGAATGTTTTGTAGCAATAAAAACATCCGTATTGAAACTATGCTAGCTATAAACGTTTAATACCATACTGTAGGAACATTCCAGGTAAAACACTAACATCCCTATGGAAACAAACAGAAGACTCAGAAAAGCTACATGGTGCACTTTTAACTATAAATATTAGCTTTTTATTATAGTTTTAAATTAATCGACATTGTCATAACAAAAATGTCTTTTAACTATGCCATACTGCATTTATACCAAGCATATTTGTTGTGTATGTTTTGAAAACTGAGGAACTCAAATCGAAAATGATGGGCAATCTCAGATGCAATACCAGACATGCAAAAAGAGAGAAGAAATCCCATTCCCCTACAAGGTACAGATGATACTTGAAGTGTGCGATACTTTTGTGATTGCAGCGGAAGCGCTCCTCCACAGGGGAGACTAATCAGCTCATCATTCTTAAATGGCCTCCAACACCACTACACATGCACACACTATACTCACCGGCACAGAGAGAATACCTGCCGTCTCTGGGGGCAACGCTGGTAATAGAGATACGCACCGATCTTAGCTCGCATTAACCTTCGGCTTGGGGGTTTGCTCTCAGAATAAGTACACAGCACTTTAGCCTGGCACAAGTTCATAAAGAAAAAAAAGGGCATTGCAATGGAATCCAAATCACTTCAAAATCTACTTCAAGGTCGCCTGAATCTGAAAAATACAAGTGTGAAGTATTTGTAAATAAGTGATCTGTCAAAAAGTTTTTTTTTTCTGTTTGATGAGACTTCAATTAAAGGCTGTATAGAAGGAGAAATGAATTCATGTTTCTTCTGTAAAGCCGCAGAGTTTTAGGCGACTGTTACATGTGCACACACTCACCAGTCAGAAACAAGATACTTAATGATTTTTGCTATCAGCTCTGCAGTCACACATTAACACGTACCGCTGTATACAGTAGACATGACAAGAGGTACGAGCATGTTTGACAAATAAAAAAACACAGTATTTTGTTACAGACACTGCTGTGTGAGAGAAACTAACAATGCTGCAAACATTTTAACAATAAAAACTATTTTATAAGTTGAAATATTGTTTGTTAAGACAAACAACAGGAAAAGTATGCATATTTCTGGAACTCTAGTTAAGTATCCACAGTTCAGATCAAAGACAGTTTATAAAAAGTAGTGCTGGGTAGAATCACAATAAATTTTGAGTTCTCCGAAGAAGAAGCAGGCTTTGGTTACTGTGAATGAAAACTAAAAAAATGCTGCCAAATACAAAGCCATTTCTCCGACTTTGCGGCGCTTAACTAGCTTGTTTGCAGGAGGAGGAGCTAAAGGACACTTCCACTCACCCAATAAAGAATTCTTCAACAAAAACTATATTAATTTAGAGAGAAAGGTAATCAGTTCAACAGTGTCTGTGATTACAAAGTCTGTATCAGTGATAAATGTTAATCCAGAGTAGGCTCACAGTCTTTTTGCTTGTCTTCTCAAATTGTTTCACCAGCAGCGTGTTTTGGACTGAAAATTGTTGTTATTATGCAGATTTTGATCAAAGCAGAACGATGCAGCTTAAGGCTTTGTGTTTGACCTTTTTGGACTATTTGTCTTGACCCTTTAATACTTAGACAACACAACACAATATTTGTCTTGCAGTGAGTGGCCTTATTTCAACAAATGCATCTCATAATGCCAGAAGCAGCTGGAGTGAGCGAGCTTCCACTCTCTGGACAGCAACATTTCTTTCCAAGGCATCGACACAAAAGGCCGTCGGAACAGGCTGGAGCAGAGACAGCCCAGCATCACGGCATGCGTACAAAATCGCTGGTGTAAAGGTATCAATAAAGAGTGCATTTCAACTGTAGCCAAGGCTAGAATAGTCTCAAGCGCAGGATATACAGAACCAAGTGGGGACATAATGAGAATGTGAGAGCATGAAAAAGCTTCACACACTAAATTCGGTTTGGAAAATGACGGATGATTTCCTTCTTTCTGCTGCCGACCATGTTTTTAAAAAGGACTTTGGGGATTCTGTCCAAGCCTGAAGAGATCTGTCCATCCATGACAGAGGCTTAACCGTTTCCAGTCAAATGGAAAGGCACCAAGGCAGGGAAATGGACCTCCTGCTAAAGTTATAACTTTTTAAAATCTCTTGGAAAAAGTGGTTTTGGAAGTAAGGGATTTTCTCTGTACCAACCAACCAACCTGCATCAACCAACAGTACCCAATAAGAGAACGTTTTTCTCACAATATGGACTGACTTGAACATGGGTTTTCTGCGACGTTTGACTCGAACCCTAGTCAGCTAGCCATTATTGACCATGAGTACTAAATTGGATCTTTTTGTATGTTTTGTATTTGTTTATATGTGTTTAGTGCAGGGAATTTACAGTAGTAATAAGCTAAACGCTAAACTTGCTGGCTCCGGCTCCGACTCTGCTTCTGGTCATTTACTTGACAAACTCATGTGGAAATCAGGCCGATGTGGAAACGGAGAGTGCATGATGATATGTTTTTTTGGAATGTGTTGAAGGTGATATTATACATTAGGGCAAGTCGTTTTAACTTTGGAACATAGACGTTACACTACTTTTTGGACCGTGATCAGAAGTAATAAAACATGCTGCTCTTCTCTGAACTCAAATTTACCATAAACCTAGCAATAAACAGCATGATATGAACAAATATGCTGCAAAATGGCTCAATGTGACCCCTGGCAAAAATCCGGTCCATTAAAGTCCGGTGCCCGGTGTGTGAGGGCTTTAGAAAACACAAAGGATCTTGTTGATCCAAATCCGGATTTCATTCCCACATTGGAACACTTCTCTTGCGGCGCACTGTTCTGTACTCATGCTAGAGCTGAACTGAACTGTGCTAAAGCTAGGTCAAGCAACAGATTATAGCTGCACAACAATCGCTGGGCTTCCACTGCAGGGAAGGAGCAAAAGTCAAGTCAGCCGGTAACATGAGAGCTCGCTGAGGGGGCCGAAGTGGGGCCAGCACCTTTGGGTCACTAATAAATGGACATGAGATGGCACAACTACGGAGAATGTCAGGAGTTAATGTAGTTACAATGAGAGCCTGCACAAAAAAACAAATGATGATGATCGGTCAATATTGTAGTCAACTTAATGTCCCTGCGTTTAGCTGTAAATGGTAATAATTTGGGGATTTGTGTCAAGTCAAATTTGCAATGTTGGTTATTATATAAAATTATCTGCAAGCAAAGTTGAACAAGTCCAACTATGAATAGAACGCTAGGCTATTTCACATGCTAATGCTTAAGTAGCTACACCAGAGCTTTTGCACTCCAATTCCAAATGTTGACCGTTTTTTTTTGCCAAATGCCATAATTACTGGTGGCTGTACTGGCAGCTTTATGGGTCTTTTTGATTTATTATGTCAGACTACACAACTAATATAGTCCTCAAAAGCGAATGAAAGTATGGAATGCATTAGAAGCCATATTAACTTGTTGGATTTACTCAGAGCTTGTGGTAGCTAAAGGCAAAAGTGTAGAAAGCTCTAATGGGGCACAGAGAATAGAGAGAGCAAAGTAAAAAAAAAAGAGTCTTGCCATCAATTATTCATTGATCAAGTAAAAGTTTATTACAATGAGGCGGGCAGATGCAATCATCGTCCACTGTGGGATTAACTAATTAGCCTGATTTTCTCTTGTAATATCATCCGAGGAGAGTTTTATGTCTTTATGGCCCGAAGAGGAGAAATAAACACAGCCTCAGACAAATGTGACAAAACACAGCTGGCTAATTCCAAAGTCGATTTGTAGTGACAACAAATGCAACATCGAGGACAGCACAGCAGACAGGGCGTCACACCAGGTTTTCTTCCTCTGGCACCACTCCTGTCACTTTGGCACAACAAAAAGCAGAGAGCAAATAGGTTGAATACACACAAACGAGTAAAGCAGTTCTGTGGAAGCACTACCTTGACCTGTTGCTTAAGTGGATGGAGCAAGCAGGCAGAACAGTGACAAATCTCATCTTATTGCCGAGAAGTCGCACGCCAATTTGTAATACTGCAAGTGCTGCTCAAGTGGAACAATGTGCCAGTCAAGAGGGAAATGAGGTCAACAACATGTATAATAATAAACACATTTACAGTCATGCCTATGCCTATCATTTTCAGAGAATGATCCAGTAAATGTTGTCTTCTGTTTTCTATTTATATGTACCAGTAATAAAATACAAATGATCGGAAAATAACTGCAATTCCAACGCTAATTGCAGCAGCATGTGGCAATAGTTCACACTTCAACTTTACGAAACATCCAAGAAAACTCTTAGTTCTCTTCTGCACATCACCGCCCACCCGTGTTCCTCCACGCAGCGCGCCAACGGAGGAACCCAAAGTTTGTCGGTTGCTCATTGGAACATTTATAAATATGAATAGTGTTATGAGTCAGGCAGAGTTCAGAGTTATCCATGTGCTGGAGGAGATGCGTTCGAATAAAGCTCCCCGAAGGCTCGTCGGTGCGGTTTATTACCCATCAGGCCCATAACCAGCTCTCCTGCTCACTCCTCACTGCAGCCGCCTCCTCTGCTCCAACAGCCAGTCCCTCCAGTCCCTGCATGGTGATTCGCTCCCACTGTCTGTCGTCTTCTATTCATGGCTGTGCGCACGAGGAGGGGTAATGACGGTGGGACGAGGGATGCGGTGAGGAGAGAGGAGCGGAGCGTGACATGGGTAGCTCTAGCTCGGTGACTGCCAGCAACTGCATTAAGCCGCTGATGAGAGACATTGTCATCCGGCTTGTGTTGTTTTGCGGCGTTCGCCGACGTATTTTAAACTGTTGAAACTCACTGCTGGGGGTAAATTAAAAGTGCAGTGTTGGGGTTTGTATGAAATAGAAAACGTTTGTCAGAGAAGGCAGTGTTTACCATTAATAGAGGAGACTGTGGTGACCCCCCATAGTCGAAAAACAAACTGAACATAAAAGTGGTAAAACAAATGTATTTTACGCTTGTGTAGTCATTGTCAACATATAAATTTGTAGTCAGGGTTTATTGATCAGGCATATGCCATAAATTTTAACGTATTATACGTATAATACAATAAAAAACAATATACACACAAATCAAATTGAACTATACCTTGACTTGATTAGCACTGGCTATAAACTTTGTATGCATCACATCGGCTGCAAGCTTTGTTTTGTAACTATGTCTGATTGCATTGTCCCTGTCAAACAAATAAATAAAATAAAATAAAAAAAATACAACTTTTATGAGATTATGAGACATGTTGTGCAACTGTATTGACATTTCTACCATGTTGGTCATTCTTTATAGACCCTTACCTGGAGTTGTGTTTTGTTTCACTGAAGTTTTCTCCAGTGCTGACTGAGTTTATGAACTCCAGAAACCACTGACCAATCAGTAAACTTCAATCTAGCCTGCCTCCATTCAATTTATTTAAAAGTCAAATGTTAGGGGCCACGGGTGACTGCAGCCCATCCCATTGACTTTAGCCTGGGCACACCTTTTGGACAGTGGGAGGACGCCAAACTACCCGGAGTGAGCCCAGAATAACATGCAAAGGACATGCAGACTCCGCCCAGAGAGATCATGTGATATTGGACTGGCCCAGGAATCGAACCCATGGTCTCCTCAGTGGGACCCGCTCTGTCACTTTTCTGGTGGGGTCATCTATACAGTGAACTTAAATTACCTCTTGCCATTGGATGGATTAAACAATGTATTCAAAATTGAAAATTGTACAGTATTTCAACAACAGCAGTGTTTACTCACAAGGGGAACGAGTGTGAAGTACGACGTATAAGTAGTTCTGTTCAGTCCATGAATTCCCTACACCTCTTTTCTCACAGAGTGTCATCTCATCTCTATCCGTCTACTTCTATTACTCAATCTGCACACTCGCTTATGCCTCTCAATAGACAATCTATTAAAAGTCAGCGGGGATTCTCAGCTCTTTTAGAAATCAATAACTTTGACGAGCACGCATTAACGATTTTTGACGCAGTGTGAAGTTTTAAAGAGCACCGCTATAACATTTTGATTAGAGTTGAAACTAAAGCAGCACTTTTCCACTTCGTCTTTTTCTTGTTGAGTTCTGTCCTAATTCTCTGCCCTCTTCTCAGCCAATTTGTTTAGTTTTTTTTTTGCTTTTGGATTATAAGTACAAAGCATCTGCCAGTGGAGACAGCGGCAACACGAGCATTGTTGCTATGACCCAAATACGGCAGCGCGGTGTGGTGATTGGCTGAGAGCTGGAGCAGGCTGGGAGGGAGCAGCACCTTTCAAATTCAAACATTTATATAAGCAACAAGGGGAAAATGGGGTTTGTCACACCATCCTCCCACTTGTCCATGTTTGAAGTGTTTCGTACCATAGAAAAATACGATGCATAATGATATTTAGTCGGATGTGTTGCACCCTCCACTGTCTTTAACCACAATTTGACTTCTGGCCAGCTTCAATTCAAATGCTGAATTTAACAGTTTTGTGGTGATTATGATTATTACACTTTATTGTCACCATAGAGACATTTTGTCCCCTGCATTTGACCCATCTTTCAATACTGCTGGGTCAACCCGTAAGGAGCAGGGGACCCATCTTCAAATATTAAGACTAAACTATTATTAAGACTAAATAGCGGATATATTATAGTGCACATTTATCGCCACTATAAGCAACATCTTTAGGAGGATTAACAATTTTAAGAAAACCAAGATACGGTCAGCTTAACAGATAAAAGATTGACAAACTATAGAGTTAGCATATTTTACGCATTAGACCCCATGGATAAAGAATATTTTCTATAAACCATTCAAAACAATACAGCAACTCAGGTCTGTTTAATCGAAAGTAATTTACAAAGTGAATATGAAATGAACAGAATCATAAAAATATAATATCTTCATTGATCGTATATTCATTTGAGCATAATTCATATGATTACAAAATGTGGGTATACCTCAGTTGAAACAAACTGAAATAATGGAATATAGGAAGAGAGATAATCTAGTCTAGAATGTGTGTAGTCCCTGTGTGGCTCTGAGCGTTATAGGTTTATGACTAACACAGCGTTAATGTTACGAGGAAACACTTTTACCTGGTACTCTCAGCGGTGGATAAGCAACCTCTAATGGCTGACCTTTACGGGATTAGGTCAGAGTTTGTCATTTCAACCTTTTTTACAAATCTGTAACTGAGCTAATGTTATTTTACCAATCCAACCAATAGGATGAATATAGGACTCGAGTATGAATAGCCTCTGCTTATGTAAAGACTAATGGGGATACAATGAATAAATGAACAAATAAATAATGGGTTAATCCATTATTGCCTGGTCTCAGAAGCTTGGGTTGTGCCCATAGGGAGTAGTTGGAGTACTTGGATGGGAGACCACTGAGAATACAAAGTGTTTTGCAGTGGGGCCGCAGAGGTTGTTGTGCAAACTGTCAGCACATCCTTGGGCAAGACACTTCCCACATCTTGCCTCTGGTGAATGCTTTTTAGTGAGAGCGAATGTCGGACAACTAATGGAAAGCCCATGGCCACGGCAACAATTCAAAAAGCACAGTACCATGTAAGAAGCCACAGAGGGCAATACATTTTTAGGATGTTTCAAGTACTCTCCGGAAGTCATTGCTAATTCTGAAAGTATTTCCAGCTCTTCCGACCAGTACTTCCTGAAGGCAGCCAAAGGTCTTTACTTGAAAAAGAAAACTGTCCAGATGAATCCCTTTGAAAGCTTTGATACAGTGGCCGACTCCTGGATTGAGGGATTTCGTTGACATAATGAAAAATCGATATAACTATTTTCTTTGAGCTGGATCCCAATTTAGATTTTATCATGACTCATGTTTCTATTGCCTTTAAATAAAGTTGGTTTCTTCTTAAAGATCGCACTTCACTGTGATAAGTTAAATCCAGCTGTCACTCACTTGGAATATTGCAGAGGTGGAAAATAGGATAAAAGAGTGGTGAGAAGTGTTTTAGCTTCATTAAATAGAAAAATACTGAACAATGATCTGGCAATATCACCAAAATAGCAGAATGTCACAGGGATGAGATCACTATTAGAGTTTAATCATCATAACGCCCAGCCCGTTATCGTCTGAAACAATGTGTGGGCACCACTGTTTATTGGTATACCTTAAATTGTCTTAACAAAGCATGAGCAAATGCACACTTGAGAAAGAGGTCTCCATCACAAACCTCATCAACGATCAAGACCTGGACTGACATAAGGCGGACATTAGACAAAGAAAAATGACATTCTGACTTCAATTTGAAATGGACAAATTTGACAAATCTTTAGGACTTTTATTTCAATAGAATATTTTCAATTGAAATTCTTAAGAGAGGTCTCAATCTCAATGGGTTATTTACCTGGGTAAATAAAGGTTAATAAATAAAGTTAAGCATAATTCAGGTTTAACTACTTAATTAAGGTCAGGAATTAGAGTTGGAGAAATAATTAGTTACTAAGTCTGACTTTATCAAATAATTCCACTTTATGACAATAGTTCATAATTAGTAGTGGGGAAAAAACAGCTTGTTTATAAAAAATGAAATGTACTCTTATGATAAGTCAGTGGTTAACAGTGACAACAGTCAATAATTATAGATAAACCAAATTAATATCTCAGCCCTACAAAACATCTTCAACATACAGCTCTGCACTCTATCAAACGGCCTCTTATTGAGATGTAAAGCCCACTTTTTGTGACATCCTGCCATCGCGCTGGTCTTGTGGGGGTGCGGAGTGAAAACAACCACTTGGTCGTCTTGTCATCAGGATAACTGTACGTGTTCTCCCACAGGGAGAGCCTATGGAATACTGAGTGAGTCAGAGTCTTAAATGAACACGTCCGAACACCACACTGCTGCATTAAGTGGGAGGCTGGTGTCAATGGCGTCGCATACAAATCCCTTGTGCGTAATCTCCAAGTCTCCACAATGAGGAAGCGGGGACCACAATCTCTATTTATAAAGCTTTTTTTTTTTCTATGCATGAAAAAACATCTATACTGCCTCAGTGCAATCAAGTGACACGCACTTTCAAAGCACTGCAATGTGATCACAAGGACACCCTGTTTTCAGCTCCTCTCCTCCTCCCGATTCCTCCTTTTCCGTCTCTGCACTTCTCCCGCTCTCGTTAGGGACTCAAATGAGGCCAAATTTCTTGTTTTTTTTCTTCTTTTCTTTTCTTTTTTACATATTGCGCAACTTAATCACAGCAGTGACGTCGGTAGGAGCTTGCAAAGAATGATAACATGGAAGAGTTTCAGCTCTGTGAGTGTATAAAACGATGTGTATATCGAGCGGTGGAGCTGGTGTTGACGTCTGAGGATTTCCCAGCAGTGGTTGAGTGAAGGCTTACATAATACATATTCATTAAGTCTTCAATATGGATGGAATGTGTCTGACATATGCAACTCCGAGCATGAGCCAAGAGCCTTTTAACTTCTGTTCTCAAGGATGAAACAGAAAATCCGCCGATGTATTAACAGACAGTGGTAATGCACAGTGCAGAATAACTATCAACTCCTTCTTAAGTGAATTATCTTTATTGAATTATGTTGGTTATGCAGAGTGTAAAATGACATGAGAAGAACCATGGGAAAAAATTCAAGTCGAGTCATATGGACGCTGTTTTTTAAATTCAAGATGTTTTGACATTCATCTAAAAGTAATTCTCTATCTGTGGACCTGGTCTGAGAACTTAGGTATGTATGCTACTCTGAGCTGCGTAAACCCTGCCCTCCTTCCAGGAAACACCTCCCAGAGGGCAGGGCTTATGCAGCTCAGAGTGGCATAAATATCTGAGTCCTCAAAGCAGGTCCGCAGCGTGGCGGCTCCAGTTCCAGTAGTTTAGGGTCAAGACACCATTGAAATCGGTCCCCCGGAGTTAGAGGTGGGCAGATTATCAAAATATTTATAATATCGTGAATGTTGTTTTGAATGTCAAGTATAGTATCAGATTTTTGGATGAAAGTCAAATTGTTTTCGAATACAACTGATTTTTTTTCTACTTTTGAGTGTTTATATAAAAAAATTGGCTGATTAAATGAAAAAAAAGGTGTCGTGAACTTCCACATAAGGGTCATAAAGTGATATTTCAGAACATTTGTGAGTAATCTTTCAGTAATTTATCACATGTTATGGAATAATGACTGCACATTGTTAAATATACTTTTTTTTCTCGCTTTATATCGTGGATAAATAAAGATGAACGCTCTCTAGACATGAAGAGTCTTTGTCTACACCTTATTATAAAAAACGACCTGGAGCTGAGGATAGTGATTTTAGTGTTTGGCTTCCTCTATTCTATCCTTCTGCAGATCCATTTATCGACGAGCGACATTGTACCACATCCACATGGCATGACAGGTGGTCTTTGTGTAAACAGACTTCTGTGACAGGAGGTCTGGTCTTACAGATGTCGGAATTGTGTTGTCACATAGTGTTTGTTAATATGTATTTGAGGACGTTTTGTACAGCAAAGGCGGCAGATTTGGCCAATGTTTGATGAATGATGAACGATCCCGATTTCTACAGTCAATCCATGAACCATGAACTTTTGTCAGAAGCCAAAGGCGAGCTGAGGGCGAGTGACACATGCCCATTTCTCATTCAACAAAATTCAACGACAATGCCCACTTCAGGCCATTCATGTGCATACAACTGATGTAAATAAGAGTGTTTTATTTTGTTTACTTACTTACAATTAGTATTATTTAGTCTTATGCAAGCTATTTTTTACTTTACTTTATTTTATTTTATTTTATTTATTTTTATTTTTATTTTTATCTTTTTATATTATATTTTTATATACTATTTTATTTTATTTTCTTCTCCCTCCATTCCCTATTAAGATATGAGAGGAGTTTTTTGTTTTGTTTATAAGAGTTCTTCTATTAACAGTGTTTTTTTGAAACTTCCTATAATCTGTCCTTTCCCCTGCTTCTATTGTGTTGTAACAACGAAATTTCCCCATGTGTGGACATTAAAGGATTATCTTATCTTATCTTCCACTCCTGATTAGCACGTAAACATCAGAAAATGTACAATATGAAGGATCCACCTACATGTCAGTGGATGCAAGGGAAGCATAACAAGGAAGCCACTAGTATTTGATCTGGACAAAATACAACTTGAGGTACAGAGTAACTATAAGAAAAATACAATTACACTGAAAAAAGTGTGTATTGGCATTTTCATTACATTTTCTATGATATCACATGAATTTCACTCGATTCACAGATCCACAAATTGAACAATACGGCTTACAAAAGCAACAAGTCTCCTAAGCAACAGCAAAAGTATGAGAAAAATAAACCAATTGGACGTGTTCTGAAAAATTGGGATATTTTTTTCCTCTCAGTGGGTATTTTGGAGAAAATAAAGCCCACTTTCCCCTGAACACGACGAAACCGAATCAATAACACTCCCACAGCACTCCTATTATTTTTCAAAGGCTCTCATGAGGAAAAGAGAGACAAAAGCAAGTGAGAGAGTTTGGTAAAAAATCAGCCATCGTCAAAATACAAAAACTACGTAGAAATTATAAAAGGAGTGAAATTAACGAATAGGAAATGGACCGAAGATTCAAATGATCAAAATCAAGCTAATTTCTGACCTTCACACAGCAACGATACACAACATTCCAAACAGGACTGTATTGATGTCTTGGTTGTACGATATTTGAGGTGGACGTTTGAAGTCTCCTATGAGGCATAAGCACTTTGAAGCATGGACTGTTTGATGTGACTTAACACCTTTAGCCTGGAGTCTTCTTTGTACATGGCTGAAGGCTTTCAAAGCATTGCCCTTTCCTTTCCACAGAAAAAATAAACATACAGTACACACAAAGTAAAAAAAATATGTGTAGAAAATGCAATGGAATACTCAAGCGTCGTATTATGGTAATAGTCATTGTTGGTATTTGCATCTCAAAGAACTATTGCTGCTTCAAACCTACATAAATATACCATATTGGGTTATAACAAGTATTTATTGTCAAATATTTCTATTATATTTAATTTGATTGTATTGATGTCCAAGCTTTCAACACAGTCTTGAGAATGTAAGCTCGATTTTGAACAAACTAAAAGATATTAAGTATGAAAATAAGTATGAATGAGAAAACTTGATGCAACAAAACAAAACAAAAACAGTTTTCTCATTTTTAAGATCCTCTTTTTATTATTATTGTCTCATTATAGTCTGTGTTCTCATTCAACAAACGTTTTTTTGAGTACTTTGTGAGTAGCTACAACTTATTCTTATAGGTCAAGTATCATTTAGTTGATTATTCAGTCGATGGGGTTTTAGTCGAGCAAAATATAGTCGACAAATGATTTTATTTTGAATAAACCGATTTATTATGGAACAACCGCAAAAAGAAGGCATGGAGTGAACTAGCGAAAGATTTGGGAGTGAATCATGAGTTTAATCTGGCCTTTACACGTAAATACACCGTTTTCTAGTACTTTTCTACTGCTTTTAAATAAGAGTTGGTCACATACATACAGATTTACCATTCACTATTACAAAGAGAATTACTTATTCTATTACCAAAACATCACTCCTTTTGGAATCAAGCAGAGCGACGGTGACAAACTTGGTTGTTGAACACACTATTTAATCGATTTTATTAGAGATTACATGTAAGAAAAGCTCGTCTGGGGGTGTCTTTTGTAGCGCAGAGTGAGAGTGAGAGTGTGCGCCAATGTGAGAAAGTATGCCGTTATGTAACTCCAGCCAAAGACCTGCTCCAATGGAAATTCTCACTGCGCTCTTCTGCCTAGTAACACTGCGCGCCGAGACGAGGCGCTGGAGACAATGGGAAGGTGAAGGATGCTCAGCAAGAGAAATGAAGCTGGGGCAGAAATACTGAATGAAAACACACACACACAAGTACAAAAGTGTGTTCAATTTGTTTTGTGGAACCATCGACTTCACCCCGAGCTGTGGGAAGGCACCAGGCCATTCAGGCTTGTCTCCCGGGCAACGGCCTGGGAATAATAGGAAGCAAAATGAAGACCAAAAAAAGCATAGGTATTGACTTGATGGGGTTATTTGCAAAAATGAAGCTTTAGGACAAACAGACGTACAGACTGTGTTAGGAATACTTTGAAAATGTTGTTGTTGTTGTTGTTGTGCTGCTTTTAATGGCGGCTGGCAGTTACGCGCATTTACAACCATCTACACTTATTATTCTAGTATTATTCTTTAGACTTTACTCTTTCACTTGACTCTGAATCAGATGATGTATTTAGTACGAGAAAACTGAATGCCGGCATTAAAATGTATTTTGTAAAGTATCAGTACTTATCAGAGTACTGTGCACAGTGAGTTGTTGCATTATATTTTAGCGTGAAAACATGGCATAGGACTATAACAGCTTTTTGTTCGATATCTATTTACAAGAAAAGAGAACCTTTGTCACAAATTAGAGAAGGAAAAATTGCACACGCACCATAAGAGCAATGTTTTCCATTTTTCGCCCTAATTCAGAGCAGTTTGAAGCCTGAATTCTATGATCAAATATCACATTGTGACCAAAAGAAAGAGTAACTGCACCTGAAAACAGCTAAAAATGTAATGATACTGAAAATTAGTATTCTGAATACATATGAATATTGTATATTGTATATTGTATGTATTCAGTTACTTCCCAACACAAAACGTATGACACAAACTGCAAACGAATGTATAGATTCTTTTCCTCAGTGCTGCTTGGTGGCAGAGTGGTTAGCACATGTGCGTTCCATGAGCACGCCGCGAGGTCATGAGTTCAATCCGGCCTATGACAATGTGATGCACTGTCCTTCCCCAGTCTCATCCCCATTTCATGCTAAAGTGTCATATCAAATACAGCTAATAAAGCCTACAAATCCTTCATTACTGGATATAGGTGGTCTTTAGACACAGACACAATTGCAATTATTTTTTTTCATAATCAACATGGATTCTGATCAGATATTCACTATTTATATTACCATGACTACTCACTTTTATGTACACCACTGAAAACACTTGAATTCAACAAAACTGCACTTTTTTTCACTTTCCTCCAGCAGTTTCTTAGTATCTTTTACTAGGATATTTTTCTTGCAAGCATCAGATAATATTTATAGATTTGTAGAAAAGTGCAACATTGTGCTAGAGGTAACTAGGATTGATTAAAAAAATAAGATAAATTACATTGTATTAATGAAAAAAAAAAAGAAAAAAAAAACATTATCAAAATTATTCCAGGGGCTAATTCTCTGGACAGCACTTTTAAGTGACTTTACTTCTGAAGTGCTCACTTTAACGAAGTCAACTTGCTCTTCTAACGCTGATGTTAATTATCTGTGAACCGCCGCATGGCTTCTGATAGCTCCCTCTTGTTCCTTTTACCTTTGCCACAACAAGCTACCAACATAATTATTTCCTACTATCAGTCAACAAGTGCTGTCAGGTCAAAGACTTTGAACAGCGTCCCAGCCGATCTCAGGGACAGTCTGACGTTAAGAGCATTAAGACAAACCTTAAACGCTGGCTCAAGTGGAACCAGCTCTGTAATCATTGAGTCTGAAGTGTTGTTTATATCTAATATTGTTATTTATATCAAACCCGTGCTGTGCATGTGTTATGTTCTTTCCTATTCTGACCAGCCAGGGACTACAGCCAAATTCTGGCATATTGTTTGTATTTTATGTTCATTAATATGCACTGTCCCTTTAAATAAATACATCTAAATCTACACGACTGGTAACATCTATTAAAGCCGTGTATAGCAGTGATAAGGCTGGCGAGGTTGCAGAGTTTTATGGGCTGTGTAAAAGATGACATCACAAAGCATAATGATATACAGTAGATCACAGGTTTATAGCATGAATAAAAAAAATCCAGTTAATTGTTTATTTAGATAGATGCAGGTTGATTTGGTAGGTACAAAATGAGTAATTAGCAGAGGGGACATTATCAAATCAAATCAAATCAATTTATTTTTGTAAGGCCCAAAATCACAACAACAGTTGCCTCTGAGGGCCACAGGGAGAAATGAATCAACAATGTCTGTGGTGGCGATGAAGTCAGACAATGTCTGTGGTGGCGATGAAGTCAGACAATGTCTGTGGTGGCGATGAAGTCAGACAATGTCTGTGGTGGCGAGGGACGATGTCCCAGGGTCCTCTGTCCTTAGACTCTCCTTCTCGGCCAGGAAAAACTAAAAAAAAAACCTCTTTGGGAAAAAAGCGTAGAAACCTGGAGGAGTTCCAGTGAAGGAGAGATCCGACTCTCACAGACGGACAAACGGACACGAGGAGACTGGAGCTGGACCCACTCTTCAGGCAGAAGAGGGACCGTCTGAGTCGAGCTGGACCCACTCTTCAGGCAGATGAGGGACCGACTGAGGCGAACTGGACCCACTCTTCAGGCAGATGAGGGACCGTCTGAGTCGAGCTGGACCCACTCTTCAGGCAGATGAGGGACCGTCGGAGGCGAACTGGACCCACTCTTCAGGCAGATGAGGGACCGTCGGAGGCGAACTGGACCCACTCTTCAGGCAGATGAGGGACCGACTGAGGCGAACTGGACCCACTCTTCAGGCAGATGAGGGACCGTCGGAGGCGAACTGGACCCACTCTTCAGGCAGATGAGGGACCGACTGAGGCGAACTGGACCCACTCTTCAGGCAGATGAGGGACCGACTGAGGCGAACTGGACCCACTCTTCAGGCAAATTGCACATGCACCGTAAGAACAATGTTTTCCATTATAATATAACAGAAATATAACCATTATAGGATGGTTATATTTCTGCTTTAGGGCTGCAATGAAACATTAAAATCACAATAGTAACTATGGATTACACTATTTTCCCACACCCTTTTATCTCTTCATAGACTACAACGCCAGTGTCTTTATTGATTATTGTATGTCAAACTGGTTCAAACTATTTCAGCTTGTGCTCTTACACTTACAGCACAACAATGTGGATTCTCTGTCATCTCCAGTTTAACAAATGGCAGTGTTGCGGTTGAATGCCATCAGTCACTTTGGCTGCCTTTGAAAGAAGTCACTATGTCTGTATCAAAAAGGCCTGAAATCGGCTGAAACGCTCAGAGTCTGAGGCTGAGGTGATGAGAGGAAGGTGATTGGGGCGAATGATGGAATGAAAAGCGCACATGGACAGCTCAATCACAGTGTGTCCGTGCAATCGGGCGTCACGGGATACTGGGCAACACTCGGGCGGATTTCACACTATGGAGAGGTGCAATGACAGATGTCAAACACTTCACAACAAGTCTATGACGCGTCAGAGAAATGCTCCCAGGAGAAATGCTCCCAGGATTAAAAATCTATTTTCAATTCTGTGGGCTAGTTCTACATTTTAGATGTGTTTTGTGGTGGACAATAAATATATATTTCTAGAAGTAAATAAATCCATGATAACCATTTGCATTAGTTTTGTTTAGAGTATATTTGGCACTGCAGTGAAGGAATTAAACACTGTTAATCAGCTGTTATGTCCACAAAGCACTTTTGAATACTGACTGGGCACAAATGTCACACCAAACAGGTCATTTTATCCTGGCTTAGCACCGTCAAAACTATTTTGTTTTGCTCTGTGGTTAGAATTTTCCTTCATGTTTATACCTAGAGTATACAATTTTGTCTTCACTAAAGATATATGAGTCATTAAATCACACCAAAATGCCAAAATATTAAAGAATTAACTACACTGAGACTTGGCATGTGCAATATGACATAGAACTGACTTGTGATCAGCCCCTAAGATGATCGGACAAGTTGGAAAGCTTTTTTCATTGTAAATGAGTGATTTGTTGTTTTATGCACGTCTGTATTTTCCAAGTTAACTTGCCCAACCCTTCATCCTATTTGACCACCTCTGTCCTAGATATGTGGGGTCTGAACTCTCCAAAGAATCAGCTAGACTTTCTTTCTCTGTCTGAGAACAATTATTAAAGACGACCTGGATGTAATTCATTTCTGGCTTCATACAGTTCATGAGCTGCTTTAAAATGGATCAGCAAATCAGCCAATTTGAGCAATCTTTATTTAACTCTAGGCATGGTAAAAATCTTAATAGTGACCTACTAAATACAATTGTGAAGTTTTGGCTGCCTCACCCACCCATAGCTGAGACTATTCCAACATGCCAGTTGCCTGTACATTTGATCCCGTCACCCTCTGCCATTTTTGAGGAGCACTAAACTGCCCAATGCCCACCTCTCCTCTGTGTTTCCTTATCGGTCCAGCTCTCATCTCTGGCACACAAGAGCGCTTCCAGGTCCCGATCGGTATCTGCCCCTCTCCTCCCTCCAGACTCATATCAGCGCTGGGGTCTCTTCGTCCATGTCAGAACAGAAAGCTACCACCCCGATTCCAATCTCCCTCGACATTCTCTGTATATAACGTGAGACTGGCTCCCTGTGGCTCCAAGGGCTAAGCGTGCGGCTGTAGGAGCAGAATTCAGAGATACGAGATACACTCGCGTATGGAGAGTGCGTACAAAAGATCAGACAACGAACTTTGAGGGTCACAACAGAGAGAAAGACAGACTGAAGGATAGAATCGGGCTCAGGCCTGGGTTTAGACCTTAAGCCTTCCGTGTTCAGCCACTAGAGGTCTCAGGTCAGTCAGCTGCTTGTTCCTGTCCCAACTCTGGATAAATTAACAAGTTAAATCCTGGTTTAGGCTTAAATAAGGTTAGACTTTTTTTAGTTTGTAATGATGTGTTGCACTACAGGCCTAATCATTGTGTAAAAGCTAAATTAAGTCATTTCAATTCAATATGTACTGTGTTGTCAAAAGTATTCAAAATCAGATACTATATTTTATTCAAAAACTAGTATTGAAACTAGATGCTCATTTGAGTAAGCAATAAAAAAGTGACCTTTCCGTTTTAGAATAATCTTGATCTTTAACAGAACAAGAATAAGACGATCTAAAACCTTGACCCAAAAAAAGACACAGAAAGAGTGTATTTTTGTATTATTATGGCATCAAAATATATACCAAGCCTTTTCTTTAGAAAGAAAATCAAGCTGTTTTGTTTTGTATTGTGAATAATTGTTATATTGTTATGTTTCTTCTCACAATAACTCTAAATTGTATATTGTGACATCCTAAGTAGTAAATAATGCCTTATACAATAATAAATTCAATATTTTTAACTTTTAGTAATATCTTTAAAGTTTCAGATAAACTGTAAGTGTGTATAAAGATGTCTTTTGGTTTAAGATAAGATAAGATAATCCTTTATTGTCCCACATGGGGAAATTTCATTGGTGCAACGCAGGTAGATACAGAGGTAGATACAGAAGAACAGATCACTTCTAGGAAGTCTGAAAAACACTTTCAGTAGAAGATCTCCTATAAACAAAAACTCCAATAGACAAATAAATACATAAATAGATAAATACCATTGCATGTGATCACGACAGTAATTGCACATGAATATGTGTCACGACGGCACATGGATTGCACATGAATTTCACAGTAATTGCACATGAATCACAACAGTAATTGCACATATGACGGAATTGCACATGGTTAGGTCAGTATTGCAAGTGTTCAGGACTAACAGTGTTTGTTATAAAGTCTGACAGCAGCAGGAAGGAAAGACCTGCGAAACCTCTCCCTCCCACAGCGAGGGTGGATCAGTCTCTCACTGAAGCTGCTCTCCAGAGCGGACAGTGTCCTGCAGGGGGCGACACTCATGGTCCAGCATAGATGTGAATCTAGCCAGGACCCTTCTGTCCCCCACCTCCTTTACGCTTTAGGTCTTCTGAACTTTCCTCGTGCAGTAAGAGTCTGTCGGAGTCAGTCTGCAGTAAACACTCGATGGATCGTGAGAAGCTGGCCAGTTGCCACGGTGACACCCGACATCAGCGGGTTAGGGGACAAACATAATATAATTGGAAAGTGTTTGACATGACGGAGCCGCATGACCTGACGCGTTTCCCTGAAGATTCTGTTCGCATCCCACAATCAGGAATAAACAAATAAACTCCAAACATATTTATTCACACATGGACACACTCCACGGGTTTCTCTGGAGCATCCTCCAGGCGGCAGGGAAAAGGTAAGGGCCCTCAGAAAAAAAGAGATGACACAAAATGTACTGACGATCAAGGACTTGGATTGATTATTATGGACGTTCGGCAAAATGGGAAAAAAAATGACATTCAAATATGAAAATAGACACATTCAAAGACTTTGTACTGGAAGGGACAGATATGCCGGACTAAAATGTGTGGAACAATTAGGATTTGATTGTGTGAATTGTATTGTTCCATTTTATATTTCAAAAAAATCCTTAACAAAAATTCTAAAACTAAAACTCTTCACTAAATATATGAAAAAAATATATATATATATATGATGAATATCTAGTGATACGTTTTCTTTTTACATTAACAGAAAGTAAGCTACACAAAAAGTTTGATACTGATACCTCTAAATTTAAGATTTTTTTCCCCAGTTGTGTCTCTTCTTAACCGAAACTCAAGATTTACAGCATTTACAGATTTACAGAAAACTCAACGACACAGAGAAACTCTAAAAGTGTCAGAAGAGCCACTGATGCAGGCTGTGCGCTGCAGCCAGCTTGCACTTCTCTCCAGTCTAATCTCCAGACCTAATAAGGATCAATGTAAATTCAGAGTGATACTGTTCTTTCCAATGACGGGAGCGGCCGCTGAGCTGAGAGGATCACCACACACTCCTCCCACAACGGGGCAGCGACATCAACACTCCGCCGCCGACACCTCTGACAGACAATAAAAAGAGAGCGCGATTATTGCACTTTTCCTCCAAACAAACTAAATTATTGCAAAACTTTCCCTTTCTCACATCTCCCCTCCTTTGAGAAGATTTCAGATATAATTTCAACACAGCTTATTGTGTTTTACAACTTAAACTGACTTAATTTACCATAAATTGAACATAAAAATGAAAAACAGACAGTAGAGGGTACTAAATAAGACAAAAATAATGAGTGTTGTGTTTAATTCATGTTTAAACATTTGTTAGACGTGAATACTACAATACTAATTTCAAACTTGATTTCAATATTAAGCAATATATTCTTTATTAAACATTGGGGTCTCATAATAGATCTGATAAAGCTCAATATAATTCTAAAACTGTACACAAAATGCAAAATGTGACTAATTAGTAACTAGTTTTAGAATCAATAGTAGATTTTTTTGGAGCCGACACCAATTTTAAAGAAATCCAGATAACTATTGTTTTATATATTTATTCGGTTGGGCTCTAATTACACATAAACATGTAAAACAACAAGCCAAACTTTATTATATTGATATGTAAAATGCAATTAGACAAAATACACAAGTTGGCGCAACTGCAGCCGTAGTTTTTGTTCAAAACTAAACATCGCCCGGGACAAAATAGTTTAAACCAGACTGATCATGTAAATACAAAGAGCACAAAAACAGAGAAAATACAGTTTTGGTCCCACAATTTAACAAAAAGGCAAAATATAAAATAATTTCCCAGGCAAATGCAGAAAACACATTGATTCTGTGAAAGTGTTCCCGCTGGAGTGTGGTGATACAGTGATCAGTGGTGCCACAGGCATCGGGCTCAAACCCCAGGCCTCTGTCTAACTCTGCTCCCTGTGATTCATTAATGCACTCACTTATCACACTCACCACTGAGAGCGGCGCATGAAAAGGTTGGCTGGACATCGCCGGGAACCCGAATCTATCAGCATACGCGTCTTCATCTAAGGCCCCGCGGTCTCATCTGCCAAGATATTTTCATATCTGTAGTTCAGAGGTCTGTATTATCAAACCACAGCCAGGAAAAGATTGGTTTTCATGGCCAGGATACCGGGAGGCTATCAGGTATCCGTGTCTGGATTATAATTGGAAGGAAGAAGGCAACAAAGTGTGAACATGCATGCTGGTAAAAAGTTTGTGAATACAGCATTGATTGAAGAGTTTACTAAAGGTACATGAACTTTCTATTCGGCATGACGCAGGGGTGATTATGTGTGCATCCAAATAACAGCAGAATTATACTATAGTACTTTCCATATTAGTACATTACTTCTTTGATCCATCACAATCGACATTTGAAATGTTACTTTTAACTCTGTTGTCCTTTGACCGTATTCACGAGAACAGTTCCATCAATGAATTTGCCTTAAAAGCACAATTTGTTTCCACTCAGGCCTTAAACGCTCCTGCTTTCAAAGCTTACAAAACACACTTCACATAATTGCCCATGTACAATAAAATCATTTCTTATTCATTCACTTCCTGTGGATCTGTTTGGTGCAGTTAGTGAACAACCTATTGAACGAGCAATCTGCACTGTTGATATAGTTATGATGAGAGTTTGTTTGACCGAATAAATTATGCCAAATGTTCTTTAGTTTTGACTTCATATAAAAGAACGCAAGTCTGAGCACAGCAAATATTGACTTGTATAACTTTTTGTAAGTTTTTTACTGTTGTTTGCTGTATGTAACTAACTGGACTAACTGTATGGACTAAATTATGTCCAAAATATTGTACAATGGTCCAATTTAATCAGGCCAGACCAACTCATGATTCAAGATTCATTCCTACTTAATCCATGATTCAAAAAAATATGTATAAAGTGGGTCAATGATGAGTGTTTCAGGAGTGAACAGACAGAAAAACAGTCACGTCAAACTTTAAGGTCTGAAAGCTAATCTCAATTTATTTTATTTTGAAAAACCAATAAGCAACAACACAGCCATTTTAAGAAAATAAGATATATCTTCTTCACTGGATCTGGTGCAGTACTTCTCTTCAGTCTCATGTGTAATGTCGTATAAACAGGCGTTCACTTTTGTGCCCTGCTCTTGGAAATTCTCCCCAAGACTTTGGCTCAATCCATTAAACCGAGCGCCACTTCAGCTTAACTGCCCTCAGAGGGACCTGGACCTCAATAATGTATAGCACCACATAAGGCTCTATTACTCAGCATTAATAATACATGCGCTGGCTGCCCCGGCTTTCCCCAAATCACAACTCTTCACCTGCCAAAAGTGACACGCCACATCTGCCACTGAAAGAAGTTTATACAAAGTTTAAAGACTTTGATTAAGATTACACTATGGAAAATGTACCCTGTTTGGAATTGCTACCAACCGTAACCCTAACTCTAGCCATATAACTTGACTTCATAACATATAAAATCATAGGAGTTACCGAGCACAATTGTCTCTACTTTCTACAACCTACACAAAACATCAGTGCATCAACTGTTCTGAATGGCCAAAGTGCATTGTGGTTTAAAATAATGTAACTCAGCTAAAAAACAGTTCAATTAGTCAGGGTTTTTACAAAATATTGATCTAAAATGCTTCTAAAATCATGTTAAAACTTGGCTTTCGCAATAGCCTTCCACTGACCTTCAAAAACTCCTTCAAATATGTTCAGAACTCTGCCGACCGACTCCTCACCCACGTCTGTCCTCCAACGACATCACTGCCTCCCCACCCGAGCCTATAATCCCCACTAAACTGCTTTTCCCTCACTGCTTGTTTCTGTTTGACACTTTGTCCATCCTCGTTGCTCATTCCAATAATGTAAAGCGTCTTTGAGTTACCTTGAAAAGTGCTATATATAACCATCGTATTATTATAAGTTATAATTAACAAGGACTTTGAGCAGTGTTTTTCACGCGCATTTTGGCAGCAGTACAAGTTTTACAAGTTTTAATTGAGTACATATATAGCCATGTAACTGCACTTGACAGGAGTATATTTTGAGCACGACCCAACTGGTTATTATATTTTGTCCTTATGTTCTACTTCTTTTGTTTTAATTTTAACCACATCTTTTCTTTTGTTCTTCTTTCTTAAGGATTTGTTTTGACATGTTGGCTTTATTAGACAGGATAGTACATGCAGTATCGAGTTTTAGCTTGGTTCAGTTGTTTCTCTGTAGCATTAATATGGAAATGAACAGTCAAAAAGAATCTTACAAAAAGACACTCTGACCTTTACGTGATATCAATAGAAGACTATGTTCATTTGAGTCTACAAACGAGTGCTCGTGGGTGGTTTAATTTGAACGCAATGCCTTTCGGGGACAATGGGTGGAGCAACACGTGCAAACAAATGGCCGTCTGAAGGCTGCACTGTACTGAAACAGCAGAGAAGGTCAGCCATCACTTTTTATCAGCTTTAGCGTACATTACTGGCCGGGCTGTAATGATATAACCAAGTCCGATGTACGCTCCCATGCTCAATGTTATCACATCTCGGTGCTCTTGTAAGTGGGTTTGTCTGAGTCCCAGAGCCATATGGAGGCCACACAGCTGTCAGGAGTGATACTGGTCCCTTATGACAAGATGGACACAGGCGTCACTTCATTCGGTCAGACAACATCGCCTCGAAGACAAAGTATGAAGCAAAATTGGTTCAAAAGAATCATGACAACAGCATGGCAACAAATCAGTGAATTGTTGTTACTCTGATCGTGAATTATTGATCAATTTCAGGGCTGCAAATTCGAAATCGCTATTTTTGAATGCAAAAATGGGCAAATCGTAAACGCAGCCATTTTTGAAGTGCCATAATTTCCTCCACAAACATCACTGTTATTGTGTTATTCTGCATAAAAACTGCTCACCCTGTAGTTAACATGAACTGAATTATGTGATTATTCTATTAGTTTGTCGGTTTATAGACCCATTCCCATCATTTCTCCCGGTGGTGTTTAAAATGTGAACTTCGAACAGAATTCTATTTCATATCAATTGCAACTATAATCGCAATCGGCATTATCAGAAAAATGGAAATTCAATATTTTTTCGTTGTTGTTTTTTTCACCACGTCTTTCACACATGCATTACCACTACTACACATTGAGTTCATTTATAATTAGTCCTCATTTGCAACCCTGTCCAATGTTAATCCATTAAATATGCATTTCTTCCTGAAGATAGAAGGATGTGCTGGAATAGCCTGGCGGTTGGGCGCTCCAGCAGAGAGGCACAGGACGTGGTCAGGCCCCGCTCACTGGCTGGAGGGACCGTGTGACGCAGACATGAACACGAAGCAGAACACAGACAGACTCAGGAGCTGACAAGGAGCAGGCGAGGTACAGAACAGTGAGATTAATAGCACCTGCAAAATGTCTGTCCACTAAGGGCCCTTACATCGTTCACTCTTTCTTTAGGACATGCACACAGAGGAGGGCAAGGTGCACTCTGGGAAATGAAGTATTCTCAGCTCAAAACACAATGACCTTCTGCAGCTCTGGCTGAACTAGAGGGAGGAAATCTGCCTTGATGATGTGAGAACAGCTTTATGAAAAGATGGTTAAGTACACTGACATTTTGGACTATCTTTCTGCAGTGCAGTTTGTCAGCCACTGCTCTCTCAGTCAGACTCAAGGCAGCTGAGGCTACAGAGTGAATGAAAAGTGCAGCAATATACTGGAAATGATTGTGGTTTGCGTTTTACAGAAATAATATTCATGACTTAATGTTTCATTTGAAAAACAGTACAGTTCTATCAGATGTAGAACCTTTGTGTTATTCAATATATTACGATGGTTGCCATATTTATTATTATTACGATAGCCAATGCAGTGATGTCGATACGTTTGCAATATATTGTGCAGCTCTAATGAATAATGTGAAGTAAACAACAATAAAAATCAATTGAGCGCATTTCTATTTCGCCAAAGGCTAACGAAATGGATACTGTCGGCATGTTTGGCAACACAAAGGGTAAGACGGGAGGTCGGGGCTAAGTGGGTAGTCAGAAATGCCAGCGTCAGGCCTCCACAGCCACTCCTTGACACGTGTAGAGCCGACACAAGTAGACATCACATAATGCAAATACCAAGAGTTCAGTGACCTTTCCAGCCGCGGGCAGTCTGTCCGTTACAGCCTACTACAACATGAAGATGCAACACGAAAACACAACCACTTACACTGCTTACTGACAGCGATATCTCCAGAAGCATTGCCCGGTTTTTGGATCCAGAGCTGGAAACACACTGTGCTGAACTGGTGGTGGTGTGAAGGAGTAATCTGGAGGTGTAGGGGGCGCTGTAATGTCTGAACATGTGAACGCGGAAGGTGATGATTTGAGAAATGTCCTTCTGGGAGGGTGTGGTGTTAAATATGAATGTGTGAGAGCCCAGATGTGCACATTGTGAAGGGAGAGACAGCTGTGTGAAAGAGCGGGGAATGATCACAAAGCGTTTGGCACTTGTGTTTTTATGCGTAGCTGGTTTACCAAGAACGCAGGGCGATACAAATACTATAGAACGCAGTACAGATGATGAAAGCCAGAAATTATCCTTAAAACCCGGTAAAGAGTAATATTATGTTAATTGGAAAATGGAGTGGATGGTTGCCAGGACATTTTACTGACAGCCCAGTGACACATTGTTACACGATGTTAGGTTTAATACATTCAGATTAATGAAGTTCAAATGAATCAAGTCCCAAAATAACTCATGGGGAAAAGATCATTTTATTTAGCGCTAAGAATATCGCCATGTTATATATGAGTGTTACAATTATTGTGAGTAAAAATCTGACTTATAATGTTAATGTGGCAAAAAACAGCCTGATTAATATTTTTTTTGCACTATGGATTTAATTAAAAGACAACCATTTTCCTTCTAAAATATCCTGTTCTGACCTGAAAAATCACGATCATTGATTTACCTTTTAACCTTGACATACAGTACATATTTAGCGCTAACTTCTGTGAATCTTTTCAACAATTCAGAATAGCACAAGAAATATAAGACATTTTAACCACTGTCAACCAAGCACAAATAGTACATAAACGAGCTCAATGTTGCTTATACAAAAGACCTGACATTTACAAGCTGCAACCTTTAATTCTGCCATGGCGCTGCATAAGTATCCCATTCAGTCATCAGCTCAGAGGCAAGAGGTGTGAAGGGAGCAGAGGACAAAGACTTTATGTATGTATGTATGTGTGCCTCCACTGGGACATTCCGCGGAGGAATCTGGTGCAAACAGGCTCTTCCCTGCAGGATGCGTCTGAACCTGACAGCCTGATTAACATCACCTCAACTGTTTTTTTCCCTTTATTTCCCTCCAAGCGTGCACACATCTACTGAAAATCTATCAGCCATCACACATCGCCAATCGCATCTCGGGGGACCATTATCACAGGTGCGCACACTAGCCGGCACGCGCCCACAAATCACTGGAGCTTATCTGCCACCTGTTTTGCATTTTCAGCGTGCAATATCAGCATCCAACGACACAAAGGCAAATCTTTCAAAGGGCAACAATTAGCTGTGGCGTTATCTGACCGGCAAGAGGGCACAGGGAGTAAAACATGTAAATATTATTCCAACTTCTTACAATCTTATCTGTGTTGGCATCGAAGCTAAACTCATTTAAAAATTCCAAACTCAACAAGAGTAACACAGATTCTACACCGCCGTCATCTCGCAATGGGGAAACCTTCTGACAGAGATGGAGCGTGACATTTTGTGTCTGAATGAAGAAGGGGGAGGAATAGTGTGAAAAATAGATGGGATTAAGTGTCCAGAGTTAGAGATGTGCAGAGAGAACGGATCAATACGCAGGGTCTAATAAAGGGAGGATTTATTGGCATAGGGCAATAATGTGAAGCGGTGTCAATAAAGCTCCTGAGTTGTCTTCAAGTAGGACAGGAAAGTGCAGGAGAGCGCTCTTGTGTTTTAGCACCATGGAGAGCTCCTGAAGCGTGCACGGGCAATCAGCACCAGGACAGCTCCTCCAGAGATTCGAAAATGACATTTTTAAATGGTGTAGGCTCTCTGTAGGAACTGAGTACCAGTGAGGTATATATGTTATTAATGACGTAGGCTGGACTGAAATGTCTGCGTGAACATGAAGGAAATCCATTTGCGATACACAGGGTTGTCAAGATTATTAAGGTTAATTGATAATAGTGATTATTCAGGTCAGAATATAATCGTAAAATCTAAAACATATTTGGGACCATTTTAGAACCAAAAACAAGTCGTTTTACTTCCATCTTTAGTGCAAAAGTTAAACTAGACTTTTCATCTGTCTGTTATGTGCTGTGATTCTCTGCAAACAACATTTGGACTTTATTAATATTATATGAAGGTGCAATGATTGAAACCCAAACACCTTGTGTCTACTGAGTGTTATGAGAGACCTTCTGTAGCAAATTAATAAAGACAGCAACAGTGTGCTTTATCTTCTGTGTGTTTAGATCAGAAAAAAACAGTTGCAATGGGACATACATGTACAGGTCAACTTGGGAAGCCATTATATCTGACAGTGGATATCACTAATCATTTGCCAATTACTGACCCCTAGAAAATGTTATGTTGAACCTTATTTTGCAATGTCACAGAAATGTAAATGATAATAATGGTAGTTCTCCTTCATACACAAAGAAAGAGCTTTACATAACATGAAAAGATGCATTAAAATCACAGAGAAATGGCATTAAACATATGCTGCATCTCCATGCAAAGAAGCAGGTGATGCTGCCACGCAATTGAAAAGTATTCAAAATGGCAAACTAAAAACTGAAATCCATGAATACTTTATAAGCAGCTGGTTTGTATTAGAACTCTGCAGGTTTCCCATTTCCCACCTCTCATTCTCCACCAGCTCCATCCATGTTTCTCAATCAACTCATTAAACCCAACTTATCTCACCGGGCCAAGCGAAAATGAATCTCCGAGACCCAACTTCCCTTGTTTTCCCCAGTAAACCCTCCCTCATCTCCTTGTAACCCCAGGAAGTGTTCTTAACATGGATGACTCCTGCTAGATTTATATTCAATGATTAACATAATAGCTCATACAAAATGAATGCTACTTGTGGGTTAATTGTATACTTGTATGTTAATTAAATGGAAGAGCACAATTATGTAGCTGCCAATAAAATAACAATTCTCCCTTTCCGTTTGTCCTGCTATGCCCTTTATTGTAAATGTTTTGGCATGATTCCTGTACTTTATCAATATAATACAATGGCAGTAGTGCAATGAGTCATTATAAACAAGGTAAAATTATCAGTAGTAGCAGCGGATCAAAATGTGGCTAAAAGTAGTTACAGAGGTAATTATAACAGCACTACTAATAGCAATAGTAACAGCATGAGAGGTACTACAAAAATAAGAGAAGTAGTTGTTGTATTAAGTAGTTGGCTAACAGCAGTGGTGGCATTTCCAGGAATGCGTTAATATAAGTAGTAATAAGAGGTGGGCAATATCTAAAAATTGCTAAAATTGTGAGTTTTTTTTTTTTTTTTGTACTTTGTAAACTAGAGTATGCAGTGATATTTCTTCACTTCTATAGGTCATTTTACAGTCCATCCATACATCAGTTGGATGGTTGAACCTAAACTAACAAAACCAGGACTAAAGACAGACTAAAACAGGACAAAACAAAAAAAGTGATATTAATTTTTATCAGTATCGCTTGGATGTAGTATAATAATAGTTTGAAAACTAAAGGTGATTGTGTATGATTTACACTACTTGAGATACAACAATTTGGAATTTACTTGAATGTCCAAACTTTGAGTACTTCTTCTTCCGAGCCTAAGACAGAGTTCTATTCTACAGAGCTAAAACCACGGAATCATAGTGGATTAGAACAGAATTGGAGGAATTAACATGATATTTCCCTCTAAGCCATGCTAATTTAACCAGGATAAACTTTCTGGGTTATGAAGATACTTTCTCCTTCTAGTGCAAGTGCCAAATAATATAAAATGTGAATGCAGTTTAGCAGATCCCAGCGCCCAAAAGCGATGACACAAATAGCAAAAAATTTTTGGCAGGGATTACCAGGGAAGGTGGACGTGTTGCATTGTGGGAGGTGCGCTGGAGCCCAGTATGACAGACGGCTGTGGTGACTGCTGAATGGGGCTCAAAATAGCAATGAAGAGAGGAGATGTACAAGTGCTAATCCGGTGGTTGGTGCACACAGAATAAAAGGCAAAGAGGGGGAAATGGCTGCAAAATCCATATTTATGGCTGCAGTTGGGGACGATAGGCAAACATGTGCATTTGCATAATTCATTCAACTGTTACAGTATTTAACTTGGGAACTTCCAGTTTAAGGGGAGAATAGAAAAAGTAGTAGTTGTAGTTATAGCCTGTAACGATAATTACTATTGACCGTTCAATAAATTAACCCTTTTTAGGGTCAGTATTTATCGTGGGTATCTTTTCTTTGTAATAAAGGAGACATATTATTATTTGCCTGTACTATGAGCAGTGGACAGGTGAATAAAATGTGTGAAGCTCAGTATACATACAAAGTAACTGTCATTTATTTGTTTCCTCTCAGTTTTTTTTTTCCTTTTCTTTTAATGATATTGTACATTTGAAATATTTTTTGGCGTATAATCCTGCTGTAATTTTTGTGTCAGTGCTACAAAAATCAATGTTGTGTCAATGTTGTTTCTATTTTCTATTTTATTGTGTATATATTTTCATCAGCATTTCATCAAAATGTATATTATTGGGACATGCTTTGTAGAAATAATTGAAGTGGCAGTACCAGTAGAAATAGCACCAATAGAGGTGGTGGCAGGGGAGTAGTAGTAGTAGTAGATGTAGTAGATGTAGTAGATGTAGTAGATGTAGTTGATGTAGTAGAATTAGAAGTAGTAGCAGTAAGTTTGAAAATGAAATAAAAGTCTATCTTATATATTTACAGGCTGTAACAAGTTTCTAATTTGCTTCAAAAGTACTAGCGCCATCTTTTTAAGCGGCAATGACAAAGCATTCAAATAGTAGGTGTGAGAATGGAGGGTTGTATGGTGCCATGGGTAACCAAACAAAGGCTGTTGGCAGTGTCCAGGCAAGAATACTTATAGATTTAACTGTCAAGCAAACAGCTGCCAACACGGTCCAGTCTCATCCTGAGATCCAACGCCCCACAGAGCTGTGAGAGGCGTAAGGGACAGCGAAGAGCAGAGAATTAGAGAGGGAGGGAGGAGAGAGAACAGGAGAGGAGAGACATATTGCCCCCATAGAGAACATGAGGCCCCCACTGTGGACCTCACACTCATGCATTCAAGGGAACTGATTTTGGACAGTAGTACAGAATCTTCTTATGAACAGCTAACAAAAAAAATGGGGGGGAAATGATAAAATTGATTGTAAAAACATAACATTTGTAAAGATAATGTAAAAAACAGCTCTTATAGGGTCAATACAATGCTGCATACAATTGTAATGCTGATTCATCTTAAATCTTTAGTTTCAGCTCACTCTGCTTCGTGTGCTCCGCTCTAGCAGTTCTCCCTCTGATTGGTCCGAGTGGGCATAGTCTGGAACACGTCACAAAAATGTCTGAGTGGATTAAAGAGCATTCACTGGGGAATATGGAGCAAGGAAGGAAGAAAATGAATGGGTGAACACGGCGCCAGATGTTGTTGCTATGCAAATTGTTGCTGTCACAAAGTGAGGGCAATCTAAAAACACTGCAATATAAAAAAACGATAAAAACATTGATTCATTTTCCACACCGATGGCCTGCAGTGCTGGGAAAACTGATGAGAGGCTTCCGATCTGCACTTACTGCTCAGACCGCCGCTAATCACTCACTCTACCCTTTCGCACAACAGAGAGGTGAGTAAAGTGTTTTGCCCAAGAACACAACAACAGTATTTGGTCAGAGCTGGATTTGAAACGCCAACTAATGAGCCACTGCACCCACATTTAGTGCCCATATTTTATGCCAGCATGCGGAATGGAAAAACTCTTGAATATTCTGTATACATTGCTATCATCCTCAAACCACCCTAGATGTGTCAGTCTTTGTGTCAGTTGCTCTCACCACACCCAGACTGCAGCATTATTAATCTCACTCGGAGGCATATCGTACCCCCAGCCCCCCACTGCTGCCCCCTTCCTTCAAGAAAAAAAAAAAGAAAAGTCAGAATGAGAGTGAGCGGAGGAAGAGGAGCTCCGGATTAAGAGCCCCTTCACAATAACACCCCCTTTTTATTTCCGCGTCTGCCTTAGCCACGGCCCCACAGTGACTCCAGAAATATGTGGCTCTTTGTGGAGGCAGCTGGCTTCCAAATGTAGCATGGGCACGGTGCATTTATGTGTTGCAGGTTTACGATACTTTCCTGTCCCCAGTGGAGGATTAGTCCCCTTTGCTTGACCCATCCTTCATGGAAACAGAGACAGGACTTTGGAGCACCTAACTGGAGGATACGATTGCTGTGTGCGCTTAGGGTGATGCCTGGAAGGAACCCAAACACAGGTATAGCCAATCTATTCAAAAAGCACCAAATCGTAAATAGTGAATTTAGTGTAATTGGCTAACATGCACCCAATTTAAATCGTCATAATGAATGTTTGAATGTTAACATGTCAACATCGCAGCGTGCAGAAAGAAGAAAAAGCAAAGCAAAGTGAAGCTAAAATACAGCTTCACGTACAGCACCTCCAGTCGAAGTAAATTTACCTATTCAATCCGTACCAAAACCTTTTTGTGACAGCAGACAAAGCTTTTCAATCAGATCATAGAGTAATTATGAAAGGTTCCTGTCACAAGAGCCTTAGATAGCCCTGCGAGGCATCATAGGAGGGGCATTATGGTGTTGAGGTGTAGCTTAAAAGATTAGACGCGAAGCCCTTTCAATTGGCTTCTGTTATAGTGAGTTAAACGCCACAGCTCCAAGAAGTTCCTGCCCTGGAGGAATGACCAAAACACTGCAAATTTCCAAACCACTATTTTTGAACAATTTAGAGGGCAAAAGAGGCTATGAATGAGATTAAAGCATGGACAAGAGCGATAGCCTTCTCCAGAAGTCAAGAGACAGAAAAGAGGATCAGCTGTAGAAGCTGAGAGGGGGGAGGGGGTCACACCGGTGAAAGCTGAGGCCAAGGAGAACCAGCCATCCTCTGCAGCAGAAATAAAGACCGTCGTGCAATATCCAGCCAATATCTAAGACTGTGTGGAATGAGAATGTGAGATTGAAACCATAAAAACGACAGGGGTCCGTTCATAATGTGCACCACATGTGTCCAAGATGGTCTGCAGGTAGAAATAAGGCCACCACATTCTCATGCATTTTAATAACAACTGAGAATAATGTGTCTATTTAAACCTTTAAATCTAACAATACATTTTTATCATACTTTACACAATGGTTTTATTCATCACAATTTAAGCCAATCCTAGATACATCATTGTAAGATCACCCACAGTATCTTACAAAAACAAATGCTTCTGATAAATCGACCTATGAGCACATTATGCTGTTTAGGAAGTAAAGCAGTCCATTTCTTTGTACTGTCATTGCTGAATGCATTAAAAATGTTCTAATATTGTTTCTGTAATTTGAAACTAGTATTAATGCCTTGTTTCTTCTTAACTTTCTGGCTCCACTCATCTGGGTTATACAATACAAGTCTCCAGAACTGACTTCAGATAAGAAAAATCAATTTAACTTGTCAAAACTTTTTAAAATGTCTCTGAAACAAAGAAATGCTTACAGTGAGGTTTTGAGGCGAGTAAACCACGCATCAACCTGCTCAGCCAAGAGAAACATTATAACTGCCATTTAAAACAATGGTCAGTTGAGCAGGCAAATTGAAAGTTGCAGCCTTAACACTCTAGAGGCTGCAACTTTGCAACTACCAGCTAAAACAGAGCAGGTGTCAAGAAGCAGTCAAAGTAGACACTTCACCATACAATTACATGCTACAGTAGATTAGTGATGAATTAAAAATGATGACAGGTGATCAGTCATGCTGCAGTGAAGGACACATCCAAATTCATCACTTAAAGTTAAAATACTCTCGGGTTCTTTGCCTGGTATTTTATAAAGTATAACTATGGAAAAAACATGATTTAAAAAGCCTTTGTCTCATTTTTCAATGAAAAACACCTGAACAGAGTGCTAGAACTGCATATGCAATCACCGAATTAACAGCACCAAACAGAGAGAGAAACGTTTTCATTTATTGTATATTATTAAGAACTGAGATGGAGAGAAGACCCAAATTAGGCCTTCGAGGGAACGGCTGTTGTGATTTTGGGCATTACAAAAATAAAATGAATTGAATTAGCGTCTATGATCATTTTAAGGCACATAACATTTAAAATTAAGTTTGATTTATGTTCATTTGAGTGAATGATGGAGTTATTTTTACCTAATTTCACTCAAATACACTTTGTCCAATTTAAAATATATTAAATATACTGTTACATTACATCTTCCAAGTCAGACCCCCCACAGTTATAGTTTAGCATAATACAGGTTCTTTAATACTGTAAATGACCGTGTGGACCTCACTCAGGATATGGGATTGTAGCCTGGAGAAATAAAAGGCCTTTTGGAGAGAGAAGGTTGTGAATGAGATCATTAATACAAGACATGGAAGCACAACTCTCCTTCTTCCACCACTTAACCTGCTCAACGCTTTCAATCATTAAGCCAGCAATTAGCATTCCCCACAAACGTAATAATCACCATAAATGTAATAATTCCCAGAAACAATATAATTTAATGTAATAAACCCACAAACATAATAGCTGCTACGTTTGTAGTACGTACTACGTTTGTGTGCATCAACACCACGTCCCACAAATGTAATAACTTCCAATAAATGAAATAATACGATTTTCATAGAGAATAGAGAACAAATGGCTATCAATAATAATATATTATAGGCTATTAATATTTCATTTCACAATGATTGACCTTATTAGTATTATTAGGCCCGAGCCGAAAAAGGAGAATCCCGTGTCTGGAATCTGAAATCAGTAGTGCCACCTCAAAAATCTAATTACATGGAGCCAAAGGACCCATGACGGAAAAAAGTCACAGTAGACATTTGAAACATGGCCAGAATCGAAAACACAGCAACTATTATTTTTTCGATTAATCGAATAGTTGTTTGGGACACAAAAGTCACATGATGAAACGGTCGTGAAGCTGATCCTGGTGGAGAACATTTATGAACAAAAGATGTTTTTTTTTATCAAATACACAACATTTACACGGTTTATACATCATTTTCAAGCAATTGCTATGAACAAGCTATGAATAGACCAGTTAATGATTATAGGATTACTAAATGATTTTTGTTTTTGTTTTTATAATTGGTTAGTTGCGATTACCTTATTGCAGCCCTACACATGTGTCATTGAATATGATCAAATATTCAGTGTTGGTCACTGGAGATTATATTATAATGATTATATCGGGGGGGGGGTTTTGATAGGAATGGATCCAATGGGTTTTGATGATATTCAAATCTAGCCGGTATGTAAGAAAATGGCTGGCTTGAAATTCTTTTTTTTTAAATATTATTATTTCAGTTTAATAACAGAACAGAAAATACTAAATATGGCGCACATCTAAAACTCAAGGCATAAATGGTACAACATTGAAGTTAAATATGTATGTTTTTTCCATTTTACGAATACCAATTACAACGTTGGTCCAGTCCTTAATCACTGGTTCAGTTAGTATCATCCATTTCTTTGTAATGCTGCAAAGGAATCTATTTACCGAGTCCATTGCAGGAGTTTTAGTGCTGAAATCCATAAGTACCACTTCATGCATGCACCCTAACCCCAATTCAGCAATGGACATTATATTATTACATTTATGGGTAGTTATTACATTTGCGGGACTTGTTTATACCCACAACCGTAATAAATTCAAATGTAATACCTAATACGGTTGTGGTAAATGTTATATTACATTTTATTATGTTTGTGGGATAATAATGTTTGTGGGGCTAACAAGGTGCCATTATCATTAATGGTTTGGTTAACAAGCCGCAGAGGCAAAAACAAAGCCTTCAGGATACAGGGAAGTGAAACAAAAATGTGTATCATCTTGATGTCTTATTTGATGTATAATTTGTAAGTCTGAGATGTATAAAGAGTAGATACAACAAATATTTTGTCTTTGTTTCACATAATTAACTGATATACACAAATAAAAGCATTTTGCTAATGCAGAAAGTGTTCTGTGTCTCTATCCATTTTGCTTATTTAAAAAGAACAAATTGATTTTGTTTTTGGTGTAAAATGTCTTCCCACTAACAATATGTGAAGTGGGGTAATGTGGAGCTGTCACGTCGAGCCCGTTACCGTGTGTTTTGCATACGCAAGCAGGTGGTCCCCTGCCCACATCAATATGCCGTCTAATTGAATTGAACGGGATAAGAAATGCTGCCTCGACCTATCCGTTGCCCGTCTCCCTCCCAACCCCCTCCACTTGGTGAAAAACAACCAAATACAACACAATGCATCACAATGCACCTTCATTAAGTGAAAACATGCAATTATAAAGCTGCTAGTGTGCACACTCTGCAGACATATTGTACAGCCAAGCATATTTGATGCTCTTTGCCACAAAGCCCTCCAGAGCTGTCATTCCAAGGCAATTACCTGGGCTGGCTAACTGACAGGGTTACCGAGGCGCAGACCCCCGGCGTTAGGAGTCGTTAACCCTATATTTGTCCAAACACACACATACAGTGAGTGAACAGTGAGTGTTCTGTCCACCAAGGAAAAATAATATAAAGGTATGGGTCAGGTTCACAGGCCCTTTCCATTCTTTAATTTTGTTCTTCCCACAGGCCATTGCTGATAGTGAACAGCACAGAGAGGAGGTGCACTTTAAGTACAGCCAGCTAGTTCTGACCTATCTGTACAGCCTAAATATCCCAGTCCCACTATGTCAATGATGTCCAATCATCTATAAAACCTGCTAAACAAAGATAAAAATGTCTCCGTCTTCTCAAATGTTTTTACGACTGTCACTGTAAATTGAATCTTAAGATAATAGTTAGTAGTTGGATTTAAAACATAGATAGCAAATCTCATTGTGTTAAAAAACAAAGTCTAAAAAAGACCAAAAAAGCAGCTTAAATAAATCAAGGTTCAAAGTTTGATGGATGCAAAAGGGTATCCTGACCCAAACACTATATATACATACCATACATGTGCTCGTCCAATGCCCATAGGACAGAAGAATGCGTCCTGAAATAGTCTGTGGTTCTCAGATCTGGGGGGATAAATGAGGACACAGTGGTGGATGGGACCGCCACAACCTTGAGAAGGACTAGGACAGCACCAGGCCTGTGTGTGGACCAGACCATTATGTGGACCGTATAAGCTGACAATGACCTACTTTGTGAATGAAGAATGGTAAAACGTCCATGGAGACAATAGACAGCCATAACACATTTATTGATGTGTGCTTACTACTATACGCAGCTTATAAAATGTATAGATAAAAAGTTACAATAGCCAAATATTTGACATGTGTACATAACGTTGTGTGCTTGAAATTACATGTAACAGGGGAAAAGAGGCAACTATCTTGAAATGGATTTGATATGCAACAAACAATTATTTAAATATCAAAATCCATGACAAATTTATCCTTTAATGGGATTCCTGAATAGCATCCTACTGTTGTGTCCTTGAGCAATGCACTTTACCCTCCTGGCCTGGTTCTGTGTTGGTATGATTAGTTGTGGGGGAAAACATAGACCCACTAAACTGTAATTTGAAAACGGTATATAAGAAATCCAATTTTGTATTAGCGAAACCACTCAAGCGTTTAAAAGTACCACTAAAATCAGTCATGCAATGTTATTAGGCACCGTGGAAACAATGTCATCCTAACTGATTCCCATCACAACACACCTAATAATATTTTGACAGCAAACACAAATTCCCCTCCAAACAACCTTAATCCATCACTTAAATTGCATCCTTCTTCTTGATAAGCAGATTACATATTGTTGATTTGAAAACATTTTGTCCTGAAACCTCACTTTTCAACACCAAGCTAGCATAACAAAAGCGAGCGTTACTCCTCCGTAAACGACAGACGAGGAAAGTTGACAGAGGCTTGTGAATATTGAGCCGAGAACAAATGGGAAATATATCAAGACAAATTAACACTGAGGAGCGATAAAGCTTTTATATACTTGTGCAATTACAGAGGGCCCCGCACAATAGAAGACCTTATTAACCATGTAAATTGGTTAAACTTATTTCAATGAACTCATTTGCAACCGTCAGTGCAGCATTGAATTATAAACAAAATTTGACTTATTATTCCATAGGCACAGCGCTCTCCTCGGATGATTCCACTCTTGAATACATTTCTACAACCTCTTTTAATTTATTTTTTATAACGTTGCCAAAATTCTGTAGAAATAATGCATTCCCAACTCGTCGGTTAAGGAGAAATGCCACTTGATGACTGCATGGACAACGATAATCAATGTTCTATCAGCGGAAATACCAACAAGATGGCAGCTCTCTACAATGACTTTTTTTGCTTGACCGACTTGTGCATACAATATTCAAATTCTGGCATTTTCTAGTTTTGCTCTTTCGTCCGCGACACGACACAAGTTTCCTGTACTACAACGTTTTTCAAGTTGCCCTTTTCGATCAGTATCTCATCAAACCGGTGACATATGCCAAAATCAACTCGGTCTGGAATGAAAGGGTGCCATTTCTCCACGATGAAGGTAGTAGCGGGTTGGTTGGAGCCCACAGCAGGATTTGGCCATTCCATTTTGCATGCGCGCTTAAAATTGCATGAGGTCTTTCAGCAGACAAAAGGCATACCTACCTCTTCGATGTGTGCCACCTGTGCGCCACCGTCTTCAAGACTCTGTAAAGAGGCCAGGTTAATCTGCAGTCAAATCTATATGCACAAAGAAATGCCAAGAGTACTGGGGGGGAAATGCATTCTGTTTTATTGGACGGATAGAGGTCAGTTGTATGGTACTTCCTATGTATCCAAGCTGAGGTTATGCGTTATCGCTTCACAGCTGATGGCAAGAACTAGCGCTGTGCAATTATTTCTTATTGAATTGAGGTCCGATGATCGTCAATGCACTGCCTGAGGCTTTTCAATTGACAGGCCATACTAAAATCACCTAATGTTAATCCTTAATTAGGGATAGTCCGTCCGATATGGATTTATTTTTGAGGCGATGCCCATGTCCAATATTTGGCTTGCTGCTGGCTGATAACCGATAATTGCAGATGCCCATGTTAAGATTTTAAAACCCATAGCAAGGCCCACAAATCTATCCTAAATTGAAGGAAAGACCTTAAATTCTTTTTTCACTTTAGTAAAAATGACGAAAGAATGAGTGTGTAACCATTCAGCAATATTTTTGCCTAACTCTTCTTTTACTTCCATTTTTACTCATTTTTACTGTACAAAAAGACAAGTCTGATGCACTGAAGATAAACTTGGACTGATACAGATACACAAACTGAGGCAATGTAAAAAAATAACAGATACTGCTGTACAAATATTGGTCTATATCGGTTGATACTGGAACGATTTACTGCCTCCAGATACTCAGACTGAGAGCTTGGTTCTATTGGCAATGACAAGTTGCTCATACTGGTTGAAGGACGGGTGAAATTTGGCAATAAAAAGACTACAAATTCTTGACCTTAAAAATGCTTCAATTAGCTTTACAAGGAAGCTCAATCACAAGTGGCTATAAATTGTCAAGAACTTAAACATGGTCACCAACCCCAGCATCGCTCAGTCTCGTTCTCTTTCCTTGTCATCACCGGTGTCAGTTGTTCACAGTTTTGCAAATGACATGATTTTGACCCTGTCAGACTCTGCCTTACCATTCTCTAAAAGCCCACACAACCCCCAGTAAAACACACTCACAGATACGCGGCTGATAGTTCTCAACCAAGAAATCAATGCAGTCTGACAGCTTTTGGCCCGACTGTTGAATAAACCAAACCGGTGTGCGTTAGCTTGCATATGAACATGAGCAGGCGTGGCTCATTATGACAGAGAAGACACATATTGCAGACTTTTCTTACTTAGGCAAACACTTGTAATTATCTTCAACTTTGATGCCAAGGTTGACCAGTTGACCCCCAGTTAACTCTTCTTAGTGTTCCTCTCAACTTCAAAGTGTGCGAGCTTTAGGTGTTGCCGTTTTGCCCTGAGTGCACTGCAGCCTCGGGTCCCAGGTAAGATGGGCACGAAATTAATACAGACACGGTTCTTTTTTAGCCTTCTTAAGCAATGATCAAAGAAATACTTCACCCTCCAAAGGATTGGCTTTCTGGAACCCTCTGTAGTCATTTCTGACTTGACGACCTGTTTAGCTGTGTGGAATGAACCCAGTTGATGTACATTGGTGGGATGCAAAACTCCCCATTGGATATTTATTTCAATGCGTGTTAGTTCCATTTCAAGCTTCAAAAGGGATACCTGAATTCACAATAATCCTGACAGACTTGGAATGTATTACCATATGTGAGCATATTTTTCTTGCTTGAATAAATATATTTTACATAATACAAGACAATGTAATCACGACGTTCTTTGTTTACAGGCAGGTCATTTAGCTAGTCACCCCAGCTCTTATACAGGTGAAATAGTTGAATATATTACCATTCACTAGTTAACTTAATGTATATATAATAAAAGACTGGTTTCATTATGCTTTATTTTTATTTCAAAGCCAAATGCTTGCAAAGGAAGAGATATTTGTCATGCCAACAAAATACATTTACAACAGTCTCAAATAAACTTAGGGCTCATTATGCGTTACAACTAGTCAAAAATGCATTTCTGCAAAAACTTATTCTATAAACGTATGAACACATTCTCTGTGACAAATTGTTCGTTGCGTCTTTGTTCTCAAACCACAAAACGAAATGCACCCAACCCAACTTCACAACTCCTTTACTTTGAAGACAGCTGTAGAGATAATCACAACATTTAAGAGCCCGCGACATGTTAAGAGCAAACACGCAGAGATATGCTGCAAAAAAGCATAGGCTCCCAACTGCATGTGGGACAGAATCTTAAGATTTTTTTTCCATCCGGCACTCCACGCCTCTGATGCCAGTCCTGTAAGGGCCCAGCTGGGAGTGCAAGATAAGACCGCTTTTAGGTGCTACTGGTTACTCTGGGACAGAAAATGCATACAAATTCCAATTGATTTTCAAGTAGAATAACACATACAGCTATGTCTTACCCTGTAACAATATTGGAGTAATGAAGTAGAACAAAAATAAGGAAGTGAGGTGAGGTTTCTGAAGCTATAATAGCCTTTTTTTCTTCTTTTCCCACAAAATAACCCCCTTTCTGACTGAGCTTGCATTACCCATAAAAACAATTTATAGGAGGGACACACACGGGTCATGAAGTTTCTTTCAATGCGCACAGAAGCTAATGAAGTGGAGAAGTTGTTAAGGTAGGCAGCGCTGTAGATAAAAAAAGCAAAAGGTAAAGACCGAGAAGAGGGAAAATGAAAAGGAGGTTGGATTGGAGCGGACGGTAATGCACAAAAAGATGTAGTGTGAGATTTTTCAGAACTGTTTCAAAGCACAACCAAGAAATGGGGCCGGGGTGTGAAATGGAATCAAGGGAACATCTCGTATTGGAAGGAAGATAAGGGAGAGAGGATGGGTGACGGCAAGCACAAAACGATAAAATATTGGAACATAGTGAATTAGATATGCACCTTAGGTCTGCTATGTCTGCTCGGCGAAAAGAAAAGTGAGATTTAGGAACTTATATATGGTACTAGGAGCGAGATCTGTTGAATGACAAACTGGTGTGGTTCAATTCAAATGTGATTTTTATAAAGAAAAAGCTTGACACTGATTTTGATGCCAGAATTATACTAAACAACACTGACAAATCACAGAATATAATAGCAGTAAAGCAATACTAGCACAGACAGTAGTTGTGTATCAGGCTGTATTGTAGGGATTTGCCACCTTTATGAGCTTTTAACCAAGGTATAACGGTGTTCCCTCATCATTAACTCGATTCATGCATGTTTGAGCCATCTTCAATTCAACAAACGTTACTTCTTAGTACACGGAGGAATAAAAGATTGGGAAAGTAGCCTTTTTGAAGAAATCAGGGTTAAAACGCGTGACAGTTATGAGGTCAAACTAGTTTTAAAGCACAGATTGTAAAACAGAAGTGAGATTGGGAAAGAATTTCAGAGCATTTCATAAGAGATTGACCTGCAGCTAAAGCACATTGAGGCCCGGAGGTAATGAGCACGTCTGCATGCGTTCTTGTGCATATATGAGCAATAGAAGACATGACAGCCAACGCACTTTCTCCGCCCTCTGGCTGCTGCTGCTGTGCCTCTGCTTGTATTTTTACTCTTTTTTCCCCTCGTACCAGAGGGAACATGAAGAAAAGGCATATGAAATTAAGTGATGAAAGTAGACCAGAAAAGCGGAAGTGTGCCATTTTATTATTAACCTAATTTGGGGACTGGGAGAAGGACTAATAGTGGATTAAATTGAATTTGCTTGGGATAGATGTGGCAAGTTTAAGGCAACAGTAAAAAGGGAAAAAATGACACTTTGGTGTGAGACTAGCAAAAATGCCTATTCCTTTGGTCCTTTTCAACTAAATTAAGCTCATTTTAGAATACTGTACATCCAAGTTAAAACATCCATTCTTACTGCAATTTACTCAAAGTCACTAAGAACAATTGTGCTCGCAATTGCAAAAGCATTCATTTATTTCACTCCTTTTGTAGGGATATCAAGATTAATAATCAAAATGTGTGATTATTTAAGTCACAATATAATACAATAATAGTACAAAAATTATAATCATGACATTTCAATTCAATTACACCAAACATAAAATGTAAAGTTACTTTTTATCCAGCCCTATGCTCGAGCATGTCCCACCCGCTCCTCCTATTGGCCAGCCTTTGTCATGCTCAGAGTGAGTGACAGCTGGATGTGACTAATCACAGTGAAGAGTGAATTTTAAGAAGAAGCGGATCACTTTTTAAGGGCATTAGAAAACACAACGTGTAAATGAATCATGATAAAATTTAAATCATGATCTGGCTCCAAGAAAATCAGGATGTAAAATATTTGCTATGCAGCCCCCCCCCCCCCCCCCCCGCCTATATCATGAAGCTAGTTATATACTTAAGGAATGGTAACGTAAATGGAAAAAATTAAAACGAAAATAGAGAAAAGGATTGAAATCTGTGAACAAATCCCTCAAGCTGCCACAACTTATTTTTGCAGTGCTGAAAGTTTGCCTTTGAAAGCTAGATTTACACATCCCAACAATAATGCCAACCCTTTTAACCAATCCCTTTTTATCATCATCTTTTGCAGGAAAAATGTGGAAAAGGGCAGAGAAATCTTTTTTTTTTCAAGAGGGCAAAGCACATACTAGACCGTGGCTGTAATCTCGTTCAAGGACACTGTGACTTTTAAACACATTTCAATGGCGTCTCACATCCACCTCCTAGGGAAATTAATCATGCTGCCATTGATGCACATTAAATACATTTCTCAATCCCCAGGGGCCAAATAAGACTATTCGAGAAGGCGCTATATTGGATTGATCAAAAGGGGTTCCCCTGTGTCTCTAATCTATACAACTGTCATCTGTGTTTATCATAATAGACAGCACAAATGAATGGAGTGACTGAAAGAGTTGCTAATGGAGGTATATATTTTGACAACAAAGAGAAAGTCATCAGGTCAGGGAAAACAGCAAATGAGCTCATCAAAGGGATTCAAATAGTCTGCTAATAGTAAGGATAGCGGCTTTTATTGTGCGTGACACCGGCAAAACGGCAGATATGTCCACCTACTGTTTGTGTGTCATGCATCGGAGTTACGTGATTGGAAAGCCCAACAGCGACAGTCTTTGTGGAGTAGTAGGGATTGCGTGGGATGCACTGAATAAACAATGGGTTGGTGTAACGTGGAATAATGCATCATTTCGACACGAGAGCACAAGCGCAAAGGAGGACGGCCACACTATTCAGGACAAAGCAGAAGGAGGAAAATACAGGAGAATATTTCAAATAAGCCGACAGAAACAAAGAGGAAGTGTTGGCAGTCACCTCCAGAGTCTCGCTCTAAAACCTACAAGTCAAGTTAGAAATCTGGGGGTAATAATGGACTCAGATTTGAATTTTAACAGGAACAGTCTTCCTGAAGATGTGAGACAGGCTTCTACTCTGACAATGTTCAAATATAAGCTGACAACTGTTTTTTTTTAGCTGTGCATATGACTGAAAGGATTTTATTTCTTTTTACTTAGACTGTTTTGTGATTTCTGTCATATCTTTGTGATTTTAATGCATTTTCTTCCTGTTGTGTGAAGCACTTTGAATTGCTGTGTGTAGAATATAATCTATCTAGAAGGGATTATACTGCTTTTCTTTTTCTTTTTTAGATTTTCTGGCCCATAGACTTTATTAGACATAAGAGGACAGTTTTGAAATGGGGGATGAGAGAGAGGTGAGGACATGCAGTAAATGATTGGAGTCGGGAATCAAACTCACGACACTGCGGCCGGCTGCACTTGGAGTCTGGCATACGTGTGCTGTGACTTAACCACTCGACCAATGAGCAGCACTATTCCTGGGACCTTACTTATACTGTTAGTGATGAGCATAACTATTTACCAAAAATGTATGAATATCTTGATATTCAGGCAATATGATGTCAATCCAACAAAAATATGTATTAATTGATGTTTAAGAACCAGACAAATGTGAAATGATTGTAAAATTATCCACCAGATTTCAGAAATACACACCTGTTATGGGCAGACGTCAAAACCTCCAATTAAAGTGACACTTTGACCACTACTCGTGTCACTTTTCATATTAATAAAAAACGATTTAATAAATAAATGTTCTATGTATCTTTGGTAGGTTGGTTTTGTTTCTAATTTGACCAAAGTTTAGACATTTATATTTCATGTGTAATTAAATGATTATGTTAAATTATGATGAAAGCTCCAAACTCCTGCTCTATAATGTACCCTACCGACCATTACAAATTCAGAATGAACCCTTTCCTGAGACCCAGGCCGCTGAAGGGCCTCATGAAAGAAAAGCACATTAATAAAATCAATCAGTCACTAATTGGTCATGCTAGGAACACATGGACTGAAACACAAAGTACCACAAATGTTTTAAATGTAATAAATCACCATCCTTATGGCTTTGATAAACAACAACACTACCCTCATAATTTAATCTTGGTTTAGAACCCAATATAATACATCCATGTTTAGAACTGATATTCGTGGCAATGAAAAAGGAAGAAAAGATGGCCAACTCCTCTGGAACATACAAATTACAGGCACAGAAATACACGACATAAGACACCAAAACAAAACAGGAAATTTGTTTGGACAGATGAGTGTTTAATTCATGTTATTGTAGCTGTCAAGCTGGTTCACTGTGCACTTTCTCATAATGGTCAGAAACTGGCCGTGTACATGTTTCCCTTTCATGCGATTCAATTATTAACCCAGTAAAAAGGCACCAGCTTTTTTTTGTACTTCACTCCCCAAAGCCCCCCTCACTCCTTTCCAAAATGCCCACTTGCAGACGCATGCATTTCTCAGGGTCAATAGAGCCATTATCATTTAAATCTTGCCACTGCGGCTGATTTTTTCACCCCCTCAAAAGTCACATTAGAGGCCCACGCATGCATACTTAACAAATACACACTTGCCCAACGCCACTTTCATCAATTTTGTCACAGTGCAGCACACAACCAAACTGCTCTTTTGTTACTCAAGATTCCCAGGACTTTGGTTGCCCCTTCAAGGCCAAGTCTAACAGTTACTCACGGCAACGAGCACTACGTCGCTTTAAAATGCCCATTTATTATGCTAAACAGACATTTTTTATTGATGATTTTCAATGATGTTTCATTATGGATATTCACGCCAAAGCTCACTCCTTCTCCAGAGCCCAAAACCCTGGCTTCCACTGCATGATGTCATCGGGTGGTAATTCAAAGTGCCCCTCTGAATTTGTAAAATCATTCTCAGTCTGGTCAAATTGGTGTCAAAAGCAGGCAACTACTACCTCATTTTCTCTGCTCGTATCGTCATTGCGCTATTTTTACATTTTGCATGGTCAAAAATCTGAAATATGGCACATGGAAGCAAACGTCCATGCAGCAAAGCAGTAAATTGGTAAGCTGCAAGCATTACACGGAGCTCACACACATCACAGACACCATCTTGTTTCTTATCCACAGCCTCCACTGTCCAATAGCGCACATCATCTCACTATCTTTTGGCTGGCTGGTTCACTCGTACAGTAGATTCTCTTGGGACTGGTATAACACTGGTCTTTCCTCTCAGGTGGTTGGCGCTGGGGTGGTACAAGGATCACATTAGTACGGCCATATGCGTGAACGTGGCAGAACATATGTAGAGCATGTGCGAGCAGTTTGTGAAATTAGGCCAAAAACTCCCCTGGGCGCGAGAATGGAAGAGATCTGGAGAAATGTATGGGTTTCATTCTGAATGTTGTTTTTGTGTGTGTGTGTTTTTAAATATAAACCTTGTAGAAATTTGATTTATATTTTTTTTTATAAATGACGCAATGTGTGTAATTAATCACATTTTAATCAAGATTCATTATTTTCTTATCCTTATTAATATGATTGGGTCTTTTTAATTGGCGGACACCTTAAGAACGCTCAATGTCAAGAGTTGGGCCTGGTTAGTACTTGAATTGGAGACTGCTAGTGCTGCAGTGGGGCAGCCGTGCCTGCAGTGCATACAGGTGTTGTGTCCTTGGGCAAGACATTTCTCCCATCTTGCCTTCTGTGGCCATGTGAATGAGAGTGTTTGTGAGAGCAAAACAGAGACAATGATTGGAAATTGCCCAAAGGCTATAATCTGGCATGTTTACAGCATATCTATTATTTATGTTCATTAAAATGCAATTACCAAAAATAAACAAAATTAAACAGAGCTTATGTTTTGTCTGTAAAAAAATGTGATTTGGAGCAATTAAAGGTATTTATTGTTAAAAATGACTATTTTCTGTGTAAAACGGCACTGATTAGAAGTGTCTCTGGATTATGTTCAGTTTATTAATATTGAAAGTGATTTCTATTTGTTTTTAGTAGGACAAAATAAAATTGAATAAAAATGTGATTGATCAATGCAAGAATTTGTATAATATCTTGCTATTATACTTTGTCATATTGCCTAGCCCTACAATATGCAGACAAAATGACTCAATTCTGTTTCTCCACCATCTATTTAAACTGTTGATCGTAAATTAATAAATAAAAATAGTATTTCTTGTTTGTTATTGCTTGTCATTGCTTTTTGCCAGTGTGACTTGCTCAAAATAAGCATATATTATATTTTCAGATGGTTAAAAAATGCTGTGCCTGGTGAACATGTGGGTGTATTATTTTTTGTAATGATTTTAACATTTGTACATTTACAAGGAGAAAAATGCAAGCGTCTGTTTGTCTTGAAGTGTTGACATCTAGTCTTCAGACCTCTCTGACCTGTGCGTACAGCCAAAACCCCTCGTTGCGGTCGTATCCAAACACACATAAGCACGCATCTCCCCGAGTGACACTTCCACTCAGCCCATGGAAGCGGGAAATCCTGCAGCAGTCTTTAAACGCTTGGTCAAGCCCTGTCTAAGAGCCCACACTTGACAGAAATCAACTTCACTGGAGCTCTGCAGTGGGGTACGACTCTCTCACACACACACACACACACACACACACACACACACCCGCACACACCCGCACACACACACACACACTCGCACACACCCGCACACACCCGCACACACCCGCACACACTCGCACACACTCGCACACACCCGCACACACCCGCACACACACACACTCGCACACACCCGCACACACCCGCACACACTCGCACACACTCGCACACACTCGCACACACCCGCACACACCCGCACACAACATTCCCCAGCAGTTGGACGTCCTGACTCCTGATCTCGCCAATAAAACAAATCTGCAACAAGAGGTTTGGACTCCATCAAAGCGCAGTCTAATGATGAAAGACTACCGATGAGGTTTAAAGCATTATAGGGATGACGTGCTAATCCCTAGCCATGAGATGGAGTGGGAAATCTCTACTTCAAAGCTGTAGGTCAACATCTTTCATAAATGTAAGAGAGTTTCGGTCACAACTTCAATTGCAGTTTTCTACAGCATAGTGCTAATGCGCAAATTAGCTACAATGTTGTATTTGCATGTGATATCTTTTGTGTTCACACTTCCCTTTGCTAGATTATCTGAGTATGTGTAATGTCTTACTTCCCCCCCAAAAAAATGGGCATCAGATTTTGTTCTCCCCTGACGGTTTACATTTTTCATTCAAAGGTGCAACAAAGATGTAGGCATGATCCATAATCCTCCATGGTGAAAGCTTGGTGTTAACGGGCTTTGACCTGCAATGCTAGTCTTGTTTTGGTCCCTTTCTCAGCCTTTCTAAGCACCCGGCTGATCCATGCTGCCCGGGGCCTTCCTCTGCACGTCTGCCAGCCTGTTTGTGCCCCGTCTGACTGGAGTGAAAGCTATATATCTGTTGTGTCAGGTTGAGAAGCACCCTGGGACCACTCAGGAAGAAACGACTCAGGCTCTCAATCCTGGGCCGGGACCAAAAACCAGGTTGTGTTCCCTCCTTCACGCCAAGCCCCGTTCAGACCGTCAGAACCTGCAGGTTAACACGTGCATGGGTCAGACACCAGCCACAAAAAAGAGCTCAGTGATCAAAGTGTTTAGCTGGAGTTGAACCTAGGGCTAAGGCGCACTGATGATTTAAACATAAGTCTGGCATCTCGGGGGAGTGGGGCAGGGATTTTCAAAGAGCGCCTGGATGCACGTCTGTGTCTGTTTTAACCTTTATGTCAAGTCTTCCATTCGGTTCTTACTATCACTCAAGGTAACACTGTTTGGTCTGGAATAAGCAGGGTATTTCCAAGTGAAAATCGACTCAAAACGTTTCAGCATTTGTGTGTAACACTTCAGATGAAGAAAGAGACATTTTTGTTATGCTTTTGAAATATACTCCACTCGCAGACCCACGAATACAGTCTCAATCTGAGCGTGCCTTCACATATGGCCCGATTCCCTGGAACTCTCTTCCAACGACCATAAAACATACTGACACTGTTGCTGTGTTTAAAACTCATCTTAAACACAAGCCTTTGATTCATTTTAAATGTGTTTTAACTTAATTTTAAGGACTTTTATTATTGCATGATTCTTCCTTGTGTTCTTGAAATGTATTTGTTCTTTTATTGCACATACACATTGAGTCTATATTCCCCATATGAAATGTGCCATATAAATATAATTATTTACGTAAGTATTTTATAAACAAACATTAAATATTAGAGGTAAGGAGCTATTTTAGGGTAAATTTTAAATAGGAAAACGTGTTGAAACAAGTCTACAGTGTACATTTTAGGACATTGTCATTCATCGTTGTCACTTGTCGTTTTTTAGTCATCGTCAGTCATCGTCTTCACTTGTCGTTGTCACTTGTCGTTTGTTGTTCTCACTTGTCGTTTGTCGTTCTCACTTAAAACAATAAAATTGTACTCTCCATAGCAACCTCGATTGAAACATTCTATATATAAACCTACTGTGTATGGTATATGTAAGTCAATGTCACAAAACAAGTCACAAATCTGCAGATCTTGAAACCAGGTCTTGGTCAGGCTGGAACCAACACCCAGAGGAATCACCCATCTTTATAGCCATCTCAGAATGTGTACAATCCCTTACCTGACATGAACACCATGCTGAGCCAGCGTGACCTTTTCGCTCCGTCATGTGACCGGTACTTAACCCAATCACATGGCTCCCTGCTTCTCCTACACTCTTTGGTTTCCTGTAGCAGCTCTGCACGAGGCCTCTCATAGCTCTGTGACACATTAATGAGTTATGCCTGCTGACAGCCAACTACAGGGGAGAAAAGACAAGCAGGGGAAAGCTGGGGGGAGAACACAGCGTTGCTTTTAAAAAAGGCGAATTCACCCCGGTCCCCGTTGTCTACTGTGTGACAGGCTCCAAAGGGTGGCAGAGGGTGGGGGTGTCCAGAATAAGAGGAGAGAGTGTCATGTCGGAAATCCTCCAGTAGCAGCGAGAAAAAAGTGCAGAGGTTGAGAAGGGGGGGGCGATTCTGCATTCATGGGAGTGTAAAGGATTCAGAGAGGAACAGTGATGACAGTAATGAATGCTCACCAAAAAAAGAAAAAAGAATGAACAGTTGCAAGCCTATTATTATCACTGTCTGCAGAGGAGATTTACTGCCATAGATATTTGTCTCCGAGCATATATTTCAATACCTTGCTCTTGATGAGGTGATAAAACATCTTCTGACTGTCCAGAGTGTAGTGCAGAACGGTGCAATGGAAGTCTTGTCAATTACTGTAGTTTAAGATTAAGTTATGCAATGTGTGTAATTTTGAATAGCTGCTTATTTGTGAACGGTTTGAATCAGATCAATCTTCCAGAATTGTATTTCTTTTACTATTGAACCAACTTGAGGAACAACAGAAGCAGTGCAGATAACAAACACACATAAAATTGAGTTGTGTGTGTGTGGGTTTCTCGTTTTTGTTCTGAACACATATCCAAATAATAGTACTTTCTATATATATTATGTTTCCATGTTGTTTTATATTCGCTCTAAGAAGCTCAAGTTCATTCTGAAACTGTAAAATGTTTGATACAAGTTATTTTTGACACTTCTGACAACTCGAGCATAGAATTACTCAAGCAATTTAACTTAATATGGTTGAAATCTCAATAAACAAAACAGGATTTACAGACAAGACTGCTGGGTTTGCTTCTGGATTTGACAAAAATAAACCCCACTGTAGCCAACATCCAAAACAAGGACTTGGAGCGGTTTCGCACACCATTTTGTGATAATTTGGGGGACAGCTTAAAAGCTCAAACCCCAGTGTGTGCCGCATATTGATTCAGCAAGACACACTTCCCAAAGTCCTGAATCAATAGACGGCATTGCTTTCTTAATGTCAGAGTTTTCAATTGATCATTTGAGAGATAGAAGCAATGCCCTCAATTAACCAAAACAAGCTATCGGTGCTCCTGCTAAAAAGCTCTAAAAACACAATATTCCCTGATGAGCCATTAAGAGAGCTCTTCTTGTAGAGCGTAAAAAAAAATCAATAGCGGGCTTCAAACTTGTGGGTCACATTCACAGTGTGATTCCGAGTTTTTTTTGACAGTAAGTCTTCTTAAGCCTTCTTTATCCCCCCGTATCGTGTCTGTTTTTACTGAGGATCCCGCAGAGAGTCGCAGTGACTCTCTACTTGTAAAACGAGAGATTTAGATACAACACTTAATGATGTCAGCCCACACAGTTCAAATGCAATAACTAAATAATTATGGCACCAATTTATACATTTGTCTCCCTTTATTTTTGCTGTAAAGTTGGTGATTTGCGACAATGGACTATAGAGTTTAGATATATATTATAGTCTGACATTTATTTATTTATGATTTATGTTTTAATAGCTGAATTCTGGTCAAAATGCACATTTTAAATACGTTAATTTTACAGAAGACCTAAATATGAAAGGTTAAACAGTCAGAGAGGTTCAGAAAAAGGTCTAAACAACAGGATTAGCAGGTTTTAAATTTACAGTAATCCCAGAGTATAATTTGTTGTTGGCAAAGGACTTAAATAATTGTCGTCTTTGCGATTTACTCACATATATAGCTTTGTTTCATTCAATGGAAGGATTTTACTGTAGGTCTATACAAGAAATTTTTAAATAAACTATTTCTTAGTGACATTATTCTTTAATATTTGCTCAAACCCAGTATTTGTTCTTCTTTTAACTGCACGTCTTGTATTTTTCCTTTATAAATCGCTTGCCTGTTTTTCTTTCAAACATAATTATAACCTCACTTTCTAGAAAAGCATACTTGCCGACTTGCTTGAATAATACAGTAAGCACTAGTACAGAAGGGTTAAAAAGACCAACCAGAGAGCGAGTTGTGTGGAGGTGATGACCACAAGTGTGACGTGCCGCTGAGAGCATGTTTGCCTTGTCTCCTGTGAGTCTGTGTGAACATACAAATGTGCTGTCATTGTGGCCCACCGGGAAAAAGATCACCAACGTGTCTGAGCCATGAGTAATTGAAATCTGTGAATCACTGGGATAATGACAAGGTGACAAAAAGTAGAAAAAAGTCCCAGGTTTCAGCGACTTGTTTTGACACTGACTGATATGAACCCTTTTGGGGCAGATGTTCAATCACATGAAACTACTATCAGAGCCTGGTAATGCTTATTAGCGATTAGTCTCTTTAATAATAGCAGGGTTTAGATTTGAACACATACAATGGCGAGCATAACAATATAGGACAATATTAAATGGCCTTAACAATTCTCCACAAGAAAATGGCTTCAAAATAGCCCATTTATAAGTAAGTCTCAGGCAGCTAATGCCAGCCAACACAGACAGAGGCTATTCTATTTTGAATTTGGATCCAAATATATGTAGCCTACTTTCACATGAGTCACATGAGTTTGGATTCAAAAACATTTGCTGTGACTAGTCACTTCACAGTGACACATATAATTATTTTTTGTTTCATAAAACAACAATTCAAGTTGGATTTCCTAACTGAATCCCACTGGACACAAAGCCACTCTGAAAAAGACTAAAGACATATTCACACACATGGAGCACGTGTCAAAAACGCTGCAAATAATGTGTCTGTATAAATTTGAATTAAAATCCTTTGCAGAAATGCTATATTTTAAAATGTAAGTAGATGTGGAGTTGGCTCAGCCCCTCTGCTACATTCTCCTGTGCCATGTTAGAACATTTAATTATTATTAGCAGCTAATATGTCCAGCTGGATTGTTCCCTGTAGAGCGGCGCACACGTCCTTGCCCTACAACTGCCTGCTGTTATAACACACACACTTTCTCAATGTCGGCCTGTCACTAAGTACTCCTCCGGCCTGACTCCTGAGTGCACAAAGGTCCCACCACACGCCGGCAGCTTTTCAATCTCACGTCTTCCCCATGTGACAAAGTCTAACACAGTGACATCGCCCCTTCTCCCGGTGGCATGGTGACCCCCCCTTTCACCTCGCCAGGTCACCTTGGCCCGCCCCCGGCACCCAACGGGGAGTGTTTGGAGTGTGGATGTGCTGGCTTCTCTGGCGCTTCTCCAAATCTCCTGGCTCCGTGCCGTGTTGCCCCCACTATTCGCTGCTCTGCCATCTTTGGCCATTTCATCTCAACGACAATCTTTGACCAGCGCCAAGACAAGTGTGTTTTAAGATGTCATAAATCACTCAACAGTGACCTTCAAATTTAGTCATACAGCATAAACAACTAATAACTAATACCTTAGAAGCATAATATAACTGACAAAATAAGATTATTCAGTCAAGTCGTCTTCTGCTTACAGTCATCAGCCCCGCTACATGTTGACAATGGGAGCATGAAATAAATGTAATGAATCAAAAAGTAACTTCTCATTTATTCACTCACAATAAACACATATTTTAAACCTGATCTTGAAAAAAGTACAAACGCAGTGGTATTTAATTACAAGCCAAAGTGTGATCTGTGTTTTACATGTAGAATCCTACTCATTTAGTTTACATAAGAGCACAAAGGTTGGCCATCTGTATAGCCCAGGCCTAGGTTTAGCAGTGGGTCCTAATCCACAACATTGTGTGGGTGGTGGGTGGTGGGTGGTGGGTGGTGTGTGGGTGGTGCATGTGTGCCTAATCTGCCTGACTTTTCATAGCACTCTGGCCAGCCACAGTGAGATTTAATCCTGACCACAGCTTCCATCTCGTTCCATCTCAGAAGCCATCCATCAATTCCCCACTGTTGTATTCAGGAGAACATCTCTAAGCTGTTTGAACTCCCATTTACGCCAAGTGCAAATTTAATAGAAGGATATTGTGTAAAATGCATGATGTATTTTATTTTCTTGTCCTCAAATGGTTACATTGGTAAACAATATTTCGCATTAACATTAATTATATGCTATAAAAAAGGTGGTTGTTGCCAGATGCTTACTTTTGAATAAACAAGAGAACACAAAAGACAATTATAAAATACAAATACAATACAATTAAGCGAATAAAGGATCCGGGTTCTCTGGCTCTACACAGCACTGTACTGCTATGGATAAAGTGGATCTGGCTTGGACACTTACAGCTGGGGAACTTTACATTCTTAAATGTAAATTAGTACATTTTGTGTTTCCCTCTAAAGAGTTTATGGTAAAATCAGACAAAAATGAGGCTGTTTATATATCAAAATATTTTATTTCTGGTTAAGCTTGGGTGGTCCATACCAGTTTCATCCGTTTCTGAAATAAACTTAAATAAATTACTGCATGCAGATATTAACAATGTGTCAAAAGATTTGTGAGAGGAACTAGTTTAACCGATTTAATATATCCTTTCACGGTGGGAGAATCAGGTATCCGGGCTTTAATTAACATCATAAATCTGCATCTCTGTTTCAAGAAGTTTACCTTTTTGTTACTATTGACAATTTTGAGTGATGATGAATAGAAAGTCTCTCATAACACAATTCAGGTCTTTCTGTTCTTTATCAATAGCGGTAACAGTATATTTCACTCACAGTATACATTTCTTATTCACTTCAATAGGAAATGTAAATCTCTTTTACAATTTCAAGATTCACGGCACATTAGATTTGATGGAAACCACAAAACAACACAAATCATAAAAGCATCTAGGAGCTTGCGTCACTAATGGCCATTTTAGAATTAATTTCTGCCACTTTCTCGTCACACCTATGAGGCACCTATGACACATTTTCTTCTGTCACTTGAAAATACAGTCACTTCTCCGTATATAGACATTGAATATGGCAGTTCCCATGGTGACCAGAGCCCCTACAATGATGGTGTCCACGTTTTAACAACAGCCAAGTCTAGTATGAAGCAAGCAGGTGCAGCAACAAGGTGGATAAATAACTATAAATAACATTACTTCCCCCATCGCAGTCACCCAAATCTAAAAAAATAAATAAAAAAAAAGGATTTACCAAACTATACAGAGTCTGGGGAGTGTGTGAGCGGGAGGGTGGGTTCGGAGAGCATACAAGCAGAGGGTGGTCTGGCATTACCATCACGGCCATGATTGGAAGTGCTCACTGAGAGATGCTGACATGCTGTCTAAACTCAATACACTCGATACATGGTGAGTTTGCAAGTACTGATAAGACCAGTCTGCGGGTAGTGTAAAGTGTAGAAAAGGCATTATAACAAATCGAGAGAAATCTTAACTGGTTAGTTTGTGCTGTGTTGTGGCATAGGAATATCACACTTGTTTCTTTAAATGATTATGTTTTTGTATAAAGCTAGCAACAAAGAACAGGCACATCAAGAAAAAGAGACTGCCTTAATGAGTATAACACAAAAATAAGACAATATGCTAGAAGGACATAAAAAGGACATTTTTAGACTAACTGATTAGAGCTGCAAGACATATAGCAACCAAATCAAAATCAAATCATTTGAATGGTCGCAATTACCAAAGACTGCAATTATTTAAGTATCATAATTTACAGTGCAAACAACAAAATATCTACTAAACTGGTGTTCTGAAATGTAAGTGATTCTTGAATTAGTCGTGTAGCTCATGTTTCATATCTTTTCTCAAATGTTAATGTTCCTGGGCGTGTTTAAAATGTGACAGAAAGAAAATTCTACAGTTAAAGAATAAATTGCAATTGCAAAATAAAAATCAGCCTTATCACCAGCAGAAAGACACGTATACATTTCCAGTAACCTTTTGTCCACACTAAGTAAAATCTCTTTTCCTTAGGACTCAAACCCATTGTTTGATGTTGTGCTTTGCTTCTTCTTTTTGTAACATTAATGTCCTGACATCACAAAGTCACAAAGCTAAGTATTTGGACTACCCTTCATATAGAATCTATTTGCAAGATGAAAAGTGGATCCTCGGAAATCTATTGTGACAGCATCGTGCAGACACAAGCCCAACAAAGCCATCTGCATGCATATGTGTGACATTTGTGACAGGTACGACAAGGCGTTTGAGATGAAAGCAGTGATGCGTTCACAGACAGCGTTCACATTTGGTTTAATGTCGCAACCATACATTACATCCAGCAGGCAAAGAATGCAGGTCATGAGCCTATTTTATCTGAGTGAAAATGTAGCTAAAATATGCTGAAAAAGACTGCAAGGCACAAAGACAGGAGGGTGGCATTCACTTACAGCTTTGAGTTATATTTAGGGTAAACCATTAGTCGTTTAGTTGATTGGCATCTTGGTTGACAAATTGTTTGGGGGGATTTTAAATAATTTATATTCACAACAGTAGAAATAATAAATAATGAAGTGAGTCCTAGAGGTTCGGGAGTAAATTGTAAGTTTAATCTCATTTTTTCACAGATAAATAAACAGTTTACTAGTAGTTTTCTGTATTAATGTCCATAATTGCATGATCTCCACTTTTGTGCCACTTTTAGTCGACTAAACTATGCACAGTTTTTTTTAATTCACTCACAGTCCAATAGTTGTCCATTATCTTCTGCTTTATCTGAGGCTGGGTCATGGGTTCAGCAGTCTGGGCAGTCTGGAGGCCCAGACTTCCCTCTCCACACACTTGCTCCAGCTCTTCAAAGATGAACCCAATGTATTCCCAGGCCAGCCAAGAGACATGTCCCTCCAGTGTGTCCTGGGTCTTCCCTAAGTCCTCCTGGAAGAATCCGGAATAGATGCCCGAGCCAACTCAACTGGCTCCTCTCAATGTGGAGTAGCAGTGGCTCTACTCCACTACGGGTGGAAGAAACTCATTACGACTGCTTGTATCCGACCTTGTCCTTTTGGTCATTACCCAAAGCTCATGACCATAGGTGAGGGTAAATCGAGAGCTTGGTCTTTCAACAGTCCGACCGCATCACTGCAGACGCTACACGCTCGTGAACAAGACCCCCACATACTTGAACTTCTCCACTTGGGGCAAGAACATGGCACCCACCTCAAGAGGGCATGCCACTTTTCTTCCAGTGGAGATTCAGGTCCTATAGTTATTATTTGACGGAGAAAAAATAAGGAAATTAAGACGATAAACAGCCCTGATGAGGAATGGCATTTTGATTGCTCCAAAACAAAAGATAAAATATCTATTGTTTAAAAAACAACAGGATAAAAAAATAACATGAGGATAAATCCAGTCAGCCCAAGGGATTGTGTGAAAGCAGCACGCAGGTAGGACAGAGCTGAGCACTGAGGTCATTCCACAATTCCATTTCATTAACTTCACAGCGGTAAGTTTAAGAGAATGGCGTGAGAGGAAGGAGCAGAAATTGTGTCCACTGGTGATCCCATTAGCGACAAAAAGACTAATATACAGCGAAAATACCCCAATGCTGTTTAAAGGGACAGTACACTGATGGAGGTTACAGGCCGGCAACAATTTGAGCCGACAGCACAGATGAGAGAATGAGTGTGGATGATGGTAAACTGGTTGAAAAAAAAGAGTACCATAAAAACCACCATAGCATGAGAACTCATATACATATTACTATTGGCTTTGGGAATTAAGCCCTGCTATTTGCATTTGCTGTCATTTCTGATTGGAAATAACAGTCATGCAATTTAAAAGTCATTATGTGCACAAATATATATATTTTTACTCCTGATGTGCATTGGTTTAATTAACTAACTAATTGGCTGAAGTAATCCAAACGCAGGCCATTATTTGTTTGTGTTATTATAACTGCATTAATCATACACAAATGATTCATGCTGGGACAGAAGCCAAGTCTAATGCAGACATCATGTTACTTTGTTCAGTTTATACAGTATGAAACAGATTAGTCAACGTGGTACAGTAGAGCCAGAGGTCAACTCATGATCACTTTGGTGAAGCAAATAGATGCAGTAAATGAAGATTATGCAGCAATTTGCATGGGCTTACTGATTAACCCCAGTTTACTTTAGTTAAGCAGCTAGCATTTTCTGTTGGACGGGGACAGTGAAAGTAAATTAATTAATGACAGAAAAGATGTGAATATTGTAGAGCAGAGAGGAGAGACGTGGCTTTGAGGCGCATTCCCTACGACTAAAGACTCCACAAAGACAAATGAGGCATTGCATCACTTAATATGTATGTTAATCGAGTATATTACACTGATAAAACCACTGACAACACAAGCAAAAAAATTAAATATCCTTTTTAAAGAGCTATTATGCATGGTCTCTTTTGGCAGACCAATTTATAAAATGGGTTAGAGCGAGCATTCTGTAAAAGACAATAAAAGAACAGAGCATATGAAGTCACTCAGCCGTGTGTAAGGCCATTAAAACAGGACGCTATTACACAGTCCACACAGGAGATGGGATGAGCTGGTTATGTTTCTTGTATCCTCGTGACTGATAAGGTTACCGGTGTCCAACAGAGAGGCAGGATGGTGGCGTGGAGAAGGTTAAGTACAATCAAAAGCACATACGGGTACATAAGAAAAAGCTTGACTGCTGTTTGAGTGTCTACTGTGTTAGCGGTGATAGATGTTGTTTGTCAGAACCTCCAGTGGCGCGTGAATCCACTCCGGAAGCAGCTTCATGTACGCAAACATGTGCACAAGGAGGTATCACAGAGGACACATTTACATTTCTAGTGCTGCCACAACATTTATATATGCATTAGTTAAAGTTTAATGAGCACCACAAACGCATTTTCAATCTGATTTTACGGTTGAGAAGTCAAGTCATTTGATCAATGATCTCAGTTTCTGAAAGGACTTGACAGTCGAGTGACAAATGACGGAGGTAAAGTTTATGCATTTTGTTTACGGTGTGTAGTGTAAGCTGTGATGAAACTTTAAAAAAAGGCAGCCATGTGTGCATAAACTAGTCTGTAAAAGTTCAATTGTGGATTTGCATTGAGTTTACAAAGAGTATTTTGAAATATTAATATAGGATTCAGTTCAACATGCAAATAAACATGTCCAGGAGCATTAACATTTGACATAACTGAAATACATTAATACGAACATTGCATTAACAGGATATTTTGATGTTTGCAAAAGACTTAATTGCCACCGTTCAAACTAGAGCTGAACAATTTAGGGAAAATATTTAACTGTGATTTTTCCGACAAGAATTGCAAATTGTGTTTTAATAATCATTCTGTTCAAAGTTCAAGCGAATTGACAAAAAGACAAAGTATATATTTCAGAAGATGTTTGAAGAAATCTGTCTTATTCTGCAGTTTTTACGCAGAACAAGACAAGATACTTCATTGATTAAGGAGGAAATTCTGGCACTTCAAAAATGGCATCTTTGCGATTTGCTAATTTTGCGTCGATTTTTGCGTCAATTTCGATTCAATTGCTGTCAATCTTGAAGCCCTACATCGAACTGTGATTGTGATACATCTTGCATCTCTAACAGCAGGCTCCATTTTCCTACCTGGGATTTGTAAATTGTTATGTTTGCTTAAGCCTGACAGAGGACAGTATTATTTCCAGCGCCTTCAACACCATCCAGCCGCTGCTCCTGAGGGACAAGCTGGAGACTGCTGGTGTGGAGTATGACCTGGCAGAGTGGATCCTGGACTACCTCACAGACCGACCCCAGTTTGTGAGAGCCCGGAACTGTGTGTCTGACACTCGGACCTGCAGTGTGGGGGCGCCCCAGGGCACTGTCCTCACGCCCTTTCTCTTCACCCTTTACACTGCAGACTTCAGACATGACACGGACAGCTGTGTCCTGCAGAAGTTCTGACGACTCTGCCATCATCGGACTCATCACGGACGACGATGATGCAGAGTACAGAGGACTGGCGCAGGACTTTGTGGACTGGTGTCAGCGGAACCACCTCCTCATCAACGCGGGGAAGACCAAGGAGATGGTGGTGGATTTCCGCAGACGTCACCCCACTGCCCCCTCACCAGTGAACATCCAGGGACGGGACATTGAGAGAGTGGACTCATACTAGTACCTGGGTGTTCATCTGAACCACAAACTGGACTGGACTCATAACACAGACGCACTGTACAGGAAGAGCCAGAGTCGGCTCTACCTCCTGAGGAGACTCAGGTCTTTTGGAGTGACAGGGCCACTCCTGAAGACCTTCTACGACTCTGTGGTGGCATCGGCCCTCCTGTACGGTGTGGCCTGCTGGAGCAGCAGCATCACAGAGAGGGAGAGGAAGAGGCTGGACAGAGTCATCAAGAAGTCCAGCTCCGTCCTGGGCTGTGCTCTGGACTCGGTGCAGGAGGTGGGGGACAGGAGGGTCCTGGCTAGATTCACATCTATGCTGGACCATGAGTGTCACCCCCTGCGGGACACTCTCTCTGCTCTGGAGAGCAGCTTCAGTGAGAGACTGATCCACCCTCGATGTGTGAAGGAAAGGTTCCGTAGGTCTTTCCTTCCTGCTGCTGTCAGACTTTATAACAAAAACTGTTAGTACTGAACACTCGCAATACTGACCTAACCTAATACTGATGTGCAATTCTGTCATATGTGCAATTACTGTGAAATTCATGTGCAATCTATGTGCTGTCGTGACACATATTCATGTGCAATTACTGTCGGGATCACATGCAATGGTATTTATTTATTTATTTATTTGTCTATGGGAGTTTTTTTTTTTTTTATTTATAGGAGATCTTCTACTGAAAGTGTTTTTCAGACTTCCTATAAGTGATCTGTTCTTCTGTATCTACCTCTGTATCTACCTGCGTTGCACCAATGAAATTTCCCCATGTGGGACAATAAAGGAATATCTTATCTTATCTTATCTTATTAATAGCATGAAATAATCGTTTTTGGCCCACAGAAACAAAGATAAAGTGTTAGCGGTCACCTCCAGAGTCTCGCTCTAAAACCTACAAACCAAGTTAGAAATCTGGGGGTAATAATGGACTCAGACTTGAACTTTAATAGCCACGTCAAATCAATAACATCAGCAGCTTTTTACCATCTAAAAAACATTGCCAAAATCAAAAATATAGTGTCAAAACCAGATTTAGAGAGACTTATCCACGCGTTTGTCTCCAGTAGATTAGACTACTGTAACGGCCTGCTCACTGGTCTCTCCAAACGAGCTGTAAAACAGCTGCAGTACATCCAGAACGCTGCTGCTCGGGTCCTGACCAGAACCAGGAAGTATGATCACATTAGTCCTGTTCTCAGGTCTCTGCACTGGCTCCCTGTGGCTCAGAGAATAGACTTTAAAGCAGCTCTGCTTGTGTACAAGTCTCTCCATGGCCTAGCACCAAAGTACATCTTGGATATGTTAGTGCCATATGAACCATCTCGGACTCTGAGGACCTCAGGGACCGGCCTCCTGCTGGTGCCAGAGTCAGGACAAAACATGGGGAATCTGCGTTTCAGTTTTATGCAGCTAAAATCTGGAACAGTCTTCCTGAAGATGTGAGACAGGCTTCTACTCTGATAATGTTCAAATCTAAGCTAAAAACAGTTTTGTTTAGCTGCGCATATGACTGAAAGGATTTTTTCTTTGCACTCTTCTCTTTTGTTTGTGATTTTATTAGTTTAGACAATCAGTTGGATTGATAATTTTTAATTTAGTTAATTTTATTGTATTTCTGTTTCTGTAATTTATTTGTGATTTTAATGCATTTTTCCTGCTGTGTGAAGCACTTTGAATTGCCTTGTATATGAAATGTGCTCTACAAATAAACTTGCCTTGCCTTGCCTTGCCATGTAGTCTTTGCTTTGGTGCTCTAGTTGGAGTACACTCTAACCCTTACCCATTTTCACAGTGGAAAAAACATCAAATATAGAAAGACACCAACTAGTACTGCTTAGAAACCGGGCTCACGGCTTCTCTGGACTACATTTACGCTATTTATTTTCACAGTCATTACACTGTGAAAGCGCCCGAGGGGATGAAGTAATCACTTGATGCAGGACTGCTTACATACAGCGAGATGCATGGAGGACACTTTTGAGCCTCTACAGCAGCCAGTCAATCCAACCACTCCGGGAGACTTCAGAGACCACCGCGAGTGTGAGGCGCATGCGAAAAAAGTCAAGAAGTGCTCCAGGCGCTAGCGCAAAAAGCCCTGATACGAATCTTGGGACCTGCCTAATGAATCGCTCTATAGTCTGGACACACACATACTCATCTCCCACCTGTTTGCCCCGATACGCAGCGCTCGGGAAGACATGGCACCGAAATCAGCTCAATGCGCGGACAATGAGAGCACTTCATTAAAGGGATCTTTAAAGGGTAGTGGGGCAGAAGGCAAACAAGACGAGGGGGGTATATTAAGTACCTCGCTGAGACGAGCACAAGATTTATGGGCGTACAGATGGGAGGATCTTGTGTATCCTACTGTACGCTGGAGGGTTTTTGGCAAGACAACGGCAGCAAAGTCTACAAAACATATTTCAAATCAGGTTCCAGTAGGGACGGGATGAGACAGAATTCCCACGAGATGGGACGAGACATGGGAGTGTGTCCACGAGAACGAGATGAGATTTTAACATCGTTTCTTATTTGAAATTGGTGTGTCTTATTTAACAGTATTGGTCTCGCTTTTTTTTGTCTTTCATTGCTTTTTGGAACTATGATTTCTACTTGTATATTATATCTACTACATGTAAATATCTACATATATAATGTATATATATGTGGCCCTTTTTATTCAAATATATTCATTTGCCATATCATGGACTGGAAATTAGTTCTAAAAGTAAAAATTGGGTGGCATAATAATAATTCATTTTATCTTCAATTTCACATACTTTTTTCAAATGTTTTGAAACCTGGACTTAGAATAGAATAGAAATGCAACAGTATAATGCACAGTACTGGCTTCACAGCAGGGTCGGGGGCCTTTCTGTGTGATGTTTACATGTTTCCCCTTTGTCTGCATTGGTTTCCTCCACGTGCTCCGGGTTTCCCTACCACTAAAAACATGTAGTCTCCTCCCCTGAAGTAAATAAAACTACTAAATACATTTCACAACATGTTTACATTGCACAACATATAGAGTATCTGGTATCCAAAGGCCTATAAACATTGTACCGGCAGTGGAAAAATGTGTCCTTTAATTAAAATGGCTTCCTGATTTAGTGCTTTGGACAGTCAGGAAAGAAAAAAACAGAGACAGGGCGAGCTTGAGGTTAGGGTCCTCCTCTCCTAGCCAACAAGCACTCAAGTCTGTCCGCACTAATGAGCCTGATCTCGCATGTATTCCCCATCACTACGCTGTGGATAAACAAAATCAATATGCGCGCACAAATTGTGGCTCTCAGCGTTGCAGGTGTGGATTAATGTATTCCGATGTCTGTCTCGTGTCTAGTCAAATGTGTCAAGGTTCAGAGAGGAATCAAAAAGTGCTGATGCTCAAGGATGAGCGGTGCTGAGAGGGGAGAGACGCACACACGGAAGGCTCCGCCAGGTAAAGATAAGATAAGATAAGATATTCCTTTATTGTCCCACATGGGGAAATTTCATTGGTGCAACGCAGGTAGATACAGAGGTAGATCCAGAAGAACAGATCACTTATAGGAAGTCTGAAAAACACTTTCAGTAGAAGATCTCCTACTACTGAAAGGTCTGAATATTTCATAATGTCTCATTAAGGATCGAGCAGGAGAGGTTGGAGGATAATGACACCAGGTGAGGAAAACACTAGTAAGAATCTGGGTCAAAAGTAAGACATGTTAGATTATATGTTGTATTAGCAAAAGGGAAAAGAAAGCACAGTGTTGGGTGAAAAGCACAAAGGTCTTAAGTTCAATTCCCAGACAGTGTGGGGGTTTTATGTGTGGGGTTTGTAAGTCTCCGTCTGTCCTCCGGATGCTCTGGTTTCCCTACTTAAATCGTGGACAATCGGCTGTCAATAAGGCTGGGCAATATGGTAAAACATTTCATTTTATTTTTTTCTTCACATTGATCGATCTATTTTTTATTTTTTATTCAAAAACAAAGTGAAAATGTATTTCAGTATTGATTTAATGAACATAAACAAGACAGACCAAGTAACAAAGCCCAAAACACATACGGTACTTTATCTGACAGAGAATTGGCTGCAGATTACTCAATTAAAAAACCCAAGCATATAATTGACAATTATATGAAAATATGATAATTTGACTGAATCTCAATTTCAATTCAAATGTGCTTAATTGCCCTGCCTTAACTGTTAGTGATTTCATTGGCAATTAATGTTATCACAATACTAATATCAAACTTTATACTTAATTAATTTTGATACCACAATGATGCTAAAAAACACTTTTTTTTAGACAATAGAATATAGTTTGACACAAAATAATAGTAGTTCCTTTACTGCTACAACAAGGTCTTGTCCTAAAGTTTATATAGAAGTTAATTCTAAAACAAACCATGAACATTTTTCCTTTTTATGTTTCAAAATTCAGTATCTAGTTTTGATACTAGTTTTAGTCTCAATTAGAATCTATTGGCTATGTTTCTCTTTTTGACTTGATTCATTGTTCATTGTTTTATGTTGCACCGAATCACCAAGACAAGTTCCTATGTTTGTGAATTCTGTTCATTGACAAAAAAAACCTTTTCTGATTCTGATTCTGAAATGCAACAGTATAATGCATGGCACTGGCTTCACAGCAAAGTCTGGGCCTTTCTGTGTGATGTTTGCACGTTCCCCCTTTGTCTGCACAGGTTTCCTCCAGGTGCTCCGGGTTCCCCTACCACTAAAAACATGTACAATAGTCTCCTCCCCTGAAAAAAGAGATGCTACATTTCAATGGGACTTAATAACATCAGCCTGCCCAGAGACTCCAGGGAGAAATTAACACTTGAGCTACAAACTGGTATAATTTAAAGTTATTGTATATTATGCACTGTTCCTGTCAGAATAAATAAATAAACTAAGACACGTTTTTGTGTGCAATAATATTTTCACAACTAATATTTGTTTTCTCCTCTGTCAAGGTTATAATACAAATACGAATAATGTATGCATGTTGTTATAGTTGTCTTTATTCATCAATTACCCACTCTATGCAAATACACGGAGAAGGCAGCTGATATTGAGGCAGTTTTCCGTTTGGCGTTCTGACTCCTTCTCGCGGCTGCAGAAATATACGTGAGACGTGCGTGAACCGTGTGGGGGAGGTGTGCGTAACAATGCACTCTACACGCGCTGTATTGGCTGTGCAATCAAAACTCAATGCACCGCAGACAAGGCCAGAGCAACTGTAATCTGCAAAACATGTTGAAATATCTATTGTATTCCGTAAACATGGCGGTAATACTGCAAACGATTACAAGTGTGCGGAGGAGAAGACCTGTATGGAGTGTGGAGTGTGGTGTATATACTTCATCGGTATACTGTAAAGACTTAATTGAATTCCTTTTGCCATTGTGTGCTGGTCCACAACATTGGAGTTTATCTGGCACCGAGTTGCAACGGGCGAGATCTAATTATGCTGCATGAAATGAGCCTACCCTGAGCAGAATGGTTGCAACTGCAGGGGTACACCTCCAATAAGCAAATTAGATCAAAAGACGTGGTGAGAAAATGGGACGGGTCAGAGGGAAAGAAGGTGGGTGCGACAAACTAGAAAAGAAAGGTATGATATGGGTATGGTTATGTGTTAGTTCAATGCCGCTGCCATATATCAATGTTAATTAGCTGGCAAATGAGGAGTTAGAGAAACAATAAAACACTCAAGAGATCATGTTAACGTAGGCGTGGAATATGTTGGAAGAATTGAGTATCACGATAATGATAGTCAGACAAATGATGTCCATCCAACAGAAACATGATGAAACACATCTTTGAACATATTAGATTAGGTTTAATTATCAGACAAATGTGAAATGATTGTAAAATGAATCCCAAAAGTCCAAAAATAACTTTCACTGAAAGTTTACAACGTAATTGTTTTCATTTGTATTTTTAATCAGCTCTTTTTGTAGCATTTTCATGTTAAAAGACACACTTAAAATGTTGCATATATTCAAAACAACATTTCCAATATTGTCTAAATTTCAATATATTCCCCACCACTATGATGACGTTTTTACAAAAGCTAGATTATTGAATTTTGAGTCTCAAAAAAGAAGTGCATGACAGAATGTCATGTACCTGATCCAAACATGCTCAGAAAGTCATAGGATTCTCTGTAGTTGACAAAGGAAATTCTTGGTCAACTAAAAACATGGCTTGTACTATACACTGATTAATTGACTAGAAGGCAGCAACACATGATGATGGAGAAGGCTTAAAAAACCAATATCTCTATAAACAGACCGTATAGCTGACCCAAAGTGCCCTCACACGACCAAAAGACTCCACTAATACATTATAATGTAATGTATAATGTAATATAATACATTATTTAATGTAATTAAAGAAAACTACTAGTTAACAGTGCACACCCGTAAATTGGCAAACTCAAAATTCCCTCCCAAATCTCAAACTAACTCACTCTAAGTGTTCTTCTTTCTGCTGTGATCCATATAAATGATTTTAATTCCAATAAAATAATTAGTTGACTAGTAAAAATGTTGGCCGACTAGGACTCCATCAACCGATTAATCAAAGAAACGACTAAAGGCCAACGGCCCTGATTCTTGTATTAGTTTATCAGTTCATATTTCAGACTTCTCGCTCCTGGAGTTGCTTACAATGTACAATTTAAACAAACCCCCACTTTTTTAACATAACATTGAAACATATTGCAAATCTAATCACAATTGCAACACTTGTGAAGCCTTAATAGCCACAGACAATTATTATTTCATATAAGTCCTTATGATGCAACCTTGGTCTGCTTATGTGCACCTTGGCAATAGCAGTGCAAATAACAGTTGTGACTGGTCGACATAGAACAACAGCAAAAAGAACAATAGTTACGTAAGGGAAAAACCAAAATGCTGCATTGTAAAGTAACCTAACCACTAACAGCAGCCTATACCTCGCTACAATGCCAACCGCACCAGGCCTAATCTCCATAACTATACACTTGTGTGAGTCATCTGGCCTGCACCGACGACTCAAATGTGCAGTCAGGAGTTTTCATAACCAGCCTGTGGCAAATGTACGCACACGCACTGACACATACAAATGAAAAGGAATAATATCCATGGTCTCATTATACAGGCCGTAATATATCACAATAGCACCACAGACAGCAAGCAGAGCTGACCGGCCAAATCTACTATTACTCCACTGGTGTTCCCACTTTGGACAAAAGAAAGACTATAAGAATGTATTGGGTGTTTCCATGGTGACAGACTGTAGCTTCAGTAACCAGTTATTGTTTTGACCCTGATTTAAACTGCCTCACTCCACAGTGCACAATAGTACTTGTGCCCCAGTCATGTTGCAATTGTGAGGTTTTTCTTTGTATTTAGATCAAATACGCTGTAACATATTAAATATCAATGGGAACAAATCACAGTGCAATATACAGGACCTTTAACATGTCTTTGATTTAACGGTGTATTTTGCAATAACGGTAATCTTTTGCAGGTATATAAACTATTGTGAGGTTACGCAGAGGACAGGCGAGAACAGAGGAGGAGGATGCTTCCGAGATGTCCTAAAGACTTGGGGGATTGTGGGGCCCCGCATATAGAGCACTCCTTCCTGCTGTCGTTGCATTTCCTTCCAGTGATGACGTCAAAGGCTCTGCTGCAGTCAGAAGGGAACTGCATGGGATTCCTGCAAAAGAATCCTCCCATCTCTCCGGCTGCTGCACACGGCAATCCCACGTGTATAACCTGACATCCTTCCGATTGTGCAAAAGCGCCTGTGGATTTGAATGATAATAGAGGCGCTGACCTGCAGAGATGCTGGATGCTTTTGCTCTCAATAAGAAGGTATTTCTTAAGAGCTGGCACTCCGCAGTGCAGATCAAAAACATGTTGTTACATACAACAAAACATTACAAAAACTCTTTTCTTTTGTTTTTAGTCTTAACGTCATTGAGCCAATCCTGCTGATGTGGTTTTCACCTGGCAGCCAACTAAAGAGCACACTATTTTGTGATGAGGTGCATGTGATGAGACACAAAGTCTTGGCTGAAGCACAACACAGCACACCTGCCACTTTGTAAGCATCATCTGAACAATAAAATTATCCTGTGCTCTCTCTATAAACAAGATTTATATTTGGGTTTGAAATTAAATTAGTTCGTCATCAGCATTTTCTATATTTTGACTGGCAGTAGCACATTCCACATGTCATATATTTTAGCAGTGAATGATATGCACCTCAACATAAAAAGCTGGTGAGTAGCAAAAATAGGAATGAATCACAATTAGTCTGAGTCTGCCATCTGGGAGTCACCACGCAGAACATTTCCATTCATAGATGCAGTCTTGTAAAAGAGAGCTGTCAGTGATTGTAAACTTTGAGCAATAGACAGTTTTGTTTTATATTGGGTAAATAATGTACTAGAGGAAAGTCACACTGCGTGGCTTTATTTATATGGTATAGTGGAATTTTAGAAGCACAATGAGGCCAAATGAATTCAAGTTATGTGAGGGAAATACATTAATAATTGTTTTAAAATGGAAGTCACATGTTCCATTGGCATCGAGTGCGCTGCAGCACTTAGAAACATTCTGACAGTCAAGGTCAATGCCCTTCCATCTATTTGTTAGTGGATAAAGTAGAGCAGCACAGACATGATGGGGGGATGAGTCCGAAGCTCCCCACTGATCTGAGGACAGCCTGCCAAGGCTCGCCGGGCTGACAGCAGCTAAAGCCCCCGCTCCCCACATGTGCTAATCTCTCAGATTTAAAAGGGAACATAGCACTGTGCATAGAGCAGCGCAAGCCCGTCTGATCCTTGACTCATGTCTAAACACAATCTACATATTGTATAGATTTTTCACTATCACACATTCTGAGGAGCGAGATGACAGCAGAAAATATTATACACAAAAAAACATTTAGTTTGAAAGCCATTTTAATTGAAATCATTTTTTAAAGTGTTAAATGTATATAAATCACATGTCTATATAATTATTGAAACATTGCCCATCATAGAATGTACCTTAAAGTTGCACTATGTCACTCTAATGCCACCTGCTTAACACCATGGAATGGTTATTGCTTTACCTGGAATGTTCCACAGCAGGGCATTATACTTATTGATTTCAAATTACAAAGGTTTTTATTGATTAAAAACACCTTGAAAACCTTGCGGTCTTGAATTGAATAGGCTCACCTCTCCGCAGATGTGACATGTAAACTGGCCTAGTTGGGTCATCTTCTTTTAATGCCATATTGTGGGACATTCCAGACAAAGGAGGCTGATCCTCCACCAGAAAAAGTTAGAGTGCACCTTTAAAAAAAAAGTGGATCATTGAACTGTCAATAATAAAAGTGCATGCCAAAAAATGTATTCAGTGCATTTGTTTCTCTATACAATGGATAAAGTAGGCAAAGAGAGACATGTCCAATAAGGCGAGTGAGGGAGTTGACTGTTGTGTGACTTGAGATTGCACCACATTCAGAGCTTAAGAGCATGAGAAAAGGAAACCAGAGCAACGCGGAGGGCGGGCGAGTGAGAGTCAGTGGAGGAGGAGAGACTTTCTTTACGAGGGCAGACTGGGAACCAGCGAGAGGCAGGGAAACCATGACAACCAGACAACCAACCCTGGCAACCAATACAGCGTTCTCGCAGTCAAAGGCAGACTGTTGGTTGGCAAGGGTTAATCCGGGCTGAGAAAAAGAGAAAGGAAACAACTGTTGTGTGCCCAATCTAATCATATATGCAGAGAAAATTTATCTGTCAGACGCACAAAGTAAAAAAATAGATACTATAGTAGCAAAATCTCCATCCAAAACACCCTCCATATTTTATTGAAGCAACAGTGCTATATAAATGTAACAACTTGAAGTGGCGGCGAAGAGAAAAATTGTATCTCGGAAAGTATGAAATTCTAAATAGCATGAAGCGATTGCATATTACCCCAAAAACACAGCCGCACGGCAGTGGAACGGCGGAACTCTGTGATGGAAAAATATGATAGGACAGCTTGAGAGAAAATGTGTGCGCATGTGGTGTAAGTGAAGAAAATGGACCGTAGCGCTTGTGTCAGCCTAACATGATTCGCCGCACTAGCTAACAGTGTGATGCTAGATATGCTGGGTGACAAGCAAATAAAATAAGACGACAAAAGTACGAGTTCACGGGGAAAAGCTTATTCAATGACCTCCCATCTAAAGATTCGGCTGTCTTCTCTGTCGGAGGTCAGCGATAGAGACTTGGAAATGCTGGAGAGGGAGGAGTACATAATGAGAATTCAATCGATACGTTGCCTTAATTAATAACCTCCACCGCCGCCCAAACGTTCATGAACTCCAATTCCTTCTTTTGGTTTTGCTTTTTCCCCTCCTCCATCGGTTTGCGGCTCTCTCCTCATCATTAATCTCTGAAAATCGTTGGCTACATGCATTCCTCCAAATCAATGCAATTCCACAGAGATCGTGTCTGATTTACCACATGGCTGGATCCCTGTATGAATCTCGGCCGGCCTGGGGAAAAGGGGACTCGCAGGGAGGTTGAGCCGGAGCGATGAATCTGATCAAAAGTGGAGACAAACGAAGTGACGGGGAATATCACCGCGGAGCAACCTCAAAGCCGCTGGTAAAAACTAGCACAATCCAGAGACATTTTTTGGGGGGTTCGTCATTGGTCATCGCTTTGAAGTCAATATAGAGCTAGCACGACTTTATTTACAATGTTATGGCCTGGAGAAAGTTACAAAATGATGGACTGACAGCGGCTCAGTGGTTAGAAAGTTCAAACCCGTGGGTCGGTGGCTCAATCGCGGCTACGGCGAGCGCGTTCCTTGAGTGAGTGATTGGTGGTGGGTTCAGTGGTTGTGAGTGCAAATTGCAACGCTTCCGTGAGCCAATGCCGGGGCAGTATCTTCCCAGCACCGAGTAAGAGATGACATTGTTTTAAAAAATAGCTCAACAGACCAGCCTGACTGTAAACCCCTTTATGACTCATGCATTGACAACAGCAGAACATATTGTAACACAAACATCAGTTCGCAGAATCTTCAATTAGAATGTTCTACGTTTTGATATCTGTTCTTGCCCATTCACAAACTGCAGAGGGATTCACGGAGGCTTCTGCATCCTGGCTTACATATGCTGTACATTCATGCAGGCTGATTAGCACTAGACATACTGCAGGCATCAGCTGTGCGCTCTCCACACACATACACACACACACACACACACACACACGTAGCAAGACCAGGCTCCCACCATTAGGATCAATTTCAGGGCTAAGGGAGAGGGACTGCAGCTTGGGCAAGACCGTCCAACAGCTGAGGCCACGCGGGCTTGGCTTGTAGCACCACCGCTCTGATCCAGAACACTTACACGCTCCACTCCTCAGCTGGGAGCAACGCACAGCAGCCGGCGGGTCAGAAGTTCTCTGACCTGAATATCTGCTCGGCCCCCCCTGGAACACGGCTATTTCATCTCTCGCTTTCATTTACCGACCTGGCAGTTTTTCCACAGGGTTGGCAACTTTTCCGGGTAATCTTGTGAACACAGGTGAGATAAACAGCTGGCGCTTTAGGTCATCTTGAATATCGAGATTATTTTAACGACGTGGGTTAAAGGTCGCGACGAGTTCCAGCACCTGCGCGGTTCACAGGCAACGTTTAGACACCATGAATGCACTAAGCAACTGAGCATGTGCCAAGCGCTTTTGCATTGACAGAATTGACTGAACTGTTGCCCTCACTTGTAATCATCAGGAATATCATGTGCTGTGAAACCGTATGGATCTCCTCCAACCAACAGGAAATCTCTGCCAGCACACATTGATCCCAGTCAACGCTCCAGGTATTAGTCAACGTCGAATTAGCGAGTTTACATTACCGCAAAATGGATGAGAATAAGACGTATGCGTTTGAGTCCATGATAACCACAAACTCTAACCTTTCCATAATAAATGGTGGATGCTAGCAACCACTACATCCTAGAGGTGGGTAGATTAATGAAATAAAGATTTTAAGAGCATTTAAATACATGTTTATGCAAAAGAATTGTTGACGCAGTAGAAATGAATAAAGAAGAGCTAAAATATGGTCAATTATTTACACCATAATGCAATTTTTTCACTTTAACTGTTTTATTATTATTTATTTATAAGTGGAAAATCAATTGGCGAACTTGACTTCAACTTGAAATAGATTTGTGGGCCTTGGTACTATACATTTTAAAATCGAAATAACAGTATCAGCCAATATCAACAATTAGCAAGAGCAGCAACCCAAATATTGGGTGTTAGTATCGACTCAAAAAATCCACACCAGCCCATCCCTAATTTACACAATTGTGGGAATAATAGTTATCAGAATAAGCCAAAAAAAAATAGTCAAAAATAAATTTTTGTCAATATTGCCCACCCCAACTATCCACATTGCAACATGGAAACCCGCTGTTGTGATGGTGGAGGCAGAACACAGTTGGGAACACTGGCATGTGTTGTAACTCTTGTGAAGCCACTACAAAAAGCAGCAGTAGTGGAGAGGACTACATAGGCAGCTTTTTGCCAGATGAACAGTCGATATGAAAGGCTCTGGAGCGGACACGATTCCACTCTCTAAACGTCAATCAAAGAATCAAGGAGCCTCAACACATCAGCTTCGCGATTCTTTGTAGGTCAATATCCCTGTCATGCAAACCAAACAAGCTGCACTGGATTAACTGCCAGTGTTTTTTCACACAGTAGAGCATTCTTTTCCCGCTAGCTGCACAGTCTTTACCGGAACAAAGTTGAAGGAGAGAACAGTAACGCTTTAGGAGAACAATGCAGCAATTGAGTGCACTTTAAGTCTGCATTATGCTAGTACTGTACAATCTTTGTTAAAACACGACTTTCATGTCAATCCCAGTGTAATCAGAAAATCTGAACGAGAAAATCCGAGAACAAACCTTAAAGGGTCTAGTGTTGAGTCACAGAAAACGGCAAAAAAGTAAATTCCATAGCTTCACACGACGGAACAATGAAGCACACATCATTTCACGACCCCGTCACTCAAGTACAATAACGCTGTATAGCTCTAAAATTGCTTCCATGCTTTTGTGAGTTCAGACCAATCAGTAACCAGCCATGCAGACACTCCATATCTAAAGATTCCATCAAGCGCCAATGACCACCTGACAAAGATATCACACACAGGCAGCAGGGAAGATGAATAGAAAAGGTAAAGTGAGACCAAAAAGGGAGCAGAATTCAGGGAAGCTATCGACAATATCCAGGCACTTTATTATGTATTAAATGTTAAGGTAATATAAGTAGGGGATTCTAGTAGTTGATGATATGGCGATAAAATTCATTTGTGATTTCACCTTTTGACTTGAGGGACGGTTATATTGTGCCCTTCTGTTTAATGCCGCTCAATGCTCAAACACACATCTACTTCCACTTCTCTAATTGGTCAGCCCATGTCATGCTCTGAGTGAAAGACATGTGGATTCAAGCAATCCCAATTAAGTGTGATATCTGAGGAAAAGGCACATTATACCTAAATATAAGTGCACAAGAATCCATCTCATTTGTTCTGTGTAATTTATTTCTAGTTCTTCTTACTTTAAAAATAAATAATAACCGTTAGAGTTGAGGGACAAGTGCTGGCGTACCAAGAAGGATGATACCAAGGGAGTCCATTGCAATTATAAGACCAGACGCCAACTACCTCAAAAGTTATGATGTCCCTAGTGAAAGATTTGTTTGAATGTGACTGGGGTAGCTACCGTAACATTGATCATTGTAACCAATTGTGTCCCATTGAGTTCTTCTGTCTGCAGCTCGAACTGGACACGTGGATCCGTGCGAGTGTGTGTGTGTATATGTGTGTATGTGTGTGTATTATGTGTGTATTATGTGTGTTCGCCGAAGGGACTTTGGCTACGTGGCGGATTAGATCAGGAAGCCAGAGCAGAACCTCAGTAGTGGCCATGTGTATGTGTTAGGACACAGCCTAATCACTTAATGAACTGCACCACTCCTCCGAGCAGGACAGCCAGATCGAGCACAGGCCTTCCGCTTTCACCCTTCTAATAATACCTGCCAACCCCAGTGCAGGATGGCTCGCGGGGGATTTAGCCTATTGGACTATCCCGGACGCCGTCGAGAGCCAAGACAAGCTCATTGGGCGCTTTGAGTTGCCTGACCAACCTTTTCCGCTGGGCCTGGGAAGCAATGTGACAGATTATCGCATGGTTAATGGGCGAATGGGACGTTATGCGGTGTCATTAATCTGAATAGGTCTGGCAAGGACGGATGTACATGGACGCCAATAAGCAAATGATTTTTTCAAACACAGAAGACACAGGTTCTTTTATTAATGTCCCTTTTGAAGAGTAATTGAAGTGTGAAGTCACATTTGGCAGTATTGATTAATGGGAGACGCAAGATGGTTTAAAAAATTAAAATTAAAGGTCAACACATTGTGACGCATAAACGCTAATGAAGCATCGCTGAGTTATGATCGGCGCTGGCTCGTAGCTTTGGCTTGACTTCTCGGTGTACAAAGAGAGGCGTGCAAAGAGAAACGCTTGTGGAAACCAGTACTTCACTTGACTTAAATACATCTTAAGCAGCAGCGATGATCTCACTGACACCTCATCATTAAGCAGATAAGCGCAGGTACCCAATAGAGCATAATGCAAGCTCTATATAAGCAAAAACAGACATCAGACATTCTCATGAGGCTGCTGCAGAAACAAATACTCCACTGAGCACAAAATTATTCAATATGAGCGGAAGAGTCGAGCCAGGGCAGTTTTTGAGGTTAATTTCTTATGATGAAGGAAAAGGATGTAGATTTGCATCATATTTTACACTAGGTTGAAGAGTGTGTGCAAAGTATTACAGATATATTACACAAGGTGAAGCAATAACGTGCATTTTATTACTCTTTCAGCTGTTCCGGAGATCATTTTGTGTAGAATAATGAATGGAGGGGGAGACTATTTCAATAAGCACATGGCACAAGCACAGCATGACCAGCATGGACCTTGGCACAGCGGCAAAAGAAAAGAAAAAAAGTATCCTAATCCATCCTCTACGATGAGCAGAAGGGAATCAACCTTATGCATTTTTACTGATAGTGTGCATGCATTTCCAACACATTGTAATCCACTACGAAAATCCGGAATGAACTCAACTTTAGCAAACTGCAATGTCATTGCTGGTAGAAAGGAAGTGTACTACTTTTTATTATGCAAATGGACATGCACCACCAATACCCCCCCTCCTCCTCCTCCTCCTTCTTCCAGTGTATTCTGTCAAGCTCCACGTCCAAAAGAGGAAAACCCACGTACGTAGCCTACTGCGTGCGAGCCCATAGATGATGAAGAGGGAAAAAACGTCTGTGTGCTCGCCTCCTCTACCTCTGCCTTGCCTTTCCTTTCCTGCAGACTAAGAATAGATCAATGTATCAGGCAAACAGGGATTAACTGCGCTGTGGTCCAATCCCGGAGAACAGGAGTATAAGGGGGACGCGCTCCAAAAAAAGTTCCACCATTCTCCCCCCCCCCACACACACACACACACACACACACACTGCGCCCTGTGCCCTGTGCGCGGCCCCTCTCCAATGTCATCCTCAATGGGGACGGGATTACGCGCACACCCGCTCCGAGCGCCAGCGCGCACATGCAACAACAAGAAGAAGCCCGTGCAAAGCCGCAACAGCTATTCTTAAATCCCCCCACGCTTATGTCAACGCAGGGGGAAAGGGAGCCGACGCGTTCTCCTTGCAGGTGCACACAAAAAAAAAAAGAGAACTATTGCGCACCTGCCACGGGGCAAATAAACTCGCGAAACCGGTGCCAAAACTAACCTGTCTGTCCTTTGCCCAGCGTCTTCTCCAAACGGTAAGGTCCCACGTAATTGGCATGTTGAGCACCGCTGTTGTCTTTGCCGGACGATGACATGTCGGAACGGGGGGGGGGAAATCGGTCACTTCACTCAACGGGACACTCCTCTCTGCTGGTGGTCCGAACCCGCAGCAAAGTGTTGTTGTTTTTTTTTTAAATGTTACTCCACGGGGTTCCTCTGGCTCCTTTCCTCTCTCGGTGTTTCTCTATCCTCACTCGCGCGCTGAGGAGGAGGCGAGGCGCTCTCTCTTTCTCTCCTCTCTCTTCGCCTATCGCTGCTGCAGACGAGCCGCAAGTGCCTTGAATCTCATTGTGGCGCTGGGGAAGCTGCGCTGCCGCTCTGCGTCGGTGGGAGATGCTGCTGAGGCGCGCGCGTGTACGTGCCGCTGATGGACAGGCGCCTCGACCAATCAGAGGAGAGGAGAGGTGTGTTGTTGTTTTTTTCAAGGGAGACGGACTGGACTTTTCTGTGTTGGTGTTGATGCGGGTTCAGTGAGATGGATTTCCCAAAAACTTTATAAAAAAGACTGGATTTGAGGAGCTCTGTTGATGTCGGTGTCATTGATTTTCAACCAGTGTGCCAGAAAAGTGTGGCTTGTGGTTTTCTGTTGTGGTAATGCCAGGTGTGTCAGGTGTGCCTTGTGATAATGCCGGGTGTGCTTTGTGGTAATGCCGGGTGTGCCTTGTGGTAATGCCAGGTGTCCCTTGTGATAATGCCAGGTGTGCCTTGTGATAATGCCAGGTGTCCCTTGTGGTAATGCCAGGTGTCCCTTGTGATAATGCCAGGTGTGCCTTGTGATAATGCCAGGTGTCCCTTGTGATAATGCCAGGTGTGCCTTGTGATAATGCCGGGTGTGCCTTGTGATAATGCCAGGTGTGCCTTGTGATAATGCCAGGTGTGCCTTGTGATAATGCCGGGTGTGCCTTGTGATAATGCCAGGTGTGCCTTGTGATAATGCCGGGTGTGCCTTGTGATAATGCCAGGTGTGCCTTGTGGTAATGCCAGGTGTGCCTTGTGATAATGCCAGGTGTGCCTTGTGATAATGCCAGGTGTGCCTTGTGATAATGACAAGTGTGCCTTGTGATAATGCCAGGTGTGCCTTGTGATAATGCCGGGTGTGCCTTGTGATAATGCCAGGTGTGCCTTGTGATAATGCCAGGTGTCCCTTGTGATAATGCCAGGTGTGCCTTGTGATAATGCCAGGTGTGCCTTGTGATAATGCCGGGTGTGCCTTGTGATAATGCCAGGTGTGCCTTGTGATAATGCCAGGTGTGCCTTGTGATAATGCCGGGTGTGCCTTGTGATAATGCCGAGTGTGCCTTGTGGTAATGCCAGGTGTGCCTTGTGATAATGCCAGGTGTCCCTTGTGATAATGCCGGGTGTGCCTTGTGATAATGCCAGGTGTGCCTTGTGATAATGCCAGGTGTCCCTTGTGATAATGCCGGGTGTGCCTTGTGATAATGCCAGGTGTGCCTTGTGATAATGCCAGGTGTGCCTTGTGATAATGCCGGGTGTGCCTTGTGATAATGCCGGGTGTGCCTTGTGATAATGCCGGGTGTGCCTTGTGGTAATGCCAGGTGTGCCTTGTGATAATGCCAGGTGTGCCTTGTGATAATGCCGGGTGTGCCTTGTGATAATGCCAGGTGTGCCTCGTGATAATGCCATGTGTGCCAGGTGTGCCTTGTTAAATGTGAACCATAAAAGAAAGCAAAACAACCTCAAATGTAGGACTTAAAAGTGGCATGGACAATATTTGCGACTTTAGACTGTGTGACTTGACGACTGTGTGATGTGGTAATGTTTCAATACAACCTTGAGTCGCGCACACTTCAATCCAAAAAGTCTGCACGTCTCATGGTTGAAAAACACAGTTTGTTTCTTTTTCTCCTATGGGTTTCAATCATGTAATTTTGTTGTTATCACTGCCATGTTGAAGACTGCCTGCTGCTGCCTATTTACTCCGCTGTTAGATAGTCATGAAACATATACACTGCATAAAATATAAAATTAAAAGGGTTGATACTTCAAGAAGACAGAAGTTAAGGGTTTTGATCCTCGTTGACACTTAAAAGAACACAAAATACTTTTGTGGACATTAAACTTACATATAATTTTCCTCGTCCAAAAGCCATCAGCACCGGACAAGCCCTCAGAGCTTTCAAGAGCACGGACAGTGGGAAAATCTGCTTGTTTAACACAGCTGGTCACGTGACATGTGATGGGATCTATGGATAATGTGTACAAGTGATAAAATGTTGAGTTTGAAGTGCTAAGAAACTCAAACGTCGTTGGACACTGACCAGATCTGCGCAGGTCTTGCTTATCCTGAACGCACCTAATATGTTACCTGGTGTTAAACAGGTAGGACTGCAAAAGCACATGTGCGTGTAAAATATCATTTTCACAATTAATCGTTTCATTTCAAGTTTGGTTGCAATTGTTCTTAAAAACATAAAAACAAATGCTTCACTTCTTCAGGCTGAATACAAAAGCTCAAATTGTTAAGCGTGGATAAACAATTTACTTTTTACTTCTACTTGAGCAGCTTCTACTTGAACCACTCTTACTCTCATGGCCCAGAAAATTGTTCAGTTACCGCAGTGCCGTTGACTTTCAGGAAAGCGCTTTTAAAAATTACCCTCAAGTACTCACATATCAGTGGACCCATATCTGTAACAACGCCTGATGTCTTGTTTTCTTACCAAACGCAACAAAACGCCCAGTGCTGAACCAACACGGTTTGGCAGAAAGCATTCTGTGGATTCATAAATATTTATAGTGGCTGTATTTACTGAAAGGTGCTATGATTGCAGCAGAGGCCAGTACGCATCCCGCTTGTGTCTCCCCTGCTTTCCCATTCCCCTCTGGTCTCCACTTGTCCTCTTTAACTGTCCCTCCTCTCACCTCACCTGCTTGCATGGCCGGAGTGCTTCTGTGTGTGCGTGCGCGTTTGGCCCCGGATTCATTTCACACACCGCTGGTCCGGGCCCGGTAAGTGTAGCTCTGGCCCCTGTCAGTGTGTCTCTCGGGGGCTGTGGAGAGTACAGCTGTCAGGGGACTCACCAGAACACACAACACAGGCCCGCCCGACCTCCAAATGTTTCCCCAACTCGGTGCAAGGTTAAAAGTGCTGCTGAAATATTCAAAAGAAAGGGGTTACATCAACAGGCTTCAAAGTAAAAAATCTGACCACCGTTTTCAATTATTTTTTCACTGTTCCTTGAATGCAGAATCCAGATGGAATATTACCTCGGCTTTCCATGAGACAATTACTGCACTTAGTGAATTTACGGCAAATTTGCAACTATGAAAATAATGTCATTAAGCTTGCAGTTTTTCAAGGCACATGTCAGTTAAGCCCCAAAGCAATAATTCATCATTTTAAATAGCTTTGGAGTTGTCTGAAAGGTTCCTTGACAAGGAAAGGACAGGCTTAGCAGGTCCAACAGTCCCTTTCAGTCACTTTCTTTTCAAAAACAGCAAGTAGCACCATATTTCACCTCCTTATGTGAGGCAAGAATTTCAAGCTAGAGGATTGTGTATTGTTCAAGTATGAGCAGAGAAACTGGAACACGAACAAAAAAACAGGAATACGGTTATGCCTTACTCAATACGAAACAACTCACCCATATGAAACAACCTTATGTCATGTCAAATCTTTACACTATATTTTATTTCTGAACTTATCTATATATACTTGCACTTTATTTTACATAAACATTTGGCTATCTTTTGCTACTTTAATTATTTAGATTTTTTGCCCTTTGTTGTTATGTTGTAATTTGTGTGCTGCTATTGTGAATATTTATAGTTTGTCTACCCACCTTATACTTTTCCATCATTTCATCCCACCTTGTGCACAAACACGGTCCAGTATGGTGCTTTGGAGCTGTGTTCTGAGCATTTGTGCCATTTCCCATGATGCACTTCTCCATCGCCGCTCAGAGCCAGTTTGTGTGAGGAGCAGTGACCCCGGTGAGAGCCTGGTGATGGAGCTCTGCCAGTGATGTCAGAGCCAGGTGTGTGTTTGTGTGTGTGTGTGTGTGTGTGTGTGTGTGTGTAACACGCACAGTCTCCATAATGGAATGGGCCCAGTGTTAGCACAGTGTAGAGCAGCCTCACTTTGAAGTCTTGTGGAAACATCTGTAGCTTGAGTTTTTAATCACCACACTGCACCTCCCTGCCTGCTCCTCATCGCTCCCCCTGCACCTTCACAGCTCAACATCCCACCATTCCAATTTACTTATCTGCCGAGGAAGTGGAAGAAGTTACATATGGAGTTATGGCAGGGTAGGGCAGGGGAACTTTTGCCAACCCAAAAAAAGTGCAGTTCACAAAGAGCAAAAAGAAAGTAACTTTTTGTTTATTATGACGAATCACGTCTTTTTGGGATAATTATGTCAGAAGACTCGGTGAACCTAATCAGATAACATTTTACATACTTTACACAAGAAACAGGCTACACGTTTTACTTTTATCCAGTTAATAATATAAAATGTTTATACCACTGGCTAAACATAAATTGAAAAGTGAGACGTTCTCTAATGAGACATTGGTGCGACACAGTGGCAAAATGTGAAGAAAAACCAAAAAGAGGGACAAGATTGTATTTGGGTGCAATGACAGAATGAGCATGGATCCACTATCTTCAAAATGTCTGATTCAAGTCAATGGTGTTACCTTTAGAATCATCACTAAATATGACTTGGATGGAAATGTGATGCTTTACATTAAAGTTGTATGATGCTGTGAAGTTTGTAGACTGTTATTTCTGACACTTAGCACCACTTTTGCTGATGGAAACTGCTCTTCTGCTCCAATGGACACTCAGTCAAACACACTTTAAACATTTTAGCAAGTCTTCCTGATGATTTGTGCCACCGTGCATCTTCATGACACATTCAAACCAGTACACGGTTTCTCTTTCACTTTCCATCAATAATGCACAGTTTTGAGTAGTCGCTTCACCATGTATTCACTTACACTTACACGTCAACAGCCAGTGCACGACACGCTGTAAAGTGATCCAGTACAAGGCTTCGTTCTTTCCTGTCCGTCTGATTTGTGCGAAGGCTGCAGATGAAGCCGAATGTCTCCCTTGGGCTCCTCACCAAGCTTTTGTTGTACAAGAGGTTAACTGCGCTGAGATACAAACAACTCTGCGTATGCAATATTTGTTATCTCTGTGAAATACAAGCTTTTTTACTAGTCCGTCGGGGTCCTGGCATCCAAATATCCATTGACCTTGGCTTTCCAATTATGTGGCTCCTCTCTCAGCTTTGTCTAAATGTAGGGGATGAGTCCTAATTGTCTCTTTCGCATCCACATGACACGGTAATTAATCAAACGCCCCAGTGTTGGCCAATCTCACAACTGCCAACTGTTTTTGAAATGTTAGCTGCTTTTTGGCCTGTAACCCTTTGTACCAGGTCTGCAGGATTGGAAAGTGGAGCTGGAGGTGTTATGGGAATGTAGTGTATGAACAATAAATGTGTGTACACCATTTAGATTATTATTATTATTTTTTTTAAGCCTTTGTTGAATTTGACTGTGTAATTTATAATTTATACAATTCCATCCATGTTTAGGGCGATCTTGGAAGCATCAAATATGGAACATGAGGATTTAACAGTAACCTTGCAATAACTCCTTGCAATAAGAATATGTACGATTTGGCAAATTAGCATTTATCTGGATGTGAGTATTCATGAATAGATAATGACATAGTACATTTTACTTGTTGTAGAAATTAGACAATGCATATTCCAATTGTGGGAAATATAATACCCCCCAATTGACAGATACATTTTAATAAAAGCAGCAATGAAATCAAAAGAATATATCTATCTATAAGATCTATATGTATCTGTATCTAGAAATAACCAATACAATACTGGAATTAAGATTAAGATCCTGAAATAAAGTTTGTCAAAGGCTTTATTGCTGTTGTTGGTTGATGGTTCTGGTCATAGGCTCCATCTTGACTACAGTGTTACAGACGCTCACGGTGACCGACAGGAGAATATTCTTGCCAAGTTCTTTGTATCCCACACCCGAACATCTGACCATCTGACTCAGAGCAGCGTGACGTCAGACACACAGCGTGAAGCACACCTATCCTAATCCCAGCAGACTCATGTGCTACGCTTCTTTGTAGGTGATAGAAAAAAGGAAAGGAAATTCAGAATAACTGTAAAATAAGTGCTTGTTTAGAGAAGACATAACAGACTTGGAAGAAACAATTTTATTTAGGATAAAATGGTTTATAAAACTTATTGATAAAACAACACAGCGGAGAGGTATTGAAATCTGATGGCTCTGTTGGGGAGCTGCAGTTTAACCATTGGCTCAAACAACATTTTTTTACAGATGTATCTATGTGGTATTGTTGTAATCAACTTAAAAAAAACTCTGCCTCTTTGGTGCTATAGATCTTAACAATCCTGGGGGTTGAAATGCAAGTTTACTCACAAGGATTTTAATTGGGATTAGATTTGCTATTCTTTTTCCCAAAATCCACAGTACATATGTTAAATGGTCCTGGACAACATTTGTATTGTATTTGTGTTATTGCTGTGGTTGAGCAGACCCTATGAGGACACCGGGAGATATCTGCACATGACATTTGGATCCTATTGCGATAAATCTAGCATTGTCAGCCATTGCTTATTTATTTATTCTGTGAATTCATTTCCCCATTATTTATATTCTATTTTATAATGCCATAAAAAAAAAAACACAAAAACTGCCTTTGAGACTGAGCATAGGGGTGTCACGCTCGCAGTTAGGTTGGCCGAATACTCAAAAATAACTCAATTGTTTACTCCTTGGACATTTCTGTCATAAGCGCTGTCTTCTTGTGTCCGGCAAGTTCATCCTCTGTGGCTGTGATTAGTGACGGCTGTTGATTTCAGATGTCACTAAAGCGTGCTATGTGGACACTGACATGCCCCTGAGAGAAGGGCAAAGGGATGAGAGGAATATCCAGAGAACATGGAACTATAAGCCTTGCCTCCACCACCCCCTTCTCCATCAAAACCAATCCAAACGCACTGAGGCACGTCCACGGCTCCACTGCCCCCTGCTGGTAGAAAAAAAAAGAAAAGGAAAATCTTCCAACCTCCCCCACACCAGCAGCTCTGCATAATGCTCATGTAATAGGATAAGGAAATAGTCAATTGTTCTTTTGTTATGGTGACAATAGCGGATTTGACTGATTGTGTAGAAGTGGGGATTTTGATGGCGGATCTGGTAAAGATGATGTTTAGCTTGTCCTCATGAAATCACATCATTGGTTTGACCCAGATTGTCTGTCTGTGCTGATGCTGCATCAAAGCAATGAAAGGAGCGGCCATTTTATTAGGTATATGTTTGTCAACCACTTAAATAACTGAGACACGTATTTAATACACAACACAACATAGTACAGGAAATCCCCACCCTATTGAAATAGTAAATGGTTCATCTCATCATCATAACCCATGTCTAATTGAATCTACTCAGGTCTATTTGTCTCCTTCTGTAATAACAAGAAAAGGAAAATTAAGGAAAAGTAATTGAAGAGGAGTTTTTGATTGATTTGGCTGAGTCTCAAGAGCCGAATGTTCATTTCCAACATGTAAATTGCAGTTTTTCAATTTATCTGCATCATGTTGCTCATAGCCAAGCTGCTTGCCATGTAAACATGCTTTCCTGTTCACCATTATCAGCAGCGAAATAAAAAAATAATTGGTTCATCAAATGATTTTAAATTAACGTAAAATGGAGGAGGCAATATGTGAGAACCCATCCTATATTATTTTTAAGTTGGATAACATTCTCTAATCAAATTAATCACGAGCCAAATAATCAGAATTTTGACATGTGTTGTTTTATGTGTTATTTTAATTTGATTTATTTTGACTAATTTCCATCCGTTGTCCCGGATTCACAACAGACTCTCATTCATACAGCAGCATACTATTGTACATGTATTTAGTGGTGGAGGAAACCTACACAGACACAGGGAGAACATGCAAACTCCACACAGAAAGGCCCCGCACCACCCAGGAATCAATCCCAGGACCTTATTCCTTGGATCTATATGTAATGTTGTAATTTTGCTGCATGTGCAAATTACAAAGATAAGAATGTATTTGGTTCAACGATGCTCAATGATTAACAACAAACAGCACATACATATTTTATAATACACATCATTATTTACAAATGAGCCCCTTTGCCCAAGTTCTCTCCTTAATCAGTGGTTTCTACAATTGCAATGAGCGTAATTGTGAGGTAAGGAAAGGAACAGTTACTAACTCGTGTGTAAGTTTGATGAGGTATTGGATAATTGGCGGCACGGGCCAAACTAATCACTGACGTTTATTAAAAGATGATTGTTTATTTCACATACAGGGATTAATTCAGCACGCCGAGGCAACGATGTGAAAAAGTGCCATAACAAATTTGTATTATGAGGATGATGCAACATAACGATACACTTCTGTGTTTCAACAGTGATGTCGGATGCCTGCAGGGATCTGTACTTGGGCCTCTGCTATTTTTGTAATACAGCAATGATTTACCAGATGTCTGCCCTGAATTAATTATGTTGATGTATGCCGACGACACAGTCTTGTTCACCCTGGGTAAAGAGGGACTCAAAGTGCATAACTGGGTTAAACAAAGCAGACTCACACTCAATATGCTCATAACTCACACTCATAATGAAAATAAATAAACAAACTGAATCAACCGAGCTCTTTTGTGTTTTTTAATGGAGAGGACCTAGCGTTATGATATCTTGGAGTTGTATTTACTCTATCTTGAATATTTTCACCTATGCGGTTTGTGTATTTCACATACATAAAGTAATTAATTCATAGGAAAGGCAACAATGTGAAGAAAAACTAAATCTTCCATGACAAACGTGTATTATGAAGCTCATGCAACATATTCGTAAAGATACACTTCCGGCTTGAAAAATCACATAAACAAATAAATACAAGAAGAAAAAAAACATATAACCTTTGCTTAACCCTCCCAGGATTGTATACAGTTGCCGCTTTTTGGACTTTTGCCCGACAAACAAAAAGCGTATTATTCTTACATTCACTGACTACTTGCCAATACCCATTTAACAGTTGCTTCTGGGTCCTGCATCTACCAGGTGACCTTTCCCGTATTCTGCTTCATACAATGGCTGAGTACCCTTGAAAATGCCATTGGAAGGTAAGCTTTCCTCTCAAGCCAATTGGAAATGCGCTCCTGGCAATGTCGACCACTGTAGACGCCTGGCCCGTGCTGTGTGTGCAACGTGCATCCCAAGAAATGTACTGGCCATATATCATTGCATTACACTGTGGAGTTCCCCCAAGCTTCTGTAGTGGAAATGAAAGATTTTGGTTTGGACATAAGACAGTATTAGTGAAAATGGTTGGTTATATATTGGGATTTTGCCCTGTAAAATCTGCCACTGAACCAGAACCAAGAAAGTCACTAAAATCACTATTTACCTCATGTAACTATTTCACTAAAGGTAATTGTTGGGGTTAGTATTTGTGGGAATCGAAACAGGGTTAATTTAGAATTCAAAATAGAAAAGGCAAATACCGGGTAATTGTATTTCAATCTGTTATTTTATCTATGAATTGTACATTGTCACAGTTGATTATGCTTATTTGTGTCCTAAAGGTCGCTATTGACTCCCAGGTTACAGCAATTGCATGTTTCCACTGCAGTAAAAGTGATTAGGAGATTCCCATCGCCCCATAAATGTTCCTAGGCAGTATATTGAATTTAATGGCGCACAGGTCAAACTGGAGTTCAAATAGCTCCTAGCTTTGGAGACCACTAAAACCTATTAATCATCAGATAAATGGCATTTTTGCACAAGATTGATTGGTCTGAAGGTGACTGGCAGTCTGTTCACAACAATGTGTTTTGGTTTAAATTAATATGCAGGAACTATTTGCATTTAAAAGCCTGACTTCAATTACATTCCCCACAAACTGCCATACAAGTAATTGTGTTGTCACTGGAATAATAATAAAAGCATTTAAGTCTCGGCGGGACTCCAGCAATAATGCAACTGCAACTGTGTAATGGCTTTTGTTTGAAAAGAAAGATTGCTCAACCAAGTAAAGCTTTTAAAACTTGTGAGAACTTGAGAAACAAAGAGTGTACATATTTGGTTAATAAACAACTGTTTAGAACAATAATTGTGAATATTTTCCAACACAAAAATATCAAGCTATTAAACTCCTAGAGAGACAATTGACAACAAAATGCTTTGTTCTGTAACATGTCCCACGTTGTCAAAAAAAAAAAGCTGTAAGTCCCACACACGATCTACATGATTTGGTATATTTTGCATACATCGTCTGTTTGTGTGTGTAATGTATTTGACCAAGTTCAACAATGTCATCTGATTTTCTCGTGTTAAATTGTTTTACACCCTGCCAAAAGTCTGTAAATAAAGTCGATAGTTCCACTTCAACATGCTTTAAGTCCCACACAAGATCTAAGGAAGATCACTAAGCCCTATACATTTATGCTAAATACAGGGTACATTTGACTACATTGTGTGTGTGTGTTTAATGTATTTGAGCATTTTCACACCCTGCTCTGGGCTGCTACAATAACTAAACACCAGGGAAACACCTCTAATTCTAACTGGGCACCAAGGAACCAGGTGCTTTGATGTTCTCCCCCAATTTACCAAAACTGAGTCGAAATGTATTCAAATTTTGGCCCTCGTTTACAGTATGGTTGCTAGGTAACAGTTATAGAGCCCTAATTATTATAAGAGTGTTTCAATAGGGAAGGCAACGTGTCCCAAATGAGCCGCAGTAGTTTGTTTCTTTGAAGACGTATGGACAGTTTAGTGTTAGCTGGACATTAGGTTATTGTTCTCTGCATTTGACCCATTTTATGCATCATCTGCATGTTCTCATCACTCAACAGTTTTGCGATCCCAGCAGTGTTGACTGTCCTCAGACAATAAGCTTTTTAAAAAGAGTATTAACAGTAACGTTATAATTAGTTTGATTGAACTGGTTGAATAATTACAAAATTTAAGAGCAACTAAATGGATGAAGGAGTTTGTATTTCTAAATGATGGCCTCTGTGTGGAGATGTTAGTTCACCCGAAGCAGAGAAAAGCTAGCGTGAATCAGCTGCTAACGCTATTTCCTATAAAAAAAACTCTCTTTATCATCCGATTGTGGTGGTTTTATACATCCGTGAGAATGTGCGGCTGTTTTAGCTCTCAATATTTTAAGACTAAAAGGGGAGAAGATCCGTCAATTTGTATCTGCCGCCATTGAAAAGGTGTGCTAAAGTGCACGTATGATTGGAGACATCTATGTAGCCTTCGGAGGATGCAGCCCCTGAATTAGTGGCTATAACACTAACCCTAGATAAAGTATGTCACATTTGGAGAAAAACAGACCATATTTTTTTGTAAAACTGAAAACATTATCCTTATGTTTAAGTGCAATATGTAGCCGAACCTGTCATGTTGACTTTAAGTATCAATAACTAGATAAAAATGTAAGCCAAATGGTAAAAATCTGCTTCATTCCACTCGGAAACAGTGTACAAATCCAAAACAATTGCCCAGAAGAATGAAAAACAAAGTGATGTGGAAGGGACATTTTCCACACTGACCTTTAGACGAATGCTTTCATCCTCGTGTCCTCATGTATCACTGCCTCCTGCTCTCGGGGTGAGGAGCAATCCCTGCCTTTGGCCCCCTCCTCGCCCCCTCTCCCGCAACGCAATGCTTGTCTCCCTATCGCTTGTCACCCACTGCTGAGTTCACCCAGCTGCCCCCCACCGACCCCGCCCTCACCCCCAGGGAATCATTTTCACTCTAACAGCTTCAATTAACCCCACCACTGCCGCACACACCCTCCCTTTTCCAATCCAGTGTTAAGGTCACTGGACTGGTGAGCTTTGTGCTGCTCTGCACTTGAATGTGTGGGTATGTGGAGCCACCTGTATGTCCTGGGAGGTTGAACAAATAATACAGGATACTATGGAATATAGAAATACATGTTTTGGGATAATTAGAACTGTGACACCCAGGGTAACCAAAGGTCATCTTGTGCATGGGGATTTTTTAACTGTTAATTTAAAACTAGTATACATCAAGTTACCTCAAGGTCAGATGATGGATACAAAATCATGTGCTGATTTTGGCAAAATGTGTGGATTTTAATGACACTTAAGTATTAATTTTACCAAGAGGACTATTTGGCCTATTTTGTCACAACCTTTATGCCTTGTGGAGTCATACACTTGCTTTTTTTTTTACTATTTAATTTTTCATCAGAACATAAAACATACACAAACTCAACAAAACAAAAAAACAAAAGCAAAACAAATGATAAATTAATAATAATAAGTTAAAAAACTCAAGAGCGTGCTAGACTTGGTGAGGCTTAAGTTTTAGGAGCAAAAGCTGTCTGTCTGTCCGTCTGTCCGACCTGTCTGATCGTTATGAACTAAGTGTGGGAGCATTTGTTCCATTCGTTTGGACATAACTGAGGTGTATATACGGTAGTCCACATTCAGAATGGATATTGGTCTGTATGAGGCACACTCCAATCGATCCTTCCCCTCTTTAGGCATCAAGGATATAATTGCCTCTTTCCAACTTGGGGGATCAGGGCTTTTTTAAGGGCCCAGTTAAAGGTTGTCAAAAGCAGGGGGCGAGTATTTTTCTTAGAACTTTGTACAACTCTGAGGGAAAACCGTCACTCCCTGGAGATTTATTATTTTTTAGTCTTTTGATTGAATTTCTGAGTCAGTTATTTCAGTATTTCTTTTTTTATTTTGCTCCTCGGTCATGGTCAAGAGTATCTAGAAAAGATTGTATTTCTTCTTCATTGTTTTGTGATATTTTTGTGAAGAGTTTTTTTGTAGTAGGATTCAAAAGATGATTGTATTTGATCTTGTTTAGTTAAAATCACTTTGTTTTGGTTGTCTCGTATTTTAAAGATTGTTCTCTCTGCTTCTTGTTTTCTTAATTTCCAGGATAGGAATTTAGTGAATTTTGAGCCACTTTCATAGTGTCTTTGTTTAGTAAAAAGCAATTTAAAAATTATTTCTTGTGACACTAGGTCATTAATTTCGACCCTTTTCTCTTTAATTTCCTGCAGCAGATGAGGGTTCCCATTTTCTGCATGTTTTGTTTCCAATAGTTTTAATTCATTCCGTAAGTTGTTTAGTTTTTCTTGTTTTTGTTTATTTTTAGCAGAGGCGAAGGCAATAACCTTGCCCCTCAAGACTGCATCCCGAAGGATGTGTGGGGAGGTGTCACCATTATCATTATCCTCTAAATCGTTTTCAATATCCTTTGACATTTTCTTTTTAAATTGAGGGTCATTAAATAGACTAACATTAAATCTTCAGAGTGTGTTTTTCCGTTTTTGTTCTAGATCTATGTAATGTAAATTGGAGCGTGATCGCTTAAGTCTATTGTTCCTATGTCCGCTTCTAAATTTTTGACCTAGTTTTTATGAAAATAAAAAATGGTCTATTCTAGTGTGTTTTTTGTGTGGATTAGATCGACATCTGGATACTCTCCAGATGTCGATCAATCCTATGTTATGTATTCATTTGCTAAAGTTATTATTTATAGATTTATTTGTACTTTGTGAATTGGAGACGTCTAAATCGGTTGTATGTGCAAATTCCAGTCACCCCCGCAGATAAGTGTACCCTCTGAGTGAGTTGCTATCAAGTCCATTACTTCCGTATAGAAGGTGAGGTCACTTCCTGGTGGGGCATATACATTTATTAAAGTGAACAGACTTCCGTTAATAGATCCCTTGATCATCACAAATCTGCCTTCTCTATCTTTGTGTTCAAAGGTCGGTTCAAAATCTATTCTGGTTGAAATCAGTATGGCCACACCCCTTTTATGTTTGGCCCTGTATGAGGAGTAGTACAGTTTATTATAGCCGGTTCCAGTTATTTTTTTTATGTTCTAAGTCATTTAAATGAGTCTTGTAAATAAATAATATCTATCTTTTCTTTTTTCATCTTTGATATTATCTTTGACTGTTTAATCTGGTTCAATATTCCGTTGATGTTAAAGGATGCTATTTTTACTTTATCTGATGCCATTTTAATAACAATATCAAAATTACCAATCTGCTCTTATTACAGGATTCTCTAATCAAGCACAACACATAAACACAAAAGTTACAGGAATATAACAAACTAATTAACTGAGGGGAGAAGAAAAGGAAAAAAGGGGGAAAAAGGAGCTCTTGCCAAAAATATGCAAAGAGTCCATAAGCTGATCCAAAAGGGGATCAGGAGGGGGAGGGAAATCCATGTTCCTAAAGAAAAAGAAAACAAGGCCGTCCAATACTGTTTAACATTTCACATGCGTCCCAAGTGTCATTGTGTAAAGAGAAAAAAGAGAGGCTCCATCAGCAAAATAGGAGAGAGGAAGAAAAAGAGAGTTTATATGTTTCCACATTTAAACAAGTCTTTTTTGAGGAAAAAGAAAAGAAAAGGGGAGGAAAGGTTAAAAAGAGAGTTTTTGTTTCTTCGTGTATCCTCCATATGGATCCCGGTCGGGTCTCGTTGCCATGGGTAACAATAGTTCAGCGTATTCAGAGCGAGCCTGTGTTATGGTGCCGGGGCATGGGCAGGTGTAGTTTATCTCCGACAAGGCAAACTCTTTCCCCTTTTTAAAAGTTTTCATGATGGGGACACGTTGTTGTTGTTGTTGTTGTTGTTGTTGTTTTGTGGCAGTTGGCATCCAAGTGTTGCATTACCGCCAGACATTATTCTTTTGACTTCATCTTTCAGAGTCTCCGCCTTTCCCTTCTTTTGGCCACCACTTGGCCTGGATACTGCTTACTCGTGAAAAAAGGGGGTGTCTTTTAACAGTTTACCAAGTGAGAGCAGTCGGTCTGCATGTTTGGAGCTTGAAAAGTTGACCACGATCGGTCTGGATTTGCCTGTTGTGTTACGTTGTCCCAGGCGATGCGCCCGCTCCATCTGTGTGGTTTTCACCTCTTCTTCTGGAACCTTCAGTTGTTCGTGCAGAAAGGAGCAAACAAGTGCCTCCGACGTGTTGTAAGTTTCTCTCGGTTGTTCATTTATTCCCATGAAGAGCAGGTTGTTTCTCATACTTCTGCGTTGTAAATCCAGTATTGCGGTTTTAAGCTTGCCAAAAATATGCAAAGAGTCCATGAGCTGATCCAAAAGGGGATCAGGAGGGGAAGGGAAATCCATGTTCCTAAAGAAAAAGAAAACAAGGCCCTCCAATACTGTTGCTTTAGCATTTCACATGCGTCCCAAGTGTCATTGTGTAAAGAGAAAAAAGAGAGGCTCCATCAGCAAAATAGGAGAGAGGAAGAAAAAGACAGTTTATATGTTTCCACATTTAAACAAGTCTTTTTTGAGGAAAAAGAAAAGAAAAGGAAAGTAAAAAGAGAGTTTTTATTTCTTCGTGTATCCTCCATATGGATCCCGGTTGGGTCTCGTTGCCATGGGTAACAATAGAGCAGCGTCTGTTATGGTGCCCGGGTGTTATGGTCGTTTCTCATACTTCTGCATTGTAAATCCAGTATTGCGGTTTTAAGCTTTAGATTCTCGGTTGACAAAGCGGCGGTTGTTTGTTTCAGCGTCATCACTTCGTCTTTTAATGCGTGTTGTTCTTTTTCAGTTACTCCCACTGTGGTGTTGGTGAACTCGACCGAGCGTTTAAAATCTGACACATCAGTCTTCAGCTCGTCCAGGATGTCAAGTTTTTTTAAGTTGTTTCGAAATGTTGTGAAGCATTTCTCGGTCTTCGTGCGTGAAAGCGGCACTTTCTTCAGGGTCACTGGACGAGAGCAAGTCCCTGGTTCTTTTAGAGTCCGGTGCTCCTTTGTTTGGCATTGTTCCAGGTGTGAGGAACAATGCCAAAGTTTTTAGAGCTCCGTGTAGTCTCTCTTTTCTAGATACTTTCGTGCCAGCTTTCCCAGAGGAGCATATTTTAATCACTTCGGCCATGTTTCCGGAGTCATACACTTGCATTCTTAATTTGTGTGTTGAGTTTTTGCGTCATTAGAACGTAATACTTGTTGCCAAAAATAATACATAAAATAAAAATTAATGGCTCAAAGCAAATGATTGTTTTGAACCATGCAAGTCCTCTACTAGAAATGGACAAAGTCACAGAAAATAAATGTTGACATTTATATCATTGTCATATTTTTATACATGCACTTCAAATTTAAAGAAACATAAACATAAAAAAGCATAACAAATAAATAGAAAGTTAAAATAAATCAACATAAAAGAAGACTATAAACGATGAGACAATACCCATACATTTTATCAAAGTTAACATTTCAAGTTTTAGTGTTCTCCTAATTGATCAATCCATTTCTAATACATCTTTTCTTTGCCCTTTTTACTCTTTGTGCTGGACAGAAACTCTGTCCTTTGAGCTTTGACACTGTAAAATAGGAGCTATTACTGTACCATTAGCAGTGCAATTGAAGTTTTCTTTTGCCACTGGAAGCAAAGAGCATGAAACTCAATTAAACATTGAATAATTAGAGTACCACTTTGAGGATTTGTGTTCCTGGAGCCACTTGTTTATTACAATCAATCAACCTTTATTTGTAGACCTCTATACAACACTCAAAGTGACCAAAGTGCTTCACAATAAAAATCATAGCAATACAAAACATAAGAGTAAAAACCATCCGTACAAAATAAGTGTATTTATGTTGTTTATGTCAGATTGTAGAAAAAGCTTCAGTTGTAGTCATCTGGACTCAGTTAGAAAAAATAGACGTTTCGACTCTCATCCAAGAGTCATTGTCAATAAGAGAATTTAGGTCGAGAACTCCGATATTTATACTATTCCGTGGTAAGTCCAGCCCATTGGGAGGAGCCTTCCTGAAGTGGAAAGAGTTGTTTGTTTCAACAGAAACTTACCCTCTTTGTGTCTACTGAGCTAGACTACTCAAACCTTTAATGGGCTATTAGTCTCCCCTTTGTCTTTGTGAGACCCTGGCTCACCCACCCTGAGTACCTGATTAGCATCTAAATGTCCTGGTCCTGGTCCTCTACCTCTCCAGGGGTTCAGAATACCATTGTACACTACAGGAAGATTGAATCTTAGCCCTCCACTTCTGTTTAAAGAAGGTTTTTCTTTTTTAACAAAAATAGCTTCCTTAACTCTCTCTTTCAAACCATCTTTTCTCCCTGCTTAAAAACTTCACCTCACCGTCTTCAAACGAGTGATTAGAGGCTTCAAGATGGAGATGCACGGCGCTCTGTGGTCCTGAACTTGTATTTCTTCTGTGCTGATAAAGCCTCTTGTGTAGAGGCTGTTTTGTCTCACCTATGTACCGTTCTTTACAACTTTCTTCACTGCATTGGATCGATTAAACTACATTGCTCTGTTTTTGAGTCGGCAACTTGTCCTTAGGATGAACCAGTTTTTGTCTTAAAGTGTTTCCTGGTTTAAAATAAACAGGGACTTCGTGTTGTCTAAAAATTCTCTGCAGTTTTTCCGACAGGCCAGAGACATAAGGGATAGAAACTGTGATAAAATGTGAATATATGATTATATTTCTGTGATGCATTTTATCTGCATAATAGTGATATATTATCTGCATCATTAGTCTAAGAGAAGAATGGATGTGTGACAGCATTTGTTTGTGAAGGTATCGTAAAGCAACGGAATGTTTATCCTAGGGAGGGGTGCAAGAGCCCAGGGGAGTTAGATAAACATTACCCAAGGCTTTATCTCTACCAACTGTTGTAAAAGACAAGTTCCTTGATGTGAAGCTGACCAATGAGAATGTGACCCGCCTATTCCAGAATATCTAATAAAACCAACCAACATGAGAAAAAACGGGGTGAGACGCAGGAGGGTCACGTAGGCTGCTTACAACAGCCTGCGTGAACCCGTCCCGGCGTTTTCTCCCAAGCTTGCCATACAAACGTCTGATATTTCTGTGTCGTTTCATATTCTAAGTTGAATTGTGTTCTCTGTGTGTTAAGGAATAGCATTGGTGTATGTCTCATTCCATGACAGAAACACCCTTCCTTCTCTGTTCAGTTTCCCTTTTGTCCTGCTTCTTGGTTCTCTTCACTCTGTTGAGGGCCCAAGCGGGGTAACCACAGGCTGAGAGGGCATTACGGACATGTTTTTCCTCTTTCTTCTTGCCCTCTGAGCTGGTGGGCACACCTTGAGCTCTGTGTTGTAAGGTTCTGATCACACCCAGCTTGTGCTGTAGTGGGTGGTTGGAACCAAAGAGCAGATACTGGTCCGTGTGTGTAGGTTTCCTATATACTTCTATTTGGAGTTTCCCGTCCTCTCCTCTGATCGTGGAACAATCAAGAAAGGCCAAGCGATTCTCCTTAGCGTCTTCTCTTGTAAACCTGATATGTAGGTCCACAGCATTGATGTGCTCTGAGAAGGCTTCCAACTCTTGTTTCTGTCAGATGCCCTTACCGTCGCAACCAGCAAACTACAGAATGAAGTGGGTAAAGTTATGAGGGAGACACACACGCAATAGTTTGTCATTTAACAAGTAATTATGCACGTTAATTGAAATAAGTTTAATGATAACTGAATGTAACATGCTGGGAGGAAGATTTTCTTTTCTTTTTCATCTATGGGCTACGAGGACATCAGCAAAAACATTTTAAACATGTTTTTTCAAATCCAAATAGACTACTACTAATAATAAACACACAAACTACTTTTAAAACTTGATTCCTGAGTCATTGTTAGTTACTTTTTGTTTGTGGGGGAGGTTAAATCCAGACAGCTGTCACGGAAATCAAACTTGGATAGATTTCACACGTCCCCCCAGGCCTCAACTCATCTCTGGCCTCCCACTTGCTTTTCCTCATCAGCCACTGTGAGCAGTCCAACACGCACATGTGCCAACTCAACCGCTTTAATTATATGGGATTTCTCCAGTGATTTCAAGGTACGAGAATGAGTAATAACAGCAAATGTGATTGAGAAGCAAGACTCAAACGTAGGCCGCGTGCATTTAGCTGAAAATGAACTTCCGGCTTGTGCATTATGGCTTCGGTTAACATCAGATAAAGAGCCCTGATTTCACATCTGTTGATTAGGACCCAGGGCAAAAAAATATAATTCACAAACACACGCGGGGGGAAAAAAAACATGGAAACGTATGCAGCGACACGCACGCTAATCTAGTTTAGCACCACATCCGTCTCAGTGTTATACCTGGCCTTATCATGGCATAATTACAGCTGATTGGTCTATTACCGCCACGTTTAATCTGCCAGTGGGTGGCTAATAAAGCAGGCTCATAAGTGATGCTATCAATCCAGAGCAGAAGGCTGGAGGCAGAGGTGTGAGCAGGCAACAAGCTGTGGAGCAGTCAGAGAAAGACCAGTCATCCAAGATAAAGTCAAATAAACAAAGACATTATTATATCCTCTTGCCAAAATATGTTGTTTTGGGGAGGTGTGAATTAATACTAATACTTCTAAGCTCTTTACTTCAGTTCACTTTGTTCATATCGTGAGGTTTTTGTTTCTTTTTTCTTTCGCAAATATTATAATCCAACCCAATTTGTTGTTTTGGCCTGTGGTGTCTGGATTTTGCTCATTATAAGTGGCAACAAGCACAGAGGAAATGCCGATTTCGAATACTGCATGGATTTCCTTTGGTAAATATGAGAAGTAAAGCTGTAGGAGTGGTCTGAGTGGTCTGATAGACACTAGATTGAGCGTGTGTTGAGTCTATTCAGAGCTGAAGCCAATTTCACTTGTAATAAAGCTCTAGGCAAAATAGTTCATATTTATGCGTGGGTTTGGAGTACAAACTGACCGTGATTCGTCCCAGAATGATGACTGAAAATGAGTGTGTTGTAGATTTCTTTTTATGTTTAACATGCACCGCAACATGATAAATCCCTTTTATCAGATGATGGATAAAGAGGAATAAATAAAATAAAAAAAGAGGGCCCTCTTTTTTTATTTTATTTATTCCTCTTTATCCATCCGCATCTTAAAAGGGTGAAAATGAAACTAAAATTAGAACTGTTTGCTTTAAAATGATCAAACACTCCACTTATGCCTGGTAAACCCTTTGTGTGTGTCTGGATTATTGCACAATATGTACATTTATCTACGTAAGAGAAAATATACATATCGTCTTTGTTTTCTTGTAAAAAAATATTCTAAAATGGGTTAAAGGTAACATTAATAGAAGGACTACTTCAGGGGCGTCTATCTTAAATGTACCTTCTTAATTATGCTGAATATTTGAATGTTTTTACTATATTTAGCAAAAGAAATCCACTTTTTTTTTCAAAGAACAATATTTCTTCTTCGTTTAACCCTTCTGTTTCCAAGCTTTGTTTTTTACTTACCTCCACAAACGTGTATTTCCAGTTGCGTAATATCATTTTGAAGTTGATAAACTAAGAGCAATCTTGTCGCGAGAGCCTAATGGTTTGAGCGTCTCGATGCTTGTTGCAGTCGAGAGCGAATGATTGAGATGAATGACAAAACCCACTCACTCAGGTACACCGGCCCAAGCTTCTGTGGGCTGCTGGATGTTGTTCTGACAAAGTTGTGTTATCCTCCAGAGAGTTCCCTTTTGTGATTGATGCAGCGCCTGTAGCTTGGCCTGGCTATTTCTAAACCGGCTGCATGGAGGCGGAAGCCGTGGCCTCGCTTATTAGATTGCCCACCCCATTACTAGCCCTTCTGAGGGGCAGGAGAGTACCACCAATGGCACAGAGCACCACCTCGGTCCCAAAGCACGGGGCAATAACAACAAGCTGACCCCATGTTAGGCAGCAAACCTGGCTGACTGGTGTATTTGTATTCCACGGAGAAATTAGGGACTCGCTGAAGTACAGTACAGTATATTGGATTGGTGAAGACGCAAAGAGGGGGACAAGGGCATAAGTTACTTAAGTCTGTTGGAGTTTGAAAGAACATCTACAGTAAAAAAACAGGATGATTCTGTCTGTGGTGGTCTAATGAAACTTCCCCTTCTTCTGTATGTGCGTTAGATGCAGGTTTAGTATAGAACAAAGAACGTCCCAAGTGCATTGAGTGGGAAAAGAAGAGATAAATGAAAGTGCTGAAGAGGTTCAAGGGTTAAAATGTCAAAAATGTGTATCTTATGTTGTGGTATTATATGATGGATGAAGAGTACTGCACTCAAACTGACTGTCTGTGGCCAATGTATGCAGAGCCCATATAAAGCTTTACAAACATTGTCTGTTTGTTTGTTTGTTTGTTTGTTTGTTTGTTTGTTTGTTAATGAGCATGCTTCTCCATATGTCTAGGTGGGTTTTCTCTGGGCCCCATCAACCAAAACATAGGTGGTCCTTTCTAAGCTGAGTTCAAGATCTGGAGATGTGTCTCTGGGCACTGCACGGCAGCTGCTCCTGACTAATCACGTGTACCTCGACCTTAATAAAATCTAATTATTAAAGTATGTCAAATGATGACAGACTAATTTAGTCCAGTTTGTTCTGATCACCACAAGTAATTTGTGCACAAACTTAACTCTTTCTACTCTCAGTATGGAATCACATTATTGGTTAAATGTATACCCACAGTGAATCAAATTCCACATAGTTTCCACTGCCTAACTTTTAAAAGGTAAAAGTACTTCCTTCATTCATTTTTTTTCTATTGTGCTTTGTTTCATATTCTGAGCTTGTGTTTTTTAAAAACAGTATACAATTTATAAACAGCAAAAGATCGCTATTTTGTTCAGCTGTAACTCAAACGTGTGGACATCTATTCCGTTGACTAGATACTGTATCTATTCCTTATGAAGTAGCGCCCTCTGCTGGTTTGATGGTTAATTTGCTTGTGTTTTTTTTACCAATGAGTTTCATTGGTTAATTTCCCAACTTCTGGTTGGGAAATTAAAGGGAGTGTCTACAGAGCTACAGATTTTGTGCTGCGGCTCCTAACCCGGGTTAGGGTCAGGGTTAGGCATGAGGCTATATGGCCGTGCCGCGGCTCTTGAAACTACTGGGCTCTGTAGCCGCGGCCAAAATAAAAAGTTTTGTTTGAAGGCCCATGAAGTGACTGCTCTTAAGATGTTGTAATCTACAAACAAAATAATGAAAATCTGTGCGCAATTTTGAGATGTGTTTTGAGCAACAGAAAAACGCCCAATGCCAAATGGGGTTAGTCTGCTTCTGAGCCCCTCACACACGTTTGGCCTGGGTTTACATCAGGGGTGGGCAATTATTTTCCTCCGAGGGCCATATTCGAATCCAGGCAAGTAGCGGAGCACCGGCCCGCCATCATTGGTGTGAAAAAAAAAAATTCTCAAAAATGAAATATCAAATATAGGCTATCGGAATCTATTATTTAATTGATTTCACGTACGTAAAACCGCTCGCCAAATTGAAGTTTGCGAGGCCGGTGAGAGCGGCGCGCGTGAGCTGCGGGACAGGCCGGTGTGAGTTCATTGTGTTCTGCCATTGTGCAGAACACAATGCATGATGCAAATCCGTGAAGCAGCAAGACCGTGAAAAGTGAACCGCGTTATAGCGAGGGATCACTGTACACTTGCAGACGGATGCCTGAGGACAAAAAAGGAAAAAATATACACATATATATATATATATATATATATATATATATATATATATATATATATATATATATATATATATATATATATATATATATATATATATATATATATATATATTGATGGATTGAAAGGCCGGATCCGGCCCGCGGGCCGTAGTTTGCCCACCCCTGGTTTAGAACCTGCTTCTCTATGCGCATTATGTGCTCTGTCCCACCGCACTCGTCTCCCTCCCATTTTTTAAATCTAACTTTTGAACTCGCTCTGCTGCAGACCGGTCATGTGACAATGACGATATAAAACATAATGTAAAAAGAATGCGTGTGCAGGAGCAAGGGAGCCAACTTGGCAGATGGCTGCCGCCCACCATTAAAAGCAACAACAACAACAACAACTTCTTCTTCTTCTATGGTGTTTTGTGGCGGCTGGTTGTTGTTGTTGTTTTATCGCGGTTGGCATCCAAGTGAAGTGTTGCATTACCGCCAGACTTTATTCTCCAGACCCCATTATTTTCTTAAGACTCAGACCGGCTTTATTCCAGAACTGACTCTTCTTCATCTTCCTCTCCTTCTTTGGTGTTTGGTGCTTCCGCCGTACAGCTTTATTCTTTAGGCTTTGATACTTCCACTGTTATGGTGGCTGGTATCCAAGTTGTTGTTGTTGTTGTTGTTGTTGTTGTTGTTGTTGTTGTTGTTGTTGTTGTTGTTGTTGTTGTTGTTGTTGTTGTTGTTGTTGTTGTTGTATGGCGGTTGGTATCCAAGTGTTACATTACCGCCAGACTTTATTCTTTAGACTTCATTTTTCAGACTCAGACCGGCTTTATTCCAGGGCTGACTCTTCTTCATCTTCCTCTCCTTCTTTGATGTTCGGTGCTTCCACCGTTTATCCTTTAGGTTTTATTGTTGTTGTTGTTGTTTTATGGCGGTGTTGTTGTTGTTGTTGTTTTATGGCGGTTGGCATCCGAGTGTTGCATTACCGCCAGACTTTATTCCTTAGACTGTTGTTGCTGTTGTTATTGTTTTATGGCGGTTGGCATCCGAGTGTCGCATTACCGCCAGACTTTATTCTCCAGACTTTGTCGTAGTCCTAAAAGTTGTTCTTCCAGTGCTTTGACCTCCAGTGCTTTGACAAAGCCCAAGAGGTCATGAGATGCCTTTGTCAACAACTATTCTAGTCACAAAGACATATCATGACCTCATGGGCTTTGTAACACCAAAGCAATGGAAGGTGTACTTTTACGGACTACGACAGAGTCTGAGGACTACGAAACGTCTGAGGAATAAAGTCTGGCGGTAATGCAACACTCGGATGCCAACCGCCATAAAACAACAACAACAACAACAACATTGTATCCTATAGAAGTTCTTCCTCCCCTCAGACTTTGTCGTAGTCCTTAAAAATTCTTATCCCATTGCTTTGGAAGTACAAAGCCCATGAGGTCATGGGACGTCTTTGTTGTTTTACAAAGCCCATGAGGTCATGGGACGTCTTTGTCGTTTTATCCTTTAGAAGTCCTTCTTCCATCACTCTGTCATTTCTAGGCCCATGAAGTCAAAGCGCGTTAGAACATCCTCTTGCTCCTCATCCTCGGCTCAGTCTCCAACACCCCCCACCTCTATAAACGTTTACCCAGCCCTGTGCTACATAAGTAAGCAACCACAGCCTGACACAAACCCTTGTGACTGGATCGCCAGAACGTTCCGCAGATTGAACTCCCGCCCATTATTCCGAAACCACAAGGCCAACCCGGCCCTTTCCCTATCATAAGCCTCACAGCAAATCAGCACATGCTCGACAGTCTCTGGCACCCGACAGTGACCACACAGACCGGTCGGATGTTTGCCTATCCTACTCAGTGACCAATTGAGTCCAGTATGGCCAATCCTCATGCGGGCGAAGGCCCTTTCCTCCCACGCGTTCCTGCCCATAGATCCGCAAGTACCCACACTACCCTGTATGTGATAGAGATGCCGTCCAGTAACACAGTGGCTCCAAAATTCCTGCCAAAGGCCGACCACATGACTCTTGATAACGGGCTTGATTTCAGACTTGCCCAACTCAACCGCCACATAAATTGATGGCCGCCTAAGGGAACGTTTAGCCAGTGTATCAGCCATTTCGTTACCATCCACCCCCACATGCGCAGGGACCCAAATGAAGGAAACCCTCACATCCTTCCTGGACAGGGAGAGCATCAGACAGAAGATGCCATTCAACACATCCTGTCTGCAATCCGATTTCCCAGATTTAATGCTTTGCAATGCAGAGAGGCTGTCAGAGGCCACCACAATGCCGCAACACTGCAAAGCAGATTCCGCCCATTCCAATGCCAACCGTATCGCTATGAGTTCCGACGTGAAAACAGAAAGGCGATCTAAGATAAGATAAGATATAAGATAAGATATTCCTTTATTGTCCCACATGGGGAAATTTCATTGGTGCAACGCAGGTAGATACAAACATTCAATACACATTCTTTCAGCATCAGACACAAGAATGTCCTTTCCACCCAGACGTTTAGTTCCAATCGCCTTCCGTTGCTGAGCCGCGTCCTTGCACACGACCAGCAGCGAGCCATCTCTAAGGACACTCGCAAGTCTGAGGAATAAAGTCTGGCGGTAATGCAACACTTGGATGCCAACCGCCATAAAACAACACAACAACAACTCTTGATCACTCCCACAGCTACAGTTAGGCTCTTTGACAATGCCACTGAATTCCACTCCTTAAAGGATGCACTATCCTGTGCAAGCTTTATGATCACCTTACAGTCTCTGCTCTCACTCCGGATATCAATAGCTTCAGCCTCATCCTGCTGCTCATTCCCAGAACCCTCGGACGAGCTAAGGGACTTTTTACGTTTCCGGGCATGTGCAGGCAGAAAAGGCTGCTCCTCCACGCCGTCCAGAACGTCTTCGACCACCGATCCACTCTCCTCCGCCATCTCCCGTCCCTCCAGACCGGAGACTAGCTCTTCTTCTTCTTCTTCTTTGGTGTTTTATCGTAGTCCTGTCTACACTTTATTCTTTAGACTTTATTCTTTACACTTTATTCTTTACACTTGATTCTTTACACTTTATTCTTTAGACAATTATTTCCCCCTTTGATCCTATGGGCTTTGAAGACAGTGAAACGTTAACATAGTGGTCTTGTGTCTGATGCTGAAAGAAACATGGTCAGAGGAGTTATTGTAGACTACGGCGACGTCTGTGGATGAAGTTAAGGAGAATTTGACTGGAGCTAAGGTGCTGGACGCTAGGCGGTTGAAGGTGACCCGGTCTGGGGTAAGATGTGACAGCTTGTCGGTAATGGTAACACTTGAAGGGAGGTGCCTGCCTAGTAAGGTGTTCATTGGGTTCATGTGCCATGACGTTAGGCCACATGTTCCACCGCCCCTGCGTTGCTTTAAGTGCCAGCGCTTTGGGCGTATTGCAGCGGTCTGTAGAGGGAGGCAAAGATGTGGTAAATGTGCAGGAGATCACGAGTATGGGAAGTGTGACGTGGGAGCAAAACTGAAGTGCTGTAACTGTGGGGAAGAACATAGCTCTGCCTACGGGGGATGTAGGTTTAGCAAAAGAGCTGCTGAGGTGCATAAAATAAAGGTCTCTCAAGGTATATCCTATGCAGATGCAGTCAAGAAAGTTTCAAGTAACGAGTTTAGAGTAAATACAGAGAGAGGAGCCAGCGCTGCTCCCAGCCAGGGCGAAATGAGAAAGGCCAGCGTGGCTCCCAAGAAGTGTGAAGGTTTCAAGAGTGGAGGTCCCAAGTGTGCAGGTTCCAGAATTAATGAGAATACCCTGGTTGTGGATAGAGAGGATTTTGTACTCTTTATGGTGGATGTTGTAAACTGTGCTGCTCAGACTCAAAGCAGAACTGAAAGGATCAGGATCATTGCTAAAGCTGCAGGGAGATTCCTTGGAACAAAGGAGCTTGATTGGGCAGATATAGAAAACAGGCTAAAGGCGCTAAATGGGAGTCGGAGTGATGGGGGTCTGCTTTTGGGGAGTCAGAGTGATCAGAGTGACGAGACGGGGGTGGGGGTGGTCTCCTGTCCTCGCCCAGTCTCGTAGACGCACGGCTACCAAGCAGCGACGTCAGTGGAAATATTAAAGCCTATAGAATGAAGCCTAAAGAATAAAGCTGTACGGTGGAAGCACCGAACGTCAAAGAAGGAGAGGAAGATGAAGAAGGGTCTCCCTGGAATAAAGCCGGTTGGTCTCTGAAACAACAACAACTATTCTAGTCACAAAGACATATCATGACCTCATGGGCTTTGTAACACCAAAGCAATGGAAGGAGTACTTTTACGGACTACGACAGAGTTTGAGGACAAAGCACTGGAAGTCAAGGCACTGGAAGAAGAACTTTTAGGACTACGACAAAGTCTAAGGAATAAAGTCTGGCGGTAATGCAACACTCGGATGTCAACCGCCATAAAACAACAACAACAACAACAACATAGTGGTACAAGTCAGCACTGCTATAAACACCAAAGAAGAAGAAGAAGAAGAAGAAGAAGAAGAAGAAGAAGAAGAAGAAGAAGAAGAAGAAGTCAGCACCGCGGTGAGCAGTCTGTGTGATGGTGGTGGACCCGCAGTGGTAAAAGTGATCCACTGTGACGAGAAGTAACTTCAGTATCTCCAAGGGGACATACAAACAAAGTTTGAGAAGCTCTGGCCTAAGGTGAACCTGCTCTTGCTGGTTTAAAAAGGAACTTCAAAATCCCAACCTGACCTCTATTGCCAAAGCATTCCCCCTCCTGTTCAGGACCTACAGAACAGTAAGTACATGTTTTTTCTCATTCTCAGAAGGCCTGTATGGACACGCCTCATGTGAAAGCTCAGATTTCCCTCACGTCGCTGCAGAGGCTGCTGAATGGTTGGCTATAGGTGCAGAATGAATGTGAGCTTACAACATCAACAACTTGGCTTTGCATGTATGTTTTTGGAATAAATTAACTTAACAATTCATCAGAAAAAGCTCTACTTGATTTGAACACGTTTATGTTGTATCTGGGGACAGAGATTGGTCATGTCTGTGAAATGTTATAAATACATTCTTTAGTTTACATCAACCACACAAGGTTGTCTAAGGTCACACAACATTTAAATGGAAAAACAAACACAAATGGCAATTTAAACCAGATGTGAAAGTACAATCTAAAATGGATCAGAATAAGATACAAAGCAGTACATTGTTTATTTTGTTATCTGAGTCAAAATGCTGGACAGCTTATTACAAAAATACTGATGTGTAAATCTGGATCCAGTTTGCTGACTCTACTCTTTGCTAAACTTGCTAAACCTGATCATGTTGACAAAAACAAAGGGCTACAGTTTCACTGTAAACTGATCCCACGTGAAGGAGCTTGGAAATGAAAACCTGTATGAAATTACATTGTAATTTTGTTCATGTGGTTCAGTATGAAAGAATCGAGGTCACGTTTCCTCTGGCGATGTCAAAATCTTAACAGCCTGCATGAATTATTGATTCGACACATTTTTCTAATGAAACCTGTTTTGTGTATTCTCACTTTTTGTATGTATTCTCACTTTTTGTAATGACTAATATGAGTCATTTGTGCTCATAAAACTGTTTTACTGTTAGCCAGATCCCCCAAACTGAATAAATAGAGTAGTTTACTGATGTTTGAAGATCTACATTAGGCCTTCTATGCTACCCTATGATCTCCTGACAATAGATCTGTAAAATTTGACATCATTGTCCTCATCTAAACAAGTGAGAAAGCCCATCAAAGATCTGAAATTGGGCATAACCAGGAAGATCGTCTATTGCGCGAAGACAACTGCTCAGTCTCGTCGACAGGTGGCGGTGTTGTGCAATGTGCTGTGCGTGACTTGACCTTATCTCATGAATCTGATGAACGCGAGCGCTCTTCCGTCTGTGGACATAGTTTTATGACAAAGAAGCCGGTTTTTTTTCTTGTCGAACCGCAAGGTAAGCGAGCGCAGGTGATAAATGTCTCGGCCCGATGTGTGAGATGTCTGTCTGCGCGTGCGTGGCGTAACATGCACGTTTGACATGTATTTACGATCCAAACACAAAAGATGATTTAACAAAAGAGTTGATTGTTAAGTGATAAAACATCCCCACGTGCTTTACGTTGTGTCGAGAATATTTTTGAGTGACTTATTTGCAGATTATTGATGATTGGTTTCGTGGTAAACCAGGAACAGGAAGTAGGTCTATAGTATAGCCTCCATTCAACAAGCCAAAAATGGCTGTTTGTCCTTGTATCCATAGGCAACACACTTTAAAACAGAATCTCTCAAAGTTGGATTAATTTGGTCTTATTTTAACTCTAAATATTTGTGTTATATTTATTTTGGGAACACAAATACTTTCAGTGTAATGTGTGATTTAGTGTGTAGCAGCTGGTTTTACTGTATTAACCCAGAAAAGAATGAAAGATAAAGAGGTGGATTACATTACATTAGATTTGTGGTTCCTTAACTGTGGTAATAACCCATGGGGGTATGGAAAAAGTAATTTGCCATATTGTCAGGCTTTTTTATTGTATTGATCCTCCCTGGCTAGACTAAATGCTTTAAATTGGAAGCATGTATGTATCTTGCTGTTCTCCTGTATCTCCTGCTGTTCTAGTGTGCATTGCGACACTAGAATTTCCCCATTGTTAAGATAAGATAAGATAAGATAATCCTTTATTGTCCCACATGGGGAAATTTCATTGGTGCAACGCAGGCAGATACAGAGGTAGATACAAGAAGAACAGATCACTTATAGGAAGTCTGATAAACACTTTCAGTAGAAGATCTCCTATAAATAAAAACTCCCATAGACAAATAAATACATAAATACCATTGCATGTGATCCCGACAGTAATTGCACATGAATATGTGTCACGACAGCACATGAATTTCACAGTAATTGCACATGAATTCCAACAGCAATTGCACATACGACAGAATTGCACATCAGTATTAGGTTAGGTCAGTATTGCGACGGGATAAAGTGACGATCTCCGGGTAAGACGACTGTTCTCCGCAGTTTCATGAGTTCCTCCTTTGTGTAAACGCGGTACGGCGCCGGCCGGGGGGCGGGGCCGGAGCCGGGGGGCGGAGCCAAGACACATCGCAACGACACGACGAAAACACTCAATCCAGCCGAATAAAGTCAAAACAAGTTAATTTAAAGCGATTCCAGTGCGTGTCCCGATCGTTCGTGAAGTTCCTCTTTCATATAAACGTGTATATAAACGTGTATATAAACGTGTACCGACGACACGCCGTACTTTAGCGCGGCCGGAGGGCGCGGGGGGGGGGGCTGGTGGGCTCGCTCGGAGCTAGCTCACGTCACAACAACACAACGAACGCAACGAAAAACGCTCAAATCCAGCCGAAAAAAGTCAAAAACAGTTGAATTAAAAAACTATTCCAGCGCGTGTCCCTATCGTACAGTAAAATAGAAAAAAATATACTAACTATATTTACAAAATATAGGAGATAAAGCACAATAAGTGTGAGAAAGAAGAGAGAGCGTTTACACCGGGCTGCCAGCTGTACCAGCGCCTTATGTTACGTTGGACAAATAAAGGCTATTTTGTCCTATCTCTACTTACTATAAAATGCATTGTTAGATATTGTGTCAAATCAAATCAAATCAATTTATTTTTGTAAGGCCCAAAATCACAACAACAGTTGCCTCTGAGGGCCACAGGGAGAAATGAATCAACAATGTCTGTGGTGGCGATGAAGTCAGACAATGTCTGTGGTGGCGAGGGACGATGTCCCAGGGTCCTCTGTCCTTAGACTCTCCTTCTCGGCCAGGAAAAACTACAAAAAAAACCTCTTTGGGAAAAAAGCGTAGAAACCTGGAGGAGTTCCAGTGAAGGAGAGATCCGACTCTCACAGACGGACAAACGGACACGAGGAGACTGGAGCTGGACCCACTCTTCAGGCAGATGAGGGACCGTCGGAGGCGAGCTGGGCCCACTCCTCAGGCAGATGAGGGACCGTCGGGGGCGAGCTGGACCCACTCCTCAGGCAGATGAGGGACCGTCGGAGGCGAGCTGGACCCACTCTTCAGGCAGATAAGGGACCGTCGGAGGCGAGCTGGACCCACTCCTCAGGCAGATGAGGGACCGTCCACACAGGGCAGGGACCACTTCACCAGGGGAGGGGCATCTGGGTCCACAGGTCCTCAGGAGTGAGAGAAAGAAAAGAAGGCGGTAAACAGTTTGCAAGTGGAATCAAAAAATAAATATTGTTTGATAGCATAAGTAGTCAGAAGAAGAAGAGGATAGTGCTCAAGCTGGCATACTTCCCCCAGCATAGTTACTCCTAGGGCAGCGTAGCTGAAGCTGTGGGTTTATGTTTCTGTTCCTAACTACTCTGACCATAAGCGATTTCGAAGAGGAACGTTTTAAGCCTGGACTTAAATGAAGAGACTGTGTCAGCATATTTAACATGGACAGGAGCTGATTCCATAACACAGGAGCTTGGTAGCTAAACGCTCTACCTCCTACTGTACTTTTAGAGACTCTTGGCACCACCAGAAGGCCGGCATTCTGAGAGCGAAGAGCTCTGTTTGGATGATTTGGTTCTATAGCATCTTTGAGGTAGGATGGGGCCATGTCATTTATGGCTTTGTAGGTCAAGAGTAGAATTTTGAATTTGATTCTAGACTCGACGGGGAGCCAGTGAAGAGACTTCAGCACTGGCGTAATGTGCTCTCTTCTTTTTGTTCCTGTTAGTAATCTTGCTGCTGCATTTTGAACCAGTTGAAAGCTTTTTATGGAGCTTTTAGGACACGCTGCCTAGTCTAATCTAGTCGTTACAAATGCATGGATAAGTTTTTCGGCATCACTTTTAGGAAGAATTCTTCTGATTTTGGCTATATTGCGCAAATGGAAATAGGCTGTTTTACAAGCTTGATTTATATGAGCTTTAAATGAGCGCTCCTGGTCAAATAAGACTCCAAGGTTTCTTACAGTAGAACTGGAGGCTACACTGACATTGTCCAGTGTGGCTATCTGCTCAGATAGAGAGTCTCGTAGATGCTTAGGGCCAAGCACAATGACCTCGGTTTTTTCAGGGTTAAGAAGCAGGTAGTTTAGTGTCATCCAGGTTTTTATCTCCTTCACACAAGTACTAAGTCTGTCTACTTGATCGCTCTGATCAGGTTTCATTGATAAATACAGCTGAGTGTCGTCTGCATAGCAGTGGAAGTTAATGCCATGCTTTCTGATAATGTTGCCTAATGGTAGCATATAAAGAGTAAACAGAATTGGACCGAGTACCGAACCCTGTGGCACACCGTAAATTACTTTAGAGCATGGTGAGGAGCTCTTGTTTACATTAACAAATTGGAACCTATCAGATAGATAGGATTTAAACCAGCTGAGGGCTGTTCCTCCAACACCTACATCACATTCTAACCTCTGCAGTAGAATGTTGTGGTCAATGGTGTCAAACGCTGCGCTGAGGTCCAACAGGACCAGGATTGAGACCAGTCCATCGCCAGCGGCTAATAACAAATCATTTGTGACTTTAACTTGTACAGTTTCAGCGCTGTGGTGGGCTCTGAACCCTGACTGGAAAACTTCAAATAAGTTATTGTCCTGCAGGTGGCGACAAAGCTGTTTTACTACAACTTTTTCAAGGATTTTAGAGACGAAGGGAAGATTTGAAATAGGTCTGTAGTTTACCAATAGGTCGGGATCTAGATTAGGCTTTTTCAGAAGAGGTTTAATGACTGCATGTTTGAAGGACTGTGGAACATAGCCACTTTGGAGTGAAGTATTTATTATATTAAGAATAGGGTCTATAATTAGGGGAATTGTGTGCAGCTGCTTTCATGTCTTTTCTGGTGCCAGACAAGGGGAGCGTGACTCAAGGGGAACTCTATATACAGATTGGGAACTGCTGCATTAGCCAAGACCACTGGATTCCATTTCTGTATAAGAACACAATTGGTGATCACATTTCAGTAAAGCTTCCTTTGTAATTCTGCTTGTTTTGTAGACATGCATTGTCTCCGTTGTTTCTAATGCTAACATCTTGATTGATGTCACAATAGGCCATGTGGTGGTCTGCCGGGGTAAATGAGGCGAGCTCTGGAGCGATTTGCTTAACTAAAACCTCCATGTGGGCACTTTTAATATGGTAACGTTTTCCTTCATTTCATGCCGTGCTAAGGTTTTTTAAATTATTATTTTCTTGCCTTTTATTCAGCCTATAGTTGTTCAGTCATGGGTTTGTTAATCTAGTTTTGTCCCCCCCCAAAAAACTTCTCCTTTCTCCTCTTTATAATGAGCCTATTCTCTGAAACTAGTGCGCTTATTAGCTTTTACCCTTTTTTGACACTGTTTCTGCTAAATAACATCTAAACTCGAATCATACAGTGGATCCACTAAGCTGTGTCACACTTCCAGGAGGCGCAGGAGAAGCTGTGCACAATGGGACAGTTAGTACATATGCTACTTAGCCTAATTTACATTTTAGTGCCTTTAGGCAGAATTAGCTGAACCTTTTAAACTTAATTTGAGATGTTTGAAGAAATGTTAATGTCTTTATTGTATTTTTGGGTACATCAGTGCACTATTACAATATAGTTGATGCTCAACTCGATAATAACGCTCCCTCAGTCTTTGATGTTGCTTTTAATGGCGGCTGGCAGCCAACTGCAAAGGTGCCTTTACCGCCAACTTCTTTAGACTTTAGACTTTATGCTTCTTCTTTGGTGTTTTATTGCGGTTGGTATCCAAGTTACAATACCCCCATTTAGACTTTTCTGATTATGTGTTTTATTTATACTGATGGGTCTAAAGATCCCGAGAGTGGGCAAACAAGTGCTGCCTTTTTAGAGGTCAAGAAGAGGAACAGATCATCTCTCTGTCTTCACCACGGAACTCATACCGATACGATTAGCGATGAATGGGCTAAATCTAACTTCGTCGCCGCATTGTGGGAGCCTTTAGACTTTATTCTTTAGACGACTTCTTCGGTGTTTTATGGCGGTTGGTGGTCATAAACGCCACCCACTAGACTTAAGTATTCTTTAGACATTAGTGTTTGTAATGTATGTATTCATTGTAGCAGTTATAAGTATGGCACATGTTGATCAGAGCTTGATGCCAGGACTGTGTTTGGGAACTTTTGATGGCTCATTCCTAAAGAAAATGTTTACCAAATTCCAGCTTGTTTGGGTAAACGCCCAACAAAATTGTAATAGTAGGTGTTAAACACCTTCAAATTTCAGAATAATGGCAATGTGTCATTGCAATAACATTTGGAGTTTTTTGTCATCACTGTAAAAGAATAAGACATGGTGGTGGTCTTTTAAATCAGTAAACCAAACTGAGGTTTGTGCAAATTTAAAGGACTTTTTTTGAATGACTAAATTTGTTGCGTTACATTCAAAAGGTCAAATGTAAAACGTGGTGGACAAATTTTGTGGCTCGGCCACACACAATCCATAATACTTAAAGGTTGAATGGACGATTTTTTGGCCCAAATCTGAGTCTTATTTCCTAGTGGCGTGAACTGTCGATTAGTCCTGCGCCGGTCCAGCTGGCAGCCCGGTGCAACGCTCCGCTCTTTTTTCACACTTTTTTCACACTTATGTGCTTTATCTTTTGTATTTTGTAAATATTTTTTCTACTTTAGTTGTACGATCGGGACACGCGCTGGAATCGCTTAATTCAACTTGTTTCGACTTTGTTCTGCTGGATTATTGAGTGTTTTTCGTTGTGTCGTCGTGATGTGCGCTAGCTCTGAGCTAGCCCCCCCCGCCCCACCGCGCTCCTCGGCCACAGCCGCCGTATGGATCGGCGCTGGTGCGTTTATACAAAGGAGGAACTCATGAAACTGCGGAAAACCATCGTCTTACCCGGAGATCGTCACGTTATCCCGGCGGACATCCTAATTTTTCCCCTCCATCCCTTGTTGGGAAATGGGAGGTTTTGTCTATAGGAGTTTTTGTTTATAAGAGTTCTTCTATTGAGAGTGTTTTTTAAACTTCCTATATTCTGTTATCTGTCCTTTTCCTCTGTATCTACTGTGTTGTATCAATGAAATTTCCCCATGTGTGGACAATAAAGGATTATCTTATCTTATCATCATCTGCGTATCAATCATAAAACGCACCTACCGCTCACCTGCAGCCTCGTGCGGATCGTCCCCATGAGCAGCACGTTTCCGCGTGTCTAAGCGCATTGATCTATCATAATATAGTTCCCTCAGTGTACGGGACAAAATGATGACGAGAGATGCGATGCGATCCATCGCGCTAATAAACAAACGCACGTGTGTGTTGTATCAGTCCGCACGGGGAGTGCGCATGTGCACTTCCGCCTGCGTTCTCAAATCGCCGAAAAATCGTCCATTGCGCCTTTAATATAATATTTTTTCATATAACTTTTTATGCCCCCTGCCATTTTCACCAAATGTAAGCTTGGTTAGGCTATTGGCCAGGTATGTATTTGCTAGATCCATTCCAAATCAACCATTATATTATATACTTTGTTACAATTAAATGTTGTATAATTAATGTATTTTGGACAAACTATGTTTTTAATACTCTTTTTTTTTTTTGTGTGTGGGACATTACAATTGAAAGAGGATGGAAAACATGCATGGCAACATCACAAATTATGCTCTAGTTCTTTCTCAACATTTTTTAGAAGCTAGGGGCATTGCAGGATTTGCATCGGTTGAGTGAGAGTTGGCCTAGAGTGTTTGAAGAGGCCAGATGGTCAGATGGTCAGCAGCAGGTAAGCTGGGCAGCACACACCGTGTAAAGAGACACTGCAGCTGGGCCTATTCTGAACTATTGTCTGTTTAGTGAAAGAAACAACACAGATCTTTTGGGGAGTGCTGAGGATTAGTGGGTGAGGGGCGTCCTTCTCCATGTCAAACCCTGGATCTGACAGAACAGTTAGATTTTCAGGATGCTGCTTTGGTGCTAGTATTTTTAAGTTAGCTTAGAAATATATAGATATATATATACATTTATGTCTTCTTGAAGAACATATATCATCTAATAGACCATACAATATTTGCGATTAAGCTAAAAGGAAGTTAATAGGCTATATTTATATTTATTAATTTTCAAAGTTTAGATCCATAAACAAATAATAAAATATATAGTAGCCAACTAAGATGTGCTACTTTTATCACCTTGTGTTTGACAACATTTTTAATAAGCTAATGTGGCCTACATTCTGTATTTTATTTGGTAATGTTATAGCCTAAACTCTTGACAAAGAATTACGCTTTTATTTCTGACTGTCCCACTTTTCAACAACGAACAGGCTTATTAAGTCGGTTCGTTTGTACCGTACATTCAAACGGGAGCGGCTGCCCAAAGGGGAACTTTTGGAACATTCTTACACACCTAAACCAGGCTTTTAGGCTTGGAATGATGTCTTCCTCCATTCGAGGAAAAGCAGCTCTGAAACCCATTTTGAAAAGGCATACAGACCTTTTCTTGTAGACACTGACTGTGAACTCTGCGACTCTGTGTGTGTATTGTAGCGTGTGTGTGGTTGTCTGCTGTTGTGAGTGTTGTTTTTTGAACCAATGCCATTTGCTTGTGATGCCAGTTTCGAAGTGAATGCGCTTTACCGATATTAGTCCTAGCTTAAAGGTGCACCTGCTAGATACGCTTAACGCCACACATTTAAACATGACGAAATAAACAGCACCTTTCAGCAAAGTCTGAAAACATATTGTGGTAGACACCTGATGAAGAGAGGGGATGTGCGTCTTGTTGCATCAGGTTGTAACAAAGCCCCGCCCTAGTCCCACACTGCAGTAACAATGTACTCGGGAGATGCCATTCTGGGTGGGGTGTGCTATTATTGCACATGCCACAAAATAATGGTAATAATAACAATAATATTAATTATAAGCAATGTGCGGTTGCCGCCATGTAATTGTATAAAACTGCCGTTAGGTGGAGCCACAGACTTGGGTTAAAGGGTTATATAACTATCATTTTATCCAACGTGACTCATCTCCTCGCGTAAAATGGCACCCTCTTCCAATGTATGTCACGGAATTTCCTATACGTGTGTTAAAATCAGAATCACTGCGACTAAAATCTTACATTTGCGCGAAAACTGAGGCGGCCGGGTTTCATTCTTCTCCCCCTCGACAGACGTCCGTTAGATCTTTATTACTCACAGTGCGCAATTCGGAAATGAGAGGAAAATCCCTTCCGCACGTACGTTGTAAAATGTGACCCGTCATTGCCCGTCGAATAACGCATCAACTAAACCGACTATTATAGGTGTATTCGTTTATTCCCCCAGGTTTACATCATAAACATGCCGCAGAAACACGCGCACGGAGAAAGCGCGCAGTATTTGCACGATCGCTGATGGAAGTGACGCCTTATTTGGACCCTAGAATAAACCAGAATAAACCAGAATAAAGATCTTATGCCGTTATCCTTGTTTTTTTAGCGCGTCATTATGATGCTTGGGACCGGGGAGTGCATGATGCCGCTTGCCCGCGCGTCTCCAGCCGCCGGCAGGATGCTGCTTGACCCCGGTCCCCGCGCGCGCGTCACCGCCGCCGCTGCGGGTTGGTGGACGTGACACGGAGCACGCGCCGCCTCTCTCCAGCTCATTGCGCGCCTGTGACGTAGGCGGCGGAGGCAGGGCCGTGGTTAAATAGGGCTCCGCTCCCCACGCGCGGCTGCACTCTGCGGACTCTGCTGCGCGGTCCAGACCAGACGCTCACATTCCACTCGCTATTTAAAGAAGGAACCCACCAGATTGTCAGGGTAAGAAGGCGTCTTTGTCTTTCCCCCAGTTTACGGTGTTGCCCACGTTACCGCGATCCGTTTGTGCGTGTTTTTTCTCCCATGGTTTGCGCGTTCTTGGATGGAATGGGATGTGGCTGGATGCGTCTGCGGAATGGACTGATTTGAGGTGGCGTAAAAATGGTGGAAACGGGATGCCGGCCAAAGCGCGTGAGGGCGGGCCGTTTTGTTGGCAGGAAATTAAATAACCAAGAGTTGACATCCTTATGAAATAGAATAGAGTTGTATTGACGATGATGAACCATTTTATTCTGTATTATGGACTATGGCCTGGTTTTATGTGGTGTTTTCTGCCTGGATGTGCTGATGTAACAAGTGCAGCTTCGTGGCCTGTTTGATCCACTTGCTCTGGTGATGGTGCTTGAACTGCCTGAACTGCAATGGCAGAATTTGATACTGTGTGGGCACGGTGCAGCTCTGGTGGTGGCTCATCTGGGGTCAGATTTCAGATGTCTGCTTAATACCACTGGCTCACAGGGGCAGACTGGTTTCAAGGTCCTGCAGGAGCCACTCATTAAATCCTGAAACTATTGATTGAGTTTCAGTTATTATATCGACTTCAATAGGTTCAATATAGGACAATATTTTTGATCATCAGTATTATATTGTGTGTTCATTTTCTGTGGACCATTGGATACATGTTATTAGGTTTGCACATTAACATTCCTCATGATTGATCTGATCTGAATATTATCGTAATATTTTCAATAGTAATGTGTTGTGGCAGGCCTACTACAGTGAAAGAACATTGTGTTCATTATTTGGCACATCACCTCAGGAAGTCTGTCTAGTGCCCTGTCTAGGCGTGCCCTAATCTAGTGCACGCTTTAAGTTGACTTGTAGGAGAGGGATAATTGGATAAGGGGATGTGTAGGTAAGACTGGCCTGGTCAACATATTCTCATATTGAGGTAATATCCTTTTTGAGAGTAAGATTTGTTGCAGCTTGTGGTCAGCTCCACTGCGACAGGACCAGCTGTAACAATGACGTAACAGCAGGGAGCCAGGAGGGACCGTCTGCTGTGCCAAGAAGCAGAAATAGTGGTACATCACAGGGAGTAGTTGAAATGGACAACCCCAAAATGGCGCTATAGAGAACAAACTGTCCTAGAATAGCTTTAAGGAAATCACATGACAGGAAGCTAGAGGTTACACCAAGGTCGGTGTCTATTGTGTAGTAATGATGAAACGCAGGGAAATTCTGACTGTACATTGTGTGTCAGCTTTGTGAAGTTTTCCCCCACTTGCTGTTGAGAAGTCTTCACCAACCCCCCCCCCCCCCCCCCCCCCCCCTCTCTCTCTCTCGTCTGTGACCCTCTCTTTCTCTTACACCTGCCGCCTTTTATCACGCAGATGTCCACCAAGGAGAAGCTCATCAGCCATGTGTCCAAGGAGGAAGCCGTTGGCAGCAGGAACAAAGTGACAGTTGTGGGCGTTGGCATGGTGGGAATGGCCTCCGCTATCAGCATTCTGCTCAAGGTGGGTGAGAGCCAATGGCGCCATGTTCCTAAAAGTGACCGCGAAGAGAGATCTGCGCTAAAATGATTGCCAGTGTGATTCAAGAGAGCACTTCATGAACCAGCATTGCAAACGTGTTGACTCTCATAAGATTATCTAGTCAGTATTAAGTAAATGTTTGCACTTGTATTTTCTCATTGCACCTTCTTTGCATATAATATAGTTAGTTATGCTCTGCTCTTTTCTTACATACATAAAACTCAGCTACATTTTCCTCATCAAATCTTTATTATTATACGTATTTCTCTTTATTATTTTCCTTTATTACAATGTATCATAAGATATTTCTAGCAACGTGCTCAAAATGGTCTTTTTGAATTTGTAACCATGACAAAGCATATCTACAAGCCCTTCCCCTTTGGGTCGAACTGTCAAAACTATGCAAGAAATAAATACTCCAGACTGTAAACAATTACTACAAAATGATAAAGACCAACTGCCTCTTAATGATTGAATATTGTTTGTTTATCAGGATCTGTGCGATGAGCTGGCCCTGGTTGATGTAATGGAGGACAAACTCAAGGGTGAGGTCATGGACTTGCAGCATGGCTCCCTCTTCCTGAAGACCCACAAAATTGTGGCTGACAAAGGTGGGAATAGGAGGAAAGATTGAATCATGTGGTTTAGTCTATTAAGGCGCATTTGAGTTACATTTGTTGTGTTTTAACAACAGACTACAGTGTGACCGCTAACTCCAAAGTGGTGGTAGTTACCGCTGGAGCCCGTCAACAAGAGGGAGAGAGCCGTCTGAATCTGGTGCAGCGCAACGTCAACATCTTTAAGTTCATCATCCCAAACATTGTCAAGTACAGCCCTAACTGCATCCTCATGGTGGTCTCCAACCCAGGTTTGAAAGACATGAACTTAAGTCGTGTTACGATCTCGGAGAATAGACGAATCATTCAGTGTTTCCTGTTATTAGTTGACATCCTGACTTATGTGGCGTGGAAGTTGAGTGGCTTCCCCCGCAACCGCGTCATTGGGTCTGGAACAAACCTGGACTCTGCTCGTTTCCGCCACCTCATGGCAGAGAAGCTTCACCTGCACCCGTCTAGCTGCCATGGCTGGATCGTTGGAGAGCACGGAGACTCCAGTGGTATGCATCGCTGTTAAATGGTATTATTTAAGCACTCAGGGTCATGTAATAGGTTTGTAATAGGTTTGTATTTTGTTCTTAGTGCCCGTCTGGAGCGGCGTTAATGTGGCTGGAGTGTCACTTCAATCACTGAATCCAAATATGGGAGGAGAAGCTGACAGTGAGAACTGGAAAGAAGTTCACAAACTGGTAGTTGATGGGTGAGTGCAGTGTTTGTTTTAAACAGCAATTGTATAGCATTTATGAAATGTATCCAGATCTGTGAAGGTTTTAACAATAAAAATGGCACCATATAAGGCAAGTACAACAGACCCCATAGTAGCAGACCAACCCCTGTGAGGAATGTGATATTGCTTTGTCAAGACTGGCAGACTGCCACATCACATGGTTTCACCGGCTGACCCCTGCTGACAATATTGTGCACAAAGCCATTAATCTTCTCTAATTCTTAATGTTATTATCATTAGTCTGTTAGTGTATTATACAGGACAGTGGCAAGGATGTGTTTAAGACATATTTATGCCTGACCCACAGAGCGTATGAAGTCATCAAGCTGAAGGGCTACACCTCCTGGGCTATTGGTCTGTCTGTGGCTGACCTGGTGGAAAGCATCGTAAAGAATATGCACAAAGTGCAACCCGTGTCCACCCTCGTCCAGGTAAATATATGTTGTTTATTATTCTCTGATATTTCTTATGCTATAAACCAACACTCACACTGTCTTTCTCCATCAGGGCATGCATGGAATCAATGAGGAAGTCTTCCTGAGCGTACCCTGTGTCCTGGGTAACAGTGGCTTGACTGATGTGATCAATATGACCCTGAAGCCCGCTGAGGAGCAGCAGCTGAGGAAGAGTGCCGAGACTCTGTGGGGAGTACAGAAAGAGCTTACTCTGTGAGAGGACTTCTACTGGCCACAGATCACTCCTACATATACTAAAAGTGACCATGCAACAGCTGCAATAGACCAGAATTATCAAAAGGTGTCTAGTACTTATAAACGTTTCTCAGTTCATGTCATTAATTTCATGTCCCTATTAGCACATTTTTCCTTCCAAGACTGAAATTAACTCAACGTAAAACATTATTGTGTACTGTATTTGTATGTTACTGTATGTCACTGTACTGTTTATACTGCTGCACTCCCTGCTTCTAGATTGTATTTTTGTGTATGTGGTTGTTGCCAGTTGGTCATTTCCATTGTTAATCTCTGTTTTATTTTTATCCACCACAAAATGGTGACATTCCATTCTCTGTGAGAAAGGTGTCCTCTGCACTCAATCATAAAACCGCTGCATATCACTGGGCCAGTCCTTGTGATGCTGAAAGTATGGAAGGTCATCAAGAAGTTCTACTTTTAGTAAACCTTAAGTGCACTGATACAGCTATACTACCATACATACAAATTATTTAACTCGATAGTGTAAAACGCAGAGATAAGAGATTCAATCGGAAAGACTCAGCTCAGATAATCTTGAGATGGTTAACAATCTGAAAAGGTGTTGTCTGTGCACCATAAACACCCCAGAGTTAAGGTACAAATTCAGGTAAAATGTCGCTGATGGTGATGGTATTTATTTGTTTATACTGAGCTCTATGTTTTGATGTTGCATTAGAATTCTATTTTAATCAGATCCGAGTACCTGTGGTGGCAGCTGTACATCCAACGTTTATTTTGCTGTGACATCAAATAAATGCCAGAATTACAGGACCTGCCTTTGTCTCTTTGTGTTTGTTTGGGAGCAGCTGACTCAGCCCAGTGCAGCGGCTCGTGCTGGACAGACCAAACACTGTCGTACAGAACTAATGCATGAAAACGAACAACAATTTACGACAGAGACTTTATTTGATTGACATTAATGTAGAGAAATATAAATGTTTCGTATGGGTGTCAGAAAGTAATAAACAGATGCTCTATAATACAATTCAAAGTGCATTTAGTAAAAGGCTAATTCAAACCAGTCCATAAAATATCGTCTGGATTAATACAATAGTTAAAACGTGTACCATCACAGATCCCAGAGATTCAAAGACAGACACCATGGAAAAGAAATGAAACATTAAAAGTAGAAGCACACAAAATAAATGTTTCTTTCAGCAGATGTACACATAATCTTGCAAAATATTTATGGGTGCGAGTAAAAAGTAATTACAAGTTTTCTAGCGATAATGTGTTTCGGGCCATAAGCAGTCATTGTACGGTTTTCCATATGACGTAAAAACATCCTTGGATACTGTACATGCCTGATAAAATGTATGACTTCAGCTTTTGTCTGTGAGGTGTCGTTCCAGCTTTAATGTGATCCCACAGCAAACACCTTTTTTGCTGTGGGATCACAACAAAGAGTAAAACACCAACACCAAAAAATACCAGCGTGTACGATAAAACATCTCTACGTCTATTTACTACAAAAGGAAACAAATGACATTGTTATGGTTGAAGTATATAAAATTTCCAAATACAGAGAAGGACAGGAGAAAAAGAAAAAATATTTTTGTCAGTGTGGGTCAATAAAGGTCACTGAGGCCCGCCGTCTTTCTAGCTTTCTGCATAAGGGCACGGAGCTGGAACTGCTTTCTGGAAAGAAGTCGAACGTGCTGCAAGAGAGAAGACAAATAATAAGCAACGTTTGGGGATAGTCTGAACTATAAAGTTGGGAAAAGATAATGCACCTTGAGGAAAACCTCCAAGTCTATGACGCCCCTGCGCAGCGCCTCTCCCAGGTAGAAAATGGTGTCTTCAATGGCGTTTTCTTCAGCGTAGAGGTTCAGGATTTGCTTGTAGAGTGGAGCAGTGGGCACTATAACATCATCAATGTCATTGTTTTCTGACTGATTCTCCATCTTCTCTAAGGCCTCCGTCAGCTCCTCATCCTTTCTCTTCAGTAGCTCAATGTTTCGGTCCACTTCAGACTGGAGAAATAATGACAATGACATAAACAAAGACACACAAGAAAAGTTCAATATTTCAAACAACATGCGTACCACTTCCTGGTCAAGTCTTGAGACCATTTCTTCAAGTTTTTGATGGCCCTTTTTTAGATCCTCCTCTGTTCTTTTCAAAGCATCTAGTTCAGCCTGGGCTCTGTCCATTTCCTCCTTCATCCTCCAGCGAAGCTTATCACTCACAGCAGAGATCAGAGATGCCCGAATGGTGTCCTCCCCAATTGTGCCATCTCTGTTTGGGCCTGTAGACAAATTAAATGTAAAGTAAGAGCATTTAATAATCTAAGATTGTTTATAAGATGTTATTAGTGATTCTGAATTGCATATCATACCACTATTTTTTTTTTTTTCCCTTTACAAAATAATAACCGTCCAAAAAATGCCACGCCAGTGTGTAAATGTACACACTATCATGTACCCTACATTCTAAACTTTGAGAACAAAGTTTTATATATCAAATATCAAATTTAGCCCAGATTTAAATAGAACATTAACAAATGCCATGATGTGTGGTTCTTTGTGTGTGACTGTAACAACACTAAATATAGGACAGAGCTGGGTGTACAGAGAGCCCTACACCCGTCTCCCCTTTGGCCTTTATGCACCCCACTCTTGTTACACCAATGACCTTTAATTTGCTCTTCAGAACACCAAAGTCATACAGGGGTTCATAATGTTGCACTGAAAAGATCAGCACTTGGGACGGGTCATCTAAAGAGCAACAGATTTAAGAAAGGTGTGGCATCATGTGACTTACATAACCTTTATTACCATAATAAATACGGGTGGGATTGAATTTAGAAACGTCTTTATATCAACTATTGTGTAGCCACGGGAATGGTTGCATGTTTATAAAAGGTGTAATATGAACTAACCCTTAAGCTTCAGTATAAAAAACTTGCATAACACATTATACATACCAACGGTTGAGACTGGGGTCTGAGAGGGGTAATGTCCTTGGCCAGCAGAGGCTGGATATGAGTTTCCTCCTGGATACTGGTAGCCCGGATAGCCTCTACAAAGAAAGAGATTACAAAATTAACACTAATATTTTTTTCGTCTTTTTTATTAGACAATTATATGCTCTTTTTGATATATTTTGCTACTATTATTATTCATTGTTTCATGTTGCACCTAGGGATGTCACGATATGAAATTTTAGATTATTATGAGGAGAAATATCGCAATTTTATGAATATTTACAATTATCATCAAAGAGAAAGGAAACATTAATATTTGATTTTTTATGTTTAAACTTGCAAATACTCCTGTGAGAGGAAATTCACATTTGTTTTTTAACAATTAACCTGCCTACCATTTACTACAGCAGATATTCTCCTCTGCCCTCTCTCTCCTTCTTTGAGCCTTTGTGTTCCATGGCTTTCAGCTCAAGCTGAGCAGCTGCTTTGCGCTCCAGAGCCATCAGCGGTTCCTCTCGCTCTGCCTTGTGTAAACTCATGAAGCAGCGACATAAAACAACTGTACTCGTGCTGACTGTAGCCCGCTTGACTCTCACTAGTGTGGACCTCCGTGTGTAACGGGCCGGTTGTTCAGTGTGCCACAGATATGACTACGATAGGCAATCATTATAAACAAGACAGGGCTTAGGGCGACACACACGTGTGTGCGCACGCTGCCCATAACTAGTGTAGACCCCCGTGTGTATCTGACCAGTCGTTCAGAGCGTTTAACCAGTCTTGTGGACACGGTGGGCTCCGTTCGACACACACGTGTGCATGCCTCGCGTTGCGCCTGGAGACATTTCTGCGGGATACGGCAGGTTCAAATAACCTATATAATGATGGTAAATGACAAACCAGTTAATATTGACATCCCTTGTTGCATCTTCCTAGGTTGTGAATTCTATTCACTGAAGATGGCAATAAACCCCTTTCTGATTTTGATTATCATCCATACCTGCTGTAAATGTTGCAAAACCAGTGGTTGAGAAACTCTTTGTCACCACCAGTATCTAAAGACCACAGGTAAATATCCCATTGTGTGCGTATTAAAGGCTTTGACAAACATCTTACCCTGGGCTGGGATTTGGGCCGTAAGGAGAGACGGCAGGCATTCCAGGCATGTAAGAAGCTAAGGTCAAGAGAATAAAAGTCTACTGTTAGATAGGAGCAATTTTGCAACAATTACAAAGCTTTGTGGCTTATAACCTATAGTGTTAGCACCATCTAGTGTTGAGGTCGAGATACATAATTATATATAGTTATATAGTTCCTTAACATTTTAAACTGCCTAAGATATCTTGGTTATACATGGTTAAATCCCTTGATGGAGAGAATCTCACAACATTAAAATCATTTTCAAAGAAATTACATTTAGCAATTTAACCCTTATAACTGACAAAAAATACCATATGACAGACATTCTGAAGCATTATTTTTATGAAAGAGGAGCAAACTAGACTGCATTATTCTTCAAGAATTTGATACGAGTTTCTGAGATAAGCTCATCTTTTGTTGAACTCACGGTTAGGAGGTCCAGCTGCTTGAAAGGCCTGGTATGGCGCCTGTGTGGTGGGACGTGAAAACACTGGGGGTTCCTCTCCAAACACCACAATCATCACCTGGATCAGGCCATAGAGGTCTGACTGAGGCTGGAGACACAGTACAAGTCAATTTCCTCATCCTCAGTATATAAACAGTAAATATGACTACTTACATGCTTCCATTCATGAAGGTAAGGCAGATAGATCTTGCCATTGGCATCAATGTGTTTTCCAGTTTTAATCATCATTGCACTTGTAGGTTTGACAAAGCAAATGGGAGGGTTGTAGGGGTATGTGTCTAGCAACCATAAGCACACTGGGATGTTGTAGACATTACCTACAGGAAAAGAGACAGTCAAAGGGAAAATTAAATTGTTGCACTAAATCACAAATTAAATCAATGCATACTAATAGAAAATAGAGATGGTAGAGATTTTTTTTTAAAAATGATTTGGTCAATTAACCAAAGAGTTCCAGTATAATTGTAAGAACAAAACATAAAAGGTAAATCTAAATAAAGTGTTTTAGACACGTTGGCGGTGAGATAGACATATTGTATGTTACTTGGACATGCTCTATAAATATTTGACTAGTCGTAAAATTGTGAGATATCTTCTAATTTTAAATCATGTATGATATCAGTCACAGAGTTGCCCATGACGTTCTCAAGGCAATAAAGTGCTCTCTTATCTAACCAGATGGCCATTAAAAAAACAATGGAAACTTGCATTACCTCTGTAACTCACAGGAACTGTTCCAGTCAAACTCATCAAATCTCTCGATGAACCATCATTGAACACTACAAAGCAAGAAAACAAGTTAATTTACAAAGCAAAACAGTTGCAATATTGTGTTTCTTACCATATGCATCCATTAATGGCTTTAGGTCTTTGTAATTGGTGATGACATTAATAATCTCCCGAACAGTTAAGTCTCTGTATTTATATTGCTGGAACGGAGAAAGAATAACATTTTAATGCAAATATAATTACGTCAAAATAATGCAAATGAATGTATTACAACAGAAAAGGGTAAATATTATTAGCAGATGTTACATAACGTCACGATATTAGTGTGGTAACATGATCAAATAATGCTCTTGAACAATTGTATTATTGTTTATCCAGGAAATAACTCGTTCTTTTGTGTTTCCAAAACTGAGGAAATGTTAGCCTGGTTTGTCACACCCCCGCCATGATTGAACTCCTAAAGCTTACCTTAAGCATTTTCTTCAGGGAGCCCTCGTTGACAACAGCCATGGTTCAGAATCGGTGTGTGTTATTTGTGAGAAAATTCCGAAGTTAAGAGTTCACTGAATTAGCTGACTGGCACAAGCTAAGGCTAACTAGCAGTAAGATAGCTGATGCTAGGCTAACGTACGCTAGCCCAGCTTTGGGCTCGGCAACAGTGCGGGGTTGTTGTGTGTATTTATGACCACTTCGTTGTAAATAGACAGTTGTATCAAATGTAATTAGATAAAGTCCAAGCACACGATCCGCGAAAAATGTCCAATCGTCAACAACAGGAGCTTCCGGCTTATTTTGACGGCGTCCGGTGAACTGTTACGTCACATCCGGCACAGTTCTGAAAGCGCAGCTGATGCGCTTTGATCAGGCTTTGATGTACACGCTTGTCTTTTTGCTTTATTTGTCTTGATGCTGTTTAGATGTGTTTGAGGAGAAGGAGCACGATTTCCTTTTCTCCCTTTCTCTCTCTCTTCCCTCTTTCTCTCTCTCCTTTTTTTTTTTTTTTTTTTCCTTTTTGGAATATAGCGTAACACACAACAATAGCTAGCTTTTTTCACTTAATTTTATTTTATTTATATTTTATCATATTAACATTTTATTATCTTATTTTTATCTTTTTATTTTTATCTATTTTATTTTATTTCCCCCCTCCATTCCATATTATACGACGAGTTTTTGTTAATAAGAGTTTTTTTGTTTTTGTTCATAAGAGTTCTATTAAGAGTGTGTTTTTGAAACTTCCTATAATCTGTCCTTTCCTCCTGTTTCTACTGCGTTGTAACAACGGAATTTCCCCTTGTGTGGACATGAAAGGATTATCTTATCTTATCTTATCTTATCTTAATAAGATAAATTGAGTTCCTACTAAATAATTAGAAATGATAGTAGCATTATTACCTTTCACTTTTTCTTTCCTTTTTAATAGCTCTGTAGCCATGTAAGTAGGCGTAACAAACAAATATGCCTTCCCCTTATGTTTAGATGTTTAGATGACAGCAAAGTTGGGATCAAGTCCTTACCTTGTCACAAGTTGGTAAACTCCCAAGTCCTATGCTTTGTATTTCAAGTCCTTGATGTCTTAACACTATTAGTCGACCTACGACTGCTTGTACTCACAATAATACCCAAGTCTACATATTAATCCTGGGCTGTGCTCTGGACTCGGTGCAGGAGGTGGGGGACAGAAGGGTCCTGGCTAAACTCACATCTATGCTGGACCATGAGTCACTCTGCAGGACACTCTGTCCGCTCTGGAGAGCAGCTTCAGTGAGAGACTGATCCACCCTCGATGTGTGAAGGAGAGGTTTCACAGGTCTTTCCTTCCTGCTGCTGTCAAACTCAACAACAAACACTGTTAGCCCTGAACATGTGTCACTCATCTTCATAATCATGTGCAATACTGTAATATTCATATGTAATACTGTTTTGTCAATATACTCTGTTCATATAACAGCTGTAAATAAGAGTGTCACTATTTTCATTATATAGTATAAGAGGTTTTTTATGAGTTTCATAAGAGTGTTTTTATAAGTTATCTGATTTTTGTTTACTTCTGTGCCTACTTTGTGTTGAAACACTGGAATTTTCCCATTGTGGGACAAATAAAGGCTTATCTTAATTTTTGTCACATATTCACCCTATTTTGTCCCAAAACCTTCTCTAAGGCAGAACCAGTGAGGGAAAGTCACTGGGCTTAAGTTTGAGTTTCCAAAAGGCGTCTCAAGCATTGACTATAGTCCATTCCATTAAGTTAAGCCTCAGGTCATCAAAGCAGTGACGCCACTCCAGTTTGACCTGACTTAAGTATGTCACAACTTTCAAGACCACATCACCGACAGGCCGGTGTTAGACTCTCTTCTAGTGCCAAGTGAGCGACCATGGAACCATGAACCATGTAAAAAAAGCCAGGTGTTTGAATTGAGCTGAATAAATAATCACCATATCTATCATTTTATTTGTTTAATCAAGACAACTCAGAGAAACAGTAGGAATACTAATGATATGATTATATTAATAATAAAAAACACTAGTCTAGCAGTTGGTTTCATGATCTTTGAAAGGTTGGCCATCGTCTTTGGGTACAAAGAGATATGAGCGTCCATCTGGTCTGGAATAAATGTTATTATCTCTGTGGAACAGGAACCAACCTAAAATGTATTTTGTTATCAGACATAGGCATAGTACAGAAGTAGTAATATTGCAAGATGCATATAGCCACTTACATGATGCTTGCTCAGGATCTGGATATGGCTTCATGCAAACAGGTGGAAACTCCCCAAACATTGCAGCCATCACCTGCAGTAAGCTGACAAGATCACATTCCCCCTTTGTGGAGAGGGAAGACAAGACACCAGTGATTCATTACAGTACAGTAAAAGTAAAACGGTACAGTAAAAATACAATTGGGTTACTGATTTCTTACTGGTTGCCACTCCTCTAAATATTGCAGCAGGACTTCCCCATTACTGGAAACAAATGATCTTTTAACAATCATCATTTCTTTGGTAGGTCGGACGTACACAATAGGAGCACTTTGAGGATAGCCTTCCTCGAGCCACACACACACCGGGATGTTGAAAGTTTTGTCTCGAACACAAAAACAAAATAACTTAAATAATAATGGAGCAGTTAACTTATGATCGAAGGTTATTGCTAAAAACAATACTCACCTCTATATAATGTACAAATGGTTCCAGATAGACACATCAAATCCCTGGTGATGCCGTCATTGTATACTACACAGTAATGAAAAAACGTAAGTTACACAACATCAGTCATATAACAGTCATATAACACTCAAAAAGATCTACTCACCATATTTATTCATCTCAGGCGTAAGGGTTTTAAAACTACGCAATGCTGTGTCTATGTCTTCGGCAACAACTGTCCGAAGGTAGGTCTGTAAAATTAAACTATTAACTTTCAGTAGCACATAATGACTTATTATTTAAATATTGTCTCACCTTTGGAAGCATCCATTTAATCTTCTGCTTAGATGACATGATTACAGCTCAAAAAACGTTCAGCTTTTCTCCAGTTTGTGTATCAGAGAACTCAACACGGGCAATGTTGTCTGCAGTTTTGGTTAAACATCTAACTACTTTTATGACTATTTATGGCCAATGACATATGGTACACATCAGAAAGCCTAAAAGCAGCATGTAGACCAGGGAGAAACAACTATGGCGTCTCACTGTAACCTAGATAAACTGGTTATATACCCATATACAGAAAGTGTGATGTGTAAAACTACTTATGTATGCCACTGAATTATAATAGTTAATCAAGTAAAATAACTAAGCTATGAATAGTAGAAAAAGCTGAGTCCAGATGACTACAACTGAAGCTTTTTCTACTATGGAACACGCCTGGACGAATGAGGGATTACACCGACCTAAGCTATGAATAGTACAAACAGAAAGTGACACGTTTGTTTGCATATCTAGTTTTTTATTTAATTATATTTTAATTTTGTATGACAATATACTGGTACATAAACATACAGTTTACAATTAAGCATTCCCACATCATGGGAAATGAAAAGAATAGAAAAATAAACAAAGGCATTACATAATATCAGTAGCAAACAAATACCATGGAATGAAAACCGATTCTCGAATAAATTCTGGTCTTATTGGTTAAATACAGTCAAACCAACCTTTCTATATCCTCTCAAATTTCTCAATTTCTAGTTTTAATGTCAGTTAAAGTCAGTTTCTTCATAACAAAGAAATCCTGCATGACATCAACCTAGTATTCCTATATTGGAGCATCTGCCTTTAACCATTTTATTGTAATTATGTTTTCTCCTGCAAACAGTATCATTTTAAACATTGTGATAATTCAAATAAAACAAAATCACAAATACAACTATTCAAAAGTAAAAAGGAGGCCTAAATATTTTTGATAGCTAAAATAATGCTTTTAAGTACTTTCTCCACTTCTTCGCTGACCAATAGTACTGGTACTTATGTACTCTCAAATAGATTCACCTGCTCACCATTGAGAAAGGAACTAAACATATTTGGCATATTGATGTAGTGTTTAAATAGTTATTTGGCATCCAATGTTTTGTGCAGTCATGTGTATTATGTAGGCTATGTACTCTCTTTTTGGGTAATGACCTCTTCAAACTATTATGACTATTGTATTATTGGTAATGGTTTTCTGGTTAAAATATAAACGGTCCCGGGATGACTAAACCAACATTTGCAATAGTACCATGATCACTCATTGGTGCCACTCCCTTGTCTTATTGTACCAAACAAGACAATAAACCCCTTTATGTCGCAACACATGAGAACCGCCTCTAGATGGCAGCAAATCATTGAGAACATCTATAACATAAACGTGTAACAATGTGCACTTCTCAACTTCTGGCAAATATTAAGCGTTGTTAAAATTTTAAAAAAGAAAGAAGAAAACGGACTTTAGGTCTTTAAAAAAAGGACAAAATAAATTTTCATCTTTACATCTTTATTACTGCCACATCTGTAAAGAGTATATACATCTTAAATAGCTAAAACAGTTGACATTTTCACATAGTCCTTCCACACCTTCATCCACAATAAACAAGGGACAAATATCCCTCGGACCCAGAGCATCTTTGTGCAAAATCCAAAAGTGTGTCATGCGTGCCAGTTGTTTTATTTATTTTTAACATATACTTGATGTTTGTTGGCCGATTCTGACAACATGACACTGCACCTCTAAGAGTATAATTCTGCATAGCTTTGTGGTAGATTGGAAATGGATGTGAACTTCCAGGACATTAATCAATCCTTTCTTCTTCTCAACAAAAAATCATTACGTACAATGGGTAAAATTTTTATTTGGAGGATGTCATATCTAAAAGTAAGTATCTAAGTGAAAAAAAAAAAGGAAAAAGAAATGCAACCTTGTTAATATTTTGGAGCAATTTTTAACACTATTTACAGACATTCACAGTTCTCATCTTTGCCAGTTAGAAAATAAACAAAACTCAAGCGCTTACAATAATAACTACACTCATTATTAATGCCATGAAATGTTGAAAGTTTGTTATACGGGGAATCCATATCTCTAGTTTGCACAAAATAAGATTTGATTTGAAAAAAAAAAATTCAGCCATGATGACCAACTAGTTTGTACCAGTTTCCATAAAAAGTGTAGATATTCCAAAACCCATCATTGGGTCAAATATATATTTTTAATCATAATAATAATCATCATTAAACAATAACATCTTAGCATTATTAAAATTCACTTTAGTGTTATGTGAGGTTTTCTTGTAAAATTCTACATAGAGCACATCTCATCATAATTCTGCAATTTTTAGTTACACACAAACATAAACCAAACAAGACAGCAAAATCCACAGAATCTGCTGCTTACATGAGGTACAAACGAGCCAACTAATAAGGCAAAGTAAACAGTCTTCAATCGGGCATTAAGTAGAGAGCACTAGTTAGGCCATAGTAAGAAACAAAGGCCTCAGAACATCCTTTACCTTTTGACCTGCGCACAGTAGATCATGTTGCGACAGAAAGAGTAGACTAAAGGGGTATACATTTTACCAATACACCCAGGATTGTATAAAGGCTACATTTCTGGACCCTGATTCCTGAGCACACTATGCAAGATAATATACAGTCTCAAGGCTGGAGAAACAGAAAAACCAAGGCCAATTAAATATGCAAATAAACGCACAGGCAGATCATTTGTTTTGGTGATCTTGCAAGGGAAAAGGCCAAGGAGAGGACAAAATAAGCCTCACTTTACAAACCAAAAGGCTTGTTTCGGGATGCCTCATACACTGTACCCAAGTAGCAAAAAAATATTAGATTGGATTAGATTAAGATCTGGAAACAAGGGAACTCGATCTATTGCACCGGATTCTAAGTACATACACTTGCCATTACAATTCCACAAAAAGAAGAAGGCAGCTTTGTGATTGAGAACAAAGAGGATCTCCAATCAACATAACTCACCTCAAAAGGAATTCTTACTATGACTGACTGATTATTAAAGGGTCAGACGAGGTACAATCTAAAAAAAAAAACAACTTTTACTCACACAGTGCTCTGGGACATTCTGTTAATAAACTGGTCCATTTCAAATCTCTTTTTCTTTTTTTTTTACCACAAGGCTAACTTAAAACAACAACCAACATAGTCATTGTTATTGAAGTTTCCATTCCTTGTGTCGAGAATGAAGGAGGCACTACACAGGGGGAGAAAACAAAGACAGGTAGTGTGCCAACATAGGAGGCAATGGAGCAACTTAAAGTTTATTCCAGTCAAATCCTTTTTCGTTCTAGTAGGCAACCAGGAAGAGGAGGGAAGAGGAGTAAGAGATACCTCCTTAAAGACCAGTGTTGAGACTGAAAACAACAAGTTAGCAGGAAACTTGTGGCACTCACTAGTGAGAATACATTGGAGTTGACAAGAGTCATTAGTGGTGTTGCTCGTGAGGTCGTGGGCGGTCCAAAAATAGAGGTCCGCAGCAGGCCAGTTAAGCTAACCATTCAGGCAACTGTCCAAGTTCTCCCAGGTCTGACAGCCCTTCATCCAATCATTGTCCTCCATTTTGAAAAGTTACCATTGTGTTATAGCGTTCATCTTCAAGTCCATGCTGCCAATATAAACCATTGCAAGTCTTCTAAATGTGCACCATAGGCTGTGGAAAAAAAGAGAAAAGCTAGTTTAGTAAGTAAGTGATAAAAGGTTTTATTACCTCTTATAGTGTTGTAGGAGTTGTATAGGGTGATCCACATGTTTTCTAACCATATAAAGTATGTTAACCATTCGTATAGTCATGGCCAAACTACAATGGACAAGCCATTCTTTGCCATTTAAAATGATGAGAATTCTGTTAAATATTAACCAGGTTAGAAATTTGGACTAAGACAGAAATCTTGTTAGCTTTAATTGAATCGACAAGTTACTGTCTCCAATTTAAGAACAAAAAGCGCTTAGTTTTATTACAAGGAACCCAATACAGAGAGATACTTGAAACCAGGTCCTAATACTATTTATAGTATATATACTGCATTTCCTGTTAAAGGCTTCCCACCTGCATCAAGACACTACACAGCGGCAGCTCATACAGTCCTGGCCACTTTCGTCGGGCGGGTTCAGCTTCCGCAGCTTGTGCTGTCTGATCTCCCGGACCAGTGTATAGAAGGCGTCCTCCACTCCCTGCATAAAGCAATAAACCAATTAGCCAAGGTCAAATCAAGCATTCTGAATAATATCTATTATTCTGAAAAGGTTTTGATAGGAGGAAACATTGCCATGGTAATACTCAATTCAGAGTATTACCGGTAATCAAAAATCATTTAATGTCCATCTACTCTTCTGATTGCTAAATGCTACCCCTTCCTGTAACATCATAATGTGCAGAGTGATTCAGAGACAGTGGGAGCTAAGAAACATGTTCTTAAGAGGCTGTTTTTATGGTTCCTCCGCCACGCCAACCTGGCTGACTCACTACTCTGCTGTACAATGAAATGTTCCCAGCATCAACAAACATTGCAAGTTGTTATAAAGCATTGTGACTCTTTAATATATTACATTTTAATGCAGGTAGTCAATATTCTATAACTAAATACATTTTGAAGGTATTTTTCTCGTCACTGTTGAGTTGTGAAAAATGTAAGAGCATGTGTGGCCGTTTGTTTACCTGCCGTGTCTTTGCCGAAGTCTCGATGTATGGGATGCCGTAGGAGCGGGCTAGTTCCTGGGCTTGCCTGGTTTCCACAGTACGCACTGGGAGATCACACTTGTTGCCTACGAGCACCATGGGGACGTCATCGGAGTCCTTTACTCGTTTTATCTGCTCTCTGAAAATGAAACAAAGGAATGGTTTGACATTGCTGACATGGCATGACTATCATTACTGTGATATTGATGGACAAAAGTAATAAATGAATAAAAACCACTGCAACAAACATGGCAAACTTGTATGCGCGCTTTCCACACAAAAAAAGGAACAAAAAGCTGAATTCTGGCTCAAAGTGTGCTCCGACAAGTAGCAGCATGGAAGGATGGGTCAAAAGCGGAAAGGTAAACCACTACTTCAAACCGTTGTCAGGTGTTGGTTCTACAAATATTGCCGTTAGCCCCCTGTGGAACATCCATATTGTTTTCTTTAGAAACCTATTGGATCCAAAAGCAGCACTGACAGTAGGCACCGCAGGAGAACCACGCTCTACTGGGACCCCGAGGAGGCGGCCCTGATGGCGCACTGCTGACTGAGTGGAGCGGAGAGACGGGCAGAGGGAGGGAGTGCAGCACAACAGGCAGCTAGCAGCATTACCTCATCACTACAGCAGAGCGGAGGGGAGAGGGTCAAATCAATCCATCAGCTACTTTAGCCACAGCACGGCAGCATGATGCACTGGCCACTACACAGAGGGAGCCGGGCCCATCTGCAGCCAGTGCCACTCGGAGACGCGTTTATGACCGCATTTGTGCTAAAGTGATGTCAAGGCACACTGTGGCTACTCCCGGCTGGGGTAGCAATACAGGTATTTACAGCCTACGATGGCAGTGAGAACATTGGATTTGTTTTAAAGGAAATGTAAAACGTATTTGGCAAACACTTAGTGACATATTCAATCAGGATCTATCAATCTATGTAAAATCCATGCCATAAACACCAATTTAAAAAAGGATATAAATGTTAACTCCATAGCCAAATAATATAAATAAAAAAGCAAGAAATGTATATGTACATTTTAATTAAGGAGGTTTTTAATGCTATATGCTCATCTTTCATAGCAATTTATTGACATCGTTAGCAAAAATCATCATCATCATCAGTATGAATCAATCCATGTTCCTAATGATTAATGATTGCTTTTGGAAGAAAACTATGTGCAGTGCGGCTTTATAAACACTAACCGCTCGGAGCTCCTTAACGATTTTTGAATAACTACAATGTTCTCACTAAGCAGGCTTCCCCTTCTTCCATTCAACCTCAAAATCTTTCACAAGTGTTCCTTTGCTGCCCTGCCAGCAGTGCTCAAGCTGTTCCATAAAAAGCCTGACAGTGGGCCAAACAAAAGAGTGCTAAAAAAAACCAACAACGTCCATGCAAAGCTGTGTAATAGTAGGCCACAAAGGTAATATGCAGCCTCTTTACGAAGTGGGATTGTTGCAACTTGCCGTAGCAGTCAAATGTACCCTAAACTCTGCCTTGGTTTACCTCCTTCCCCATTTCTTCTAGTCTGTGTTTGGGCGTGCTCTACCTCTCTGCCCAAATCTTCTAATTGAGTCAGGATCGATTCCCTTGGCAGCAACTCTGAAGCCTCCAGTTGGGGGCTGAGCTTTCTTTAGTCACGGTAAACGCTACAGCATGACATCACCAGACTGCTGCAGGGAGCTGGCACTTGCATGAGGTAAATGTGCACAAAACAGCTCTCCCTTCAGAGACCACGGGAGTCCCTGACAGCAGTGCAAGTGCAAAACGGCAAACTCTGCTAAAAGCTTTTGAATTCACTATATCCAGCACTAGACACGTTTAAGCGTTTTTACTTTTCACTTTAGGGCAGTACATTCTCGTAAATCACCAAAGAAAGTTCCTATGTTCGTGAATTCTGTTCATTGACAATGGCAATAAACCATTTCTGATTCTGATTCTTAAGACCTTTTGTGTAAACAGATAATCAAAAAAGTTACATTATTAATCAAAAGGAAATGATAGATTTATACATTAGAAAACTGTGGCTTGATTAGGTTTTTATTAACCAACTTTGTTGGACGTGTAATTTATTTTGTGACTTGTATGCTTTGATTTTCTTCCTACAATCATTTAATTTATTCCTTCCTGTCACAGTTAGCCACATACTGTGACATGAATTGACAAAGTAGATGAAGTGTCTTGCCCATTGGTGCAACAACAACATTTTGGGGTGAGATTTGAACCCTGGCTCTAACATTTTCCATTTCCCACTGAAGTAAAATCCTAAAACATGAACTTTATAGCACTTTGGGACTTGAGAAAAATCAACACTCCTTCATGAAGCGCCTGCATATTCCCGTCATCATTATCGTTAAGCTTGGGGTCGATCTCTTGCCCGCACCTGTACTGATGGATGTCCTCGAATGACTTTGTGTTATTGATGGCAAAGACGCACAGAAAGCCCTCCCCCGTCCTCATGTACTGGTCTCTCATGGCGCTATACTCCTCCTGACCCGCTGTGTCCAGAATGTCCAGCAGGCACGTCTCCCCGTCAATCACCACCTGCTTCCGGTACGAGTCCTGTGGGAAAACAGACAAAAGTTATGAACAATCATTTCTATAATCGTCCCTACTGACCGCCAGAGCACTGAATGATCATTCTTTGGCATGATGATGATTCAGTTATTAAAGCATCTTCTATGGCTGTCATCCGAGCTTCATAGAACCGTGGTTACTTTTGATATACATTTCACTTTCACTTGTTTACTTGGTATTTAAAGAAATTCATTTAACTACAATTCTACATTATACTGTATGCCAATTCCATCCATCCATTTTTCTACCGCTTGTTCCCTTGTATGCCAATTCATTTAAGTCAATTCAGCTTTTACGTGCATATCTGGACAGAGATTGAATGCGTTACCACTAGATGTTTCACAGATATTTGAGTGGTCAACAGAAAAATGAAATACACAATCTTCAGTTTAAGACATATAAAAGGAATATAAATTGAGAGAAAACCCCAAAAACTATTAAATTATCCTGGGAGAGTGTGATAAAATGTGAATATATGATTATATTTCTGTGATGCATTTTATCTGCATAATAGTGATATTTTATCTGCATCATTAGTCTAAGAGAAGAACGGGTGTGTGACAAACTGCATTTGTGAAGGGGTCGTAAAGATGGGCCAAAGGATGTTTACCCTAGGGGGGTGACAGCCCAGAGGAGTTTGGGTAACGTTTACCCAAGGCTTGATCTCTAGGAAAAATACCAGCTGTAAAACAAGTGCCTTGATGTGAAGCTGACCAATGAGAAATGTGACCCGCCTATTCCAGAATATCTAATAAAACCAACCAGCATGGGAAAAAACGGGGTGAGACGCAGGAGGATCACGCAGGCTGCTTACCACAGCTTGCGTGATCAGTCCCCGCGTTTTCTCCCAAGCTTGCCATACAAATGTCTGATATTTCTGTGTCGTTTTGTTACGGAATAGCATCGGTGTTTGTCTGATTCCATGATAGAGAGATAAAGGAGCTCGTCGACGCCTTAATCATGACCTACAATATAGTGCTTAGGATTTTCTAACCCCGTAATTGTGTAGCCCTATAGTAGACTAGAAAGGTTTCATTATTTGAGGTGATTGCTGTCATTGATCCTGTAGGGCGGAGCATGAGATCAGAGGAGGGCCGGTATCAGACCCAACGCTCAGTCTTCTAGCGTGCAGCTACAAAAAACATGGAGTGCTCTCCCTTTGTTTGTTAGAGCACAGGGGCCAGGAATGCAAATACACAAAAAGGACATTGTCTGGCCAGAGGCAGGCGTGGTGAGAAAGAGCTAGTTCTAGTAGACGGACCAGGAAAATATAGAATGACCATTTTAGAATCATTTGCAGACTCATAACACCAGCGTTCAATTAATCAAATTAACACATTTATCACGCAAAAAGGCAAATATTTACCCAGCTGCTGAATTGGTGTCATACCTCAATAGTTGGATCATATTCGTCCACAAAGTGATTCTGGATGAGTTGGATGGTGAGTGCACTCTTGCCCACGCCTCCTGCTCCCACTACCACCAGCTTATACTCGGTCATCTCTGCCACTGCCGCTCACCGCAAAACCACCACTGGAGAGGAGAAAAGAAGGGAAAGAGGTTCAAGTTAGCCCAGTGACAATGACAAATTCTTTCATATCACGACTAAAACCACAGACAACAAAAAGTCTATTCAATGGCAGTGAAGAGGCGCTAAAAGGCCATATATCGCTGTTATTGGGGGGGGGCATATTTGTTGCGTTTGTTAGTGTGGCGTCTATGGAGGGGGGGGGCCAGGTGGAGACCCTCAGAGGGGAATGTGAAAAATGTGCTGAAGGTACTCCATGTTCCCATCCTGAGCTGTGAGTGGATGATGATGGGCGAGAGAGAGAGGGAAAGAGAGGGAGAGAAAGAGGAGAGAAAAGGAAAGTTCAGAGAGAGAGCGAGAGAGAGAGAGGAAGGGTGCGGCATTGTCAGAAGGGTAATCATCATTCGGGTTCATGCAAGGATGTTAACCTATAAGCGCACATGTCACGCTAATGTTACCATTCGAGTTTGTTATTCATAATGAAGAGTATTCTCTTTTGCACCAAATGACCATGGTTGAATTCAGGTCTTTTAAATGTGGAAAGGAAATAGATTAAATAAATATGTCATTATAAATGCACAAAATGTTAGAACAATTCATAGAGTTGATGAAAAATGATCTGTATTTTTCTAATAATGCAAATTTATATCGTCTTGTGTGGCTGTATGTCCAAGATCTGACCCAAACAGACAACTGCAGAGAAATAACTCAGAATATTTAAAAAGGCTAAATAAAACTCCAATGCGTTCTCATTTCTGCCGTTATTCATATAAATACTTGATATTCCCAATAAAATATTAAGTGAAAATGTACTAAAGCTAAAACAACTAAAACCCTACGGCCCTACAAAGGTTTTAGATTTGTTTTTGTTAGTTTTTAAAATGATTTCCATTGTTAAATTCTGTTACTCTGCCCACTCCAAACGCAAGAACGCCACAGAAAACAGACATTTCAAACGTGCTCGTTCGTTTGAGTCCACCACAGAAAGCAGCGGCGTACGGCCACACAGCGCCCTCACACTACAACACCGGGGGCCAGTGAAATTCTTGACATAGTGACAGTGACTCAATCAGTAAACGGAGAAACCATATGGACGTTCCAGCCAAATACGGTGGCAACTCGTGACTCAAGTTGTAGCAAATTCATGTTAAACTCATCAACCTAAATATGACCTTGTGTTTGAATGTGATGAACGAAAACGACAAGATGTCACCGTTTTCGTGCCAAACAAATCTGCTCACGTTTGTACGAGGCACTGTCGACCTCATTGTGTGTTTTAGGAACAACTTTAGCTCGCACACAGACAACACAACACAACACAACACAGAGCCGGCTGATGTCATGTGTGGTCACTTCTGAGGCCTGAGCTCATTGGAAAATCACTGGGAATCCCGTACCATCCTGAGGCAACTGACGAGGAGAACAAGTTAGTTTAATTTTTAAGCTGGGCTAGAATCACAAAAGTGGAATAAATGAACCAATACAAAAAAAGAGGTAAAATCAAGTAGTTTACGCTACTTTAAAAGCCATGATTATTCGTCTATTATGTTACTATTTACCTTTAATGCAATACAGTGAAAAACAACAAAACTGATTATAGTCATTAGTTCTGTTCAAAAAGAAACAAAGGAAAATAAGAAGTGGAAAATGGTGACAAAATGGATAGATTACATTATTTTAGATGATATTTAATTCAATAAAAGGCTGTAATATTCATATCGCACACAAAAAGTCACTTATATGAAATGCATCTTGTAAACAAAAACAAAACACAAAATTGATTACTTTTATTTGATTTCTTACTGCGTTTTAAAATTGTAAATTAAACTTTTCACCTCCTTGCAACCGTCCTATTTTTGCCATTTTACACAGCCCCAAAGTGACACAATTAAACAAATGTCTAAAATGATCTTGAACTAGAAAGACAAAGCAAACATGGCTCTGAACAGCGAGTGACTGAGCACATACTGTACCTTGTAACTATCGGTAACCTACTCCACCCTAGACAGCTTACAAACAGTTTCTAGTGGAGGGACAGTTCATGACCAGTTCATTCATCCATAGTACCTCCTTTTACACACTGATCCTGACGTGTGCTCAAAAACACAAAAACACTAACCTGCACCATCTGTCACTGAGTCTAACTGCATTTCACCAGCATCGCAGGAGCACACATGATCCGACACAATGTTTGGTTTGTCGTCTGCGTTGCCTGCACTGAGCGGACTGAACGAGCACGCGTTTCGGCTCGGGATGGACATCTGGACTGAATTTGAACAAGGGGCGAGGTAACGGGTTACACTGTATATATCTTGTCTCCAGGCAATGCTCCTGGTGACGGATTCTTGAAAATCACCTCCGTTTTCAGACCACACAGTCTTATAGGCTGGTCAGATTCAAACATTATGTGGCAGATTTGTCGCTCAGGAGTCAAGACTGAGCCAGACTTGATCTGATAATGAATAATAATAATAATATACTATTAAGCGCATTAGGCCATTCCGTTGATTATTCTAATGGGAAATACTAGGATGAAGTCCATATTCAACCATTTAGAGGATATATAAAAGCATTATATATCTGATTGGTATAGCTTTTTCCATTGTGAAATGTATTTTTCTAGATGTTGTATACTGACCGTATACAAACTAGAATTTATAATGGAAGTCGTGGCTGCATTGTTTACTTAACCTTGAAAAAAAAAGTAAGATTAAAATAAAATTCTTAGTAGATTTTTTTGGTACTTGAATGATACATATTTATTCTAAGTAACTATTATAAATACAGAAAAACAAAAACAGAGTCATAATTACAATGGTCATAAATTCCATTGAAAAATGTTTATTTGAGGAAAAGCTGTAGGTCATAAACCCTTTCTGTAGTGATTTAGACCCACCAGTCATCAAAAGATACCGGTAAATACTTTATCAGTACCAGTAGTACTTTAACATCAGAAGGCCTAACATGTTACTTTCCAGCACACTCAAAGTAAATATACGGGACAGTAGAAAGAAATAAAGCTCAGCTGTGCCAAAGGAGCGACCTGAACGCTCTGTACAGATGGTGTGATCAGGGATGTCCCAGTAGCACTTTGGAAAAGTGTGAATAACTGACCTTTCAATATCTAATTCACATAAACAAAACAACAACATAAACAAGACAACACACTTTTAGTTCAAATCAAATTAATGCAGTCAAAGTCCAAACAACATGCTTTAGACAGTGTATTGGCTGACTAGACCCAAGTCTATTATTATTTGAAATAAATGGATATTTATTCAATTCAAAACAGCACAGTTCCATGTTGTACCATGTCATAGTGTTAATTACTTATCAGAATATCATTTATTGTAATTTCTTTGAATAATTTTGTCTGACACCTGGTCCCTCAAACCTCACAGACTTCAACAAGCCTTAAAAATCTGATTCTTCATAACTACAGTTCAACAGCACTCTACATAAAATATATGCATAAAACAACATCATGAATAAATATACATTAAAAATAAAATAGTCAGACGTTAGGTTGTAAAACATTGGCTTAAACTAATAACTTAAAAACAATAAAGCATTTTTGACATTTGCTATTCACATTATTTCAAAAAGTCACTGAAATGACCGAGAGAGGGTTGAACAAGTACAAGTTCTGATACAAGGCAGCCGCAATGTAGGACAGTGGAGGAATTTGGGGGCACACCCAACGTGAGAGAAATAAGTCAAATTCCTTGTAGAATTTGGTGGGAAAGGCAGAGGACCTCGTGCTTCTCGACTTGTAAAAGTTAAACCGTATCAAATTCTCCGACACACGGTCAGTTACACAAAAGTGAAAGTGAAGATATATTGCACCACCAACAGACCACCTTCTACAACAGAATCCAAGTAATGTTATGCTGTAAATATTGTCATTAAATCTAATACGGATTGGTGTTCGGATTGAAGTTTCAAATAAAAAAAATGAATAAAAAAACAGACAATCTTTCAGCTGTAGTTGAACAGTGTAACAGCGGTGGAAGATACACGGCTTTGTTGGAGCCAGATCACAATTTAAATTCAATTCAACAATTCACAAACTACCGTATTTTCCAGAGTATAAGTCACACCAGCCAAAAAAAGAACAAAAAAAGAGAAGAGAAAAACATATTTAAGTATGAAATGCGGTTGCAAGTGTGAAAATAACAAATAATATCACATATAAGTCGCTACGGAGTATAAGTATACAAGTATAAATAGAAGTATAAGTCGCACCCCGGCCTATACTATGAAAAAAGGTGCGACTTATATTCCGGAAAACAACTAAAGCTATGTGCTGCTCCTGAACGTGGTTAAATCCACCTGTCACTCACTCAAAACACAATCATGGCTGTCCAATGAGAGGAGTCGGTGGGGAAAGTGTCAGTTTGAGCACGACGCTACGTTAAAACTGAATCACTGAATCACAATATCTCACCAAAACAGAGGATTTCCACAAGGATGAGCTCACGATTAGATGTTTTTCACCCCAACCCTAATGACCCCGTCCTCCAATTCACCCTGAACTGCGCCCAGCCCTGCCCGAGTAATGTCACGTTAGTAATGCTGAATGATGATGACTCGCCGTTCTCCTCAGCCTGGACAACTTCCACATAGTCACTAGAAACAGTAGGAACACTAATCTTTAAATCAATATATGCCCAATTCAACTGCGAAAAAATAAAACTTGTAGAAATAGTAGTAGATTTGGAAATGCAGTTGGAGCTAAATTACTTTTCTTAAATCATACAGACTGAAATGTTGGTATAAAAGACATATTTAAGGCTTTTACGTACACGTCTGAAGCAAGGTCACGATGCGTTCCATTTAGTGCTATTCACAAATGAAATAGTTTGTTTTCCTCTCTCATTATTCTGAGGAACTGCCGTGAAAGGTTTTCAAAACACTTTTATACTGGTTCATGACGTCAGTCGCGCTTACGGTTGTACTTTCCTTTGGTCAAACGGCGTTCTGACGCAGATCCTGCGTCATTACTGTAAATCATGATCATGCCATTTCATTTGAAAGCTGTTCAAGGGGTGTGAAATAAGAGAAGCTACATTTTTGCATCATACTGTACTTTATAGTCTTGTCTCAAGGACTCGTTGTGACAACATAATGACGTTATTTTTACCTAAGACAAGAGATTTATTCCAAAGAATCATGGCATTTTAATTCCGTAAATGACAAATGCTTGAAATTCTCTAAGATGCTAATCCGTTGTGCCTGTCACCGGGAAACAGCCCCGTCAACACTTCGAAATGGGACATGCCACAATTAAAAATCTACAGAAACATATGGAGATGAAGAGAATGAATCATTGATTGAGAAGCTGTCATTCTCTCAGACCGGCTCGCTGTCTGCAGAGCTCATCCCAAACTGTTCTTTTAAGGGGAGACGCTACAGGAAAAATAGACAACAAAACGGTCCAATCTGCACCTAAAGATTTCATTGTTTCATTGAATCCCCTTCATCCATAGATTTATTTGGAACATTGTACATTCAAAGACCATTTTCTCTCACAAAGACATAAAGATCAGCCTTTAAGTAGCTCCTATATAACTTTACCATCTTTGTAATCAAACAGATGCATTTGTTAAAATGTAATTAATGTGTTAACGTTTTGACTATAATAATGAGGCAAAATTTGAATTTGTAGCTCAATTTTCAGTCCGATCTAGTTTAGTTAAAAACTCAATTTCCCTCTGTAGATTTTTTGTATCCAACGTGTAAATAAAAAGACGTAAGAAATTTAAACCTGGCTCTGTCCATTTTTTTTTATTTATAAGTCCCAAATATGTAAAATCTTGGCAATTTTGTTTCCGAACACATAAAATGCCAAGCAGTGTATCACAAATCATATTTTTGTCATCAGAGAGAGAGCCATCATATAATCATAATTTATAACTATTGTTTGTGTGGGAATAACTAAACCCGATTATAGCTCACACATTATGTCTTGCACATTACACAATACAAAACAAATATACATTTTCAACATTTTAGTAAACAACTCCAAAACGAGGCCAACAAGTAACAAGTAATTTAAACCAATCACATCATTTTGGGAAATTAGCCGCTTCTGTCAAATTCTTGAGTTTGCACATACAGCAGCAGTGTAAGAAACCCGGATACTGCCTTTACATGCCACAGTATTCTGGATACTATCGAACTAATATCCCAGTAAGAATAAGCCGGTTTCTCATAACCAGAATACTGTCCTAACTGGGAAACTGAAATCAGGATACTGTGTTGACATGGACACGCACAAAACCGATCATAACCATGTTATTCGTGCACATGTAAACGCACTCTGAGATTTTTTACACTGTTCTGCTTCTTAACAAGACTGAAAATGTATTTGGTTGCATTAATATGTATAGTCGTTTGTTTGTCCTCAATTAAATGACACCCAGCGTCCATTCAATAGTGTGGAAGAATTTATATTATTTTTATATTATTACATTTTTTTATTCAATGACACCGATCTTGTTTAAGTTCATCAAATTAATATTAAAAGCCATTTCTTTGTTTTTTTCAGAAATCGCGAGAGGAAAATTATACATATTTTTGCCGTATTGGCCAGCCCTGCATTCCGAAGAACTTTTGGCGAATTGTCCTCCTTGCGATCATAACTGCAGAACGCTTCTTTTTAAAGTTATTTATAGCTTGCCACCTTACGCCTGGGAAATTAGCAGTTCTTTTGAAACCCTAGCACCCTGCCTGGACTCGGAGCGTAATGTTACACGACAGCTTACAGAGGGTGTAGGTCCACAGCAGCGAGAGGAGCAGCGCGGGGACAGAAAACACTAGCGGCGGAGATGAGCACTTCACACTCACAATAATTTAACAAGACAAGTGGGTCATGTAGCCTCCTTCTTAAAGCCACACCAAGTAACTTTCTACCATAAAGTTTGGGCGCGCGAGTGCCGATGCAAGTGAGCAACAGGCGAAACGTAAGCAAGCAGTGGTAGATTTTTATCACGGCAGAGCAATCAAAAGGAAGAGAAGTGGCAGAAAAATAAATTTATGTCAATATAAAATCAACTGTATCTCAAATAAAACTAGAGTCTAAAGTAAAGGTGGGTAATATATCGAATTTTGCTTGGAAAATAAGCTACATTTTCAGCGTATATTGAGCATATTGTAAAAAATGCAGCAAAATTTGTAGAAAAAAAGGAGTAGCAAGTGTTATTTCTTCACAGGTATAACACAGGTATCTTTTGCAGGTATAATTACATAGTCTTTTCACATTTGTCTGATACTTAAACCTAAACTAAATACATTTAAAAGACAAATTTTAACACATTTCTGTTGGCATGGCCTATTAATGTCTAAATATCATAATCGCAATATAATCGAGATATTGATTTGGGTTAATATCGACCCTATAGCCAAAACAAGGCCAAGTGGGGACAACTTAAATCTCCTTTCTAAAAAACATACCTTAGAGCAGAACGCCTTTCTCTTCAACATTCTGGTTTCTATTGTAGGGAGTAATTGGTTAAAGAATCGATACTGGTACGGCCACAAGCACCACTGCAGAGATAATAGATTTTTAATGGAGCGATGATGGTAAGGAGACCCTCTCTGGGGAGGTTTCCTGTTCCAATACCGAGACTCCAAGACCCATCACAGAGCCTCGATAGCCCCCCTTTTCATCCACTGCCCATTGACATCATCCCCCCCCCCTCCCCTCTCCAGAAAGTGCATCCAAGCAGCTATGACACGTCACAAACATCTCAAATGGACTCCAGTGTGGCAGGGCGAATACCAAAACGTTATCTTGAGGAGGATCATAAGTCCTAAACCATTTCCAGATTTGTTCGCACATTATCGCGTGACAAAATAAGCGTGATCGTGTTTCCGCGTGCGTCATGAGGTGGTAAATACAGTGGATGAGAGAGTCGGCGTGACCTTTTCTGCTCTGGGTCGTCCTTTTAGTGTATTGTGTGCGGGGAGAGGCAGCAGCAGCAGCAGAGATGAAAAGGCCAGCTGACCTCCACACAAAAGCCAGCCAGAGAGCAGCGCACCAGGCTAATCATTGGACACCCAACACCCCCAAACCCTGCGCCCTAGTCCTCTCCTCCAATCTGTGCATCGTCCAGCTGTTTTTGAAATCGAGACAGCCATTTACTCAAAAACCTCCACAAACTAAAATGCCATCGTCACGTCAAATTTGAGCATTATGATTGTTGTGAGAACGATTGGCCGCGGTTATTTGCTGAGACTGTGTGAAATCCAGTCCAACACATTACTATTTCTCCACTTTGTGACCGTCCGAATGACAAAATAAAGCAAATGCGACCAAAACAGCCAAAGAAAAAGAAGTTCATATTTTTGTTTGACTATAGATTGAATGAAAACCACTTAATTTTGCTTCTGAAATCATCACGATTATCGATAAACCGAACAATCGTGACGTCCCGACTACAAACGGATATGACAATTCCAAATCGGAGGCAAGTCAGGAGGCAAAGCTTTGGAAATGATGTGTAGTTTTGTAGAACATTTTGTATTTCAAGAAGCAAGTCGGAGCAGGCATATATTCGGGCTCTATATTGGTCACCACAACCGCGAGCTAAGCCTTTTTATTCAGTGTGAAGTCAATTCCAATACGTTTCGACTTGGGACGGACAAAGCACATCATTCCCAAGGTAAAGCCAAGGTAAATAGAGATGATCCTGTACGAAATGGCATCAACTGCAGAACTTACTCCCATCAGAAGAATAGAAGGAGGTAATAATGCTCTAGATACACGTTCATGAACCAAATAAATTCAATTATAGCTGGTGCATTTTGTCTTTTTTTTTTTTTGCAGTGGCTGTAGTTGGATGGGGAAACCCTGCTGTGGGTGCCCTCCAAAATAAAACACTCTACATGACGAGACATTGAAAGAATGATTTAGGCACTTTAAAAAAAACACACACACGATTAAACTTCAGAAAACAACAAGTAAAAGAAGCTGAAAGCAAGACGCGGCTGCCAAAACGCGTAAGTAAACGTAATCTAACTTCCGCAGTGATACAGTTTATACCAAGAGTGGCGGGGCGTCACCCACGGTCTGTGTGTGTGTGTGTGTGTGTGTGTGTGTGCGTCTTCAAGAAAACACAACTCAAAAGCGACGTTTTGTGTGCGTGTTTTTTTGTGTTAAACATTTAAACACATTAATTGACTTTCGTGTAGCTATTTGAGGGTGAAAAACACGCGGTAAACTCCGGAAACATCTGACAAAACCCACCATAACATAGCGGCGGTGGTCGGTGCCCGTATAAATAGCTCATTAGGAGGATGATATTAGGGGATGTGACAGGAAAAGGCGCACGGTGTCTTTGCGTCATAAACGTGCGTAATCTCACAGGTCGAATTCGCGAAATGTTCAAATCACACTTACAACAATCCCGGGTGTAATTAGCCACACAGCCGCCGTGTTTCTTCTGCCACACAGAGAGAGAGGAAATCTTGAAGTCTGCTGCCTCTCTCAAGCTGCTACAACGGCGGCGGCGGGGAAACAGCGCGATCCCGCTTCGTGTCAGGCAATCCTCCGCGTCCCTGTGCCACGGGAGCGCTTACCCCAGAAAAATGCCGGGAATATAAAAAAAAAATGAAACGAGCTGGATGTCTGTGTTTGTGGGGGGGGGGGGGAAAGAAGAAGAAGAATCGCCCGCGTTGAACAATGTGCTTTTGGCGAGGACCGACCGACACAGCGAGTGTAGCCCACGCCCAGTTCTATCAAACCACGACCCGCCCCGGTTTACCGTGCATGTCACCGCCGCGTTCACGGGACCTCGGACAGACTCACACATCTGCCGCAACTCCGGTTCACGCGCGCGCCGCACGGCTGTTGTCTCAAACGGTATCTGGTTATCCTGCGTGTACGTATGGTGTCAAGTGAAGTTGTAATGTGACGTTATGCATTACAAAGTATTTTGTTATTATAGCGCGTCTGTTTACGTTAGAAAGCCTTTGAGTTTTCAGATCTCGTGAAATCATGGATCACGTAAACGCATCACTGGGCTACCGCAAGGGATTTTTCGTTCCGTTTAGGGCCGTTTATTTCTTCATCTTTTGGAGTATTTTGTCACGTTTTAATAATAATTTTCACGTGTTGAGGTTTACACGTATGGGCATGGGCTTTCACAAGTGTGACTACAAGTCCCAGAAGGCCAAGCGGGTCTGGCGGTATCCAGGAAGTGGACAGCGGTTGTCAACCAAACTTTCCCCTCTGGAAACAGGCTTTTCTGCAAGCGTCGGGATGTTTTTGGGATCGCTGTTGTTTGGTGATTTAACCTCTGTTCATTAAAGGTAAAATAGGTTTAATTTTCACTCATTACATTTAGTTTCGACTTTAGAATTTGTTTATACATACTCAAAATAGGCAAACAACACAACTGGATCTGGTTTCATCATTCATTGGGATTGAAATGGCTTAAATGGATTAGGGTTAACATAAGAGAACTCATTCTGTGTGCATTTTTAGGCAGATGTGAGACATGAACATCCCCCAGAGCTCTGTGCCTCAGGGGGTCCGCCCTGGTACAGCTCGGGTCTTGGTAACTGAGCTGAGTGGATCAGGGCAAATCAACCCAACCCCTCGACCCTGTGAAGACCTGGAGATCTCCTCTGAGTCCTACCTCACCCCAGAGACACTGGCACGTTAAGATATCTATCTTTACTTACATCTGTGTTACGCTGCTGTGTTTATGTTGTTGTTGTTCATGTTTATGACCCACCAAATCTCACATCACAGTAAACAAGCACTTAATGTAGGAATTTAGCTTTTTCATTAATAATAATTCTAACAACACTCTCGTCTCATTTATACCTACGCATTTATTACTAGGGCTGTGCAATTAATCAAAGTTTAATCAAGCTAGTTACTTGTCAATGATGAGTTCTAAAGCCAATACTTTGACGGTAAAAGCAGGATATTTCTAACAAAACAGATGCATTTTTTAGACATTTAAACATCACAATAATTTATAAACGTGGGACAATCTGTATCGTGAGCATTTCTAAATGTTTTTTGTTAGTTAGTTATTTTTTGTAATGTTTTTTTTAATGTATTTTCATGTTTCCAGGAGTTCTTGTGTGGGACGCAGGAACTTTCAGAGGTGACCTCATTGGAAATGTGCATAAACACACAAGACAACACACTGGGCAACTTTGGTAAGTAAAGTCATTGGAACTATATATCTATTCATAAAACAGTACGTAGAATGCTACAGGTAAATTATATTACAAAATCTTACCATGACTTAAGTCCTGGATCTCCTGGATCGTTGCTTGTCTTTGTCCACATAAAACCCCAGATTGCACAACATCCTTAGACTAAGAGAGAGCCTTGTCAGTACACGTTTAAGAGTACAGACGTCATACACCTCAGTACTCCATCTGTGTCGCCATTTCAACCATTTCTGTTTTGCGTTTTAGGTGCACATTTGCCCAACCTGGAACTTCTCAAATTGAACAATAGTGTAATAAAGTCAATCAGGTACATTGATGTCTGTAAACTAATATTTGTTTTCTTTCTGTTCAGAGTAAAAGAAAATGTCAAAACTTCAAAGCTAAATCTGTCATTTTCTGTGGTTCTACAGAGACTTAGGAAGTTCCCTCTCTCAGCTGCAGGTTTTGTGGATGCCACGCTGCTGTCTCGAAGACTTGGATGGCATTTCATCACTATCCACTCTCAAGGTACATTGGTGAAAGGGAGAAATAAAACACTTTTCAACTCTATCTAGTGGAATGCATGAGGTTATATTATTGAGTAAATCATAACTAATGCATAGTATAAGACCTTTTAACCTTCAGATACAACTATACTGTTTGTGTAAACAGAAAATATTGCTTCTGTTAGGTATAACTCTTGCCTACAGAACTCCATTCAGTACATATTTTATTTATAGAAGGCAAGGCCATTTCTTTTTGAAAAGCACAATTCAAGGTGCTTTCAGATGGCGTAGTAGATAGATAGTATGCACCTGTCTGTCATCTGTTATCCTTTTAAATTACTCTTCTCTGCTATGAATGCTAAGTGCCATGTCGTGGTCTCTCAGGAGCTGTACCTGGCCTATAACAGAGTGTCAGACCTGAGTCAGGTTGGCATGCTGGAGAACCTGCACATCCTGGACCTCGAGGGGAATGATGTGGATGACCTGGTTCAGATCCAGTTCTTGGGGTTATGCTCCAAGCTCCAGAATCTGTCTCTGGATGGAAACCCCATATGCAAGAGCCCATATCCAACTGTACCCCAGGTAAAACACAAGTATTAAGGTGAAACTGAGGTTTAAGCAGTCTGACCCAAAAAGGTAATTGAAAAATGCTGCGTATCTTCATGCATCTCGTTCTTTGGTTTTTGTACGAGATCCCGGTAAACTGGATTATGTAGCAGTAAGTAAGTAATGTTAGAAACTGGGAGGTGGAGAACTACAGAGCTGGCGCAAAGCAGAAGGACATGTACTCACACATTATTCAGTAGAGGGCATTTAGAATCACACATTCACCTCAAACTTGTATTCGAGTAGTGGGAGGAACCTGGACAAAGTTATATTCTATGAGGTTTTAAATACATTTACACACTTGTATTTGTTATTGTTTGATTTTATTAGGTTTATGAGCATCCTTATTTAATGGTGCCTAATTCCTAGAATATTTGGGGGTGGGCTGGAAAAGTGGAGCTAGAGTTTCTATGGATGCTAGCCTGGGTTTCAAGGCCTATAGTTATTGGATTTTTTTGGAACCAGCTGACCTTCATACTATAATAAATCTCCATTAACCATAAAAATATGTAAAATACAAATTAGGAGAGGATAAGATAAATATGTATTGATGTTTGTCTTGTTAATGTTGGCAATCTGTCCGATGCTATATGGCTCAGATCTTGTGACTTCTGTAGACGATGAAACAAATGTAATAATCATTTGGTGTGACATGAAAAAAATCAGTGTGATGTTGCCGCTCTGCATCTGCCACATACAAAAGAAGAGAAAAGAGCGCAAGGCATAAACGGCAACAACCAAACACATCCTTGCACCGCACGTCACACACGTTATGTCATTCTCAGAGGTTAATCTCAAGAGTACAGCTATGGTATATTATAGGGAAAACATTTTAAAATACTTTAAATACTTTTTTCCCTTCTTTTTTGTACCTTTTTATTGACTTTACTTGAATACTTGTTATATATGAAAGATAAACAAATCAGGCCCAAACATTTAGGCTACAAACCAGGATCCATTTTGCTTTTATGAGTAGCTTTAATATTATAATAAACAGAATAATTCCATTTACGCCTGGCAAAAAAAACCCACAAACATCAAGGTTATTTTTTTAAATTAAATTTGCTGCATAGAACATACTTAGGCTAAACTAATACTTTGGGCTTTTCAGTTGATATCGTTCAACAACATTTATCTAAAACAGTGAATTTTCATAGAGTTGTATAAACCCCCCTCAGCGAGTAGAACTATATAACCCAAGATACTTTGAGCATGGACCTGTATATCTTCTGTAGAGATTTTTCTGTCCACGGTAACTGTGTTTACTTCCCCCCTAAACCAGCTAAGCATTAATTAGGAATCTGGGGCAATGAAGAAAGATGGTGAGCTGCATATGCATTAGGTCTGTGCTTTGTAGTGGTGGAGGCTGGTGGGTTTTGCCAAACTCGCCATGCACACACAGACACATCCACTCACTTCCTGTCACACGGCCCCCTCTACTCCTCTTTTTTTTTTTCTCCTTTAGTTTCCTCGTTTCCAGCTCTTTCGTTCATTCATGCATCTGTGCGCTGCAGGGCATGAGTACCTAACTCGTTTGATTGCATAGTCGCTGGGTGATTTACTGTGTTTTCCTCACCACACTCCAGTCCAGTTCTCATTGCAGATTGTGGAGAGAATAGATCAGAGCTGAGTGCAAAGTGCTCTCACTGGTTCTGGTTATTAATCTGTACAAGCCAAAATCTATTATCAACATGTATTCATAACATGTGAGCTTGTAAATGTTCCATCTATTTGCTTTAGTCAAGTAGATTTGCATCAGGCTTAAATATCCAGTTGTCTTTTACAGAAAATAGTAAACAATATTTTCATCAACTTTACTCTTTAACTAATTATAACACATGCTAAGATTGAAGTTCTATTGTAATTGGCAGATTTAGATAATTAAAGAGGGATTTTCTGACACACAGTCAAGAATACACTAAAACAATTGGTTTCATTACTGATCCTCCTTGTGGCCGAATAAACTCATTACAGCAACACGTTGTCATTTATATTTTTTCATGTTTAAAAGTGCAAAAACACATGTCTATTGTCACAGCAACTACATACAGTAAGTACTCAATGCTACTCGTTACTTTCACTTTCTTCACCTCACTCTTCCCCTTCTCTTTTCCCAGACAGACGACTACAGCTATAGAGCAGCCGTGCGGGAGTTGGTCCCACAGCTGCGTTACCTTGACAACCTGAGGGTGGAGGAGGAGGGCCTGAGCTGCAGCCGCACCATGGGAGAGGACTGGGAAACTCTTCAAAACTCCATCAAGGACGCTAGCTCGACTCACCTGGATACGAACTATGGTGCGCCTGTGGCAATGATTTTAGCTTTTATAATACATACTTTTCATAACTGTGATTAATGGCTCACTTAATGTTGTTCTAGACAAATCAGCTCCTCTAAGCCGGCCCCCGTCAGCCCGGCGCCCCTCCACCAGCCTCTCCTGTGTGGGACCACGCTCATCACAAAGCCCTCGACCCCTCACTGGCTCCAGGCCCTCCACAGCAGTAGAACTCTTCTCCCCTTCTGGGTCCAGACCGGGATCCTCAGACTCGGGATTAGCAGCAGAAGATTCAGAGAGCAGCACCCTCACCCACGGTTAGTTAGACGGTGTAAAGCTGAAACCAAGCAAGTGTAGCAGAGATGAAACTGTTTCCCTGCTTGTCATTTGGTCAACAGTCGGAGTGAAACTTATTTTACGGGAATATTTTCAATTTGATGTATCAAGGCTAGGCGATAAGTAATAGTGGAAGCAGTAATTGCAACAGAAATAGTGCAGTTGTAGTTATCCACATGTGGTTGCTGTAACATACTTTTAAAATTTGAGTTTTTATTTTCATGTTGGGTCCTTTTGCATGACGGTCTCCATGAAGCAGTGCAATATCATTTAGTTTATTTTGATATAAATAGTAACCACGTTTTCTCAAAATGATTTAGTCTAAAGCTAAACAAAATAGCATTGTTCAAAAATAACACTAGAGATTCTGTTGTTTAGCCATTTTAAAAAAGGTTTTTGTGTTCATTTTTTTAGGATCTACCAAGGTCTTCTTCTGTGGAAATCCTGCCCAGGCTATTCGAGCGCGGCGAGAAAAACTGCGGGTCTGGAGAACATTACTTCTTATCTCATCATAAAACAAGCTCAATTCTGTTTTTACAGACATCTGCATATTAACAGTAGTAAATTGGCCTGCCCCACATTAAATTAAATGACTAGATATGCCTATAAAATGATGTAATCCAAAACCTATAGCGGACTGTTTGCATGTCCATTCTTCCATTAGTACAGCATTGTTAGTCATAGTGCTGAAATTGCACACAGTCTCCTGCCATGTACTGTAATCTTTTGTGTGCTTTGTACAGACGGCACCCACGACTTCGACCTTCACACCGCAGGAGCTGCCCATTCACGTCCCCGAGCACACATATGATGAGGAGGAGCCTGATGAGAAAGGCCGCTGTGATGTGTTTGCTGAACTTCGAGCGTGGAGAAAAGTACACAGCAGGTAACACCTCACCTAATGGCCTCCTCACTTCACCCGTGTTGTACATTTGATCTTTACTCTCAACAAACACAGAGCCAAGACTACCGATCTATTACAACTAAACCAACTAATATAACGCTTTATATATGTTATTTATTTGTACATCATATTAGTCAATTATTTTTGTCAACTTGGTCTACATCAACACAGCGGTTAGCGTTTTAGCCTCACAGCAAGAAAAAATAGACAATACAATAATTTGAAAATTTGAAATTTGAAAATGCACTTCTATGGTTAATGCTTTTTTGCAATTGCTATAATAAAAGGGAGTGTCTGAGGGAGTGTCTGCAGTGCCGCGGCGCACAGCCAAAAAAGCCATGTGATTTTTGTGCCGGCCGCGCGCCGCGGCTCCTGAAACTGCGCCGCTATTTGACCGCGTTTTAGCGCCGTTTTAAAATGAAAATAAGCTAAAATATTTTACACTTTCAGTTATATTATTTTGTAAGATCCATGGAAAGTTATGGCCTATTAGCTAATTTGCTCTTGGTTAAATGGTTATGTAAGATTATCTATTGTTTTCAGCTTGAAGTCTTTTGTAAGAGTAAAAAAATCTGAAATGTTAAAGGTGCAACTTTTCTGGTCGTCGTTGTCGGGGTCGTCCGCCAACTGCTCGTCTCCATAGGGATTGTATTGCTTTGCCTGGAATGTTCCACAATATTGCATTAAAATATGTCTTTCTTCAATTATGTGTGTTTTTATGATAAATAAAAGAGAAAGAAATCCTTGAAAAACATGTAGTGGTGATCGGAGTCGCCTCTCCACAGATCAGACCTGTAACTTGGCCTTGTGTGATCGCCAGTTTGTCTCCATAGCAAAAGTTTAATGTCATAATGTGGAATATTCCAGGCAAGGTAATAATAATAAGCAGACCTTTCACTGGAAAAGTATTTCATTTTAGTAATTTAACAGACTTTTTTTTAAACAGGAAACAATCTTAAACTACTTTATCATTTTCCAGGCGACTCCATGCAATCAAAACAGAAAAGCTTCCACAGATTTTAGCAATTCGACACAGTGATGAAGAGGACAACGAGGAAGAAGATTGTTTTGATGGTTTCAGAAACTCCAGTTCTGATGAAGAAGATGAGAAGTGCAGTGAGATCCAGCATTCACCAGATTCTTTGCTCCAGTCTCCATCACCAGGTCAACACGTATTAAACTGCTTTACTGGTTACTGAATAGACTTAATATTTACTTCTCTTTTGTGCTTGTGTTGTAGACATGGACGATTCCTCTGATGGGGCTCAGATCTCCTCTCCTGACTCCATGCTGTTACCTTCTCCCCCCGCCAGCGCTGCGTCTCAGGCTGTTCGCAAAGCTCCAGGGATTCGAACACGTCGGCTCCAAACGGAACTTAACTGTATAAAGCGCTACCTAGCTGCAGCACCTGTAAACGACAAGGAACAAGAGGACGTCCTGCGGCTCAGGGGCTCAAATGTACAGCTTTCAGTCTCTCCTCGAACACCTCGACCTCCTCCGCAGACCTCCATGCCCCCCTGGTACGGATTTAGTCTGTTTTATAAGCTCATATCATAAAAGGTGCACTGTTCTGATGAAGGCGCCGTCACCTTTACACCTTAGCTCCTTTGCAAAATGAAACTCTTGAAAAAACTATACACTAATTTATCAAACCCATATTTTTTGACCATATGAAACACACACGTTGTATATGACTTAACTATGTCTGCACCAGTTACACACCAGTTACACACCAGTTACACACCAGTTACACACCAGTTACACACCAGTTACAGACTAGTTACACACCAGTTACACTCCAGTTACACACCAGTTACACACCAGTTACACACCAGTTACACACTAGTTACACACCAGTTACAGACTAGTTACACACCAGTTACACTCCAGTTACACACCAGTTACACACCAGTTACACACCAGTTACACACTAGTTACACACCAGTTACACACCAGTTACACACTAGTTGCACACTAGTTAACACATCAGTTACACACCAGTTACACACCAGTTACACACCAGTTACAGACTAGTTACACACCAGTTACACTCCAGTTACACACCAGTTACACACCAGTTACACACCAGTTACACACCAGTTACAGACTAGTTACACACCAGTTACACTCCAGTTACACACCAGTTACACACCAGTTACACACCAGTTACACACTAGTTACACACCAGTTACACACCAGTTACACACTAGTTGCACACTAGTTAACACATCAGTTACACACCAGTTACACACCAGTTACACACTAGTTACACACCAGTTACACACTAGTTACACACCAGTTACAGACTAGTTACACACTAGTTACACACCAGTTACACACCAGTTACACACTAGTTACACACCAGTTACACACCAGTTACACACTATTTACACACTATTTACACACTAGTTACACTCCAGTTATACACCAGTTACACACTAGTTAACACATCAGTTACACACCAGTTACACACTAGTTACACACCAGTTACACACTAGTTACACTCCAGTTACACACCAGTTACACACCAGTTACACACTAGTTACACACCAGTTACACACTAGTTACACACCAGTTACACACCAGTTACACACTAGTTACACACCAGTTACAGACTAGTTACACACTAGTTACACACCAGTTACACACTATTTACACACTATTTACATACTAGTTACACTCCAGTTATACACCAGTTACACACTAGTTAACACATCAGTTACACACCAGTTACACACTAGTTACACACTAGTTACACACTAGTTACACTCCAGTTACACACCAGTTACACACCAGTTACACACCAGTTACACACTAGTTGCACACTAGTTACACACTAGTTACACTCCAGTTACACTCCAGTTATACACCAGTTACACACTAGTTAACACATCAGTTACACACCAGTTACACACTAGTTACACACTAGTTACACACTAGTTACACTCCAGTTACACACCAGTTACACACCAGTTACACACCAGTTACACACTAGTTGCACACTAGTTAACACATCAGTTACACACCAGTTACACACCAGTTACACACTAGTTACACACCAGTTACACACTAGTTACACTCCAGTTACACACCAGTTACACACCAGTTACACACTAGTTACACACCAGTTACACACTAGTTACACACCAGTTACAGACTAGTTACAGACTAGTTACACACTAGTTACACACTAGTTACACTCCAGTTACACACCAGTTACACACCAGTTACACACTAGTTACACACTAGTTACACACCAGTTACAGACTAGTTAGTTACACACCAGTTACACACTAGTTACACACCAGTTACACACTAGTTACACACTAGTTACACACCAGTTACACTCCAGTTACACATCAGTTACACACCAGTTACACACTAGTTGCACACTAGTTAACACACGTTACACACCAGTTACACACCAGTTACACACCAGTTACACACCAGTTACACACTAGTTACACATCAGTTACACACCAGTTACACACCAGTTACACACCAGTTACACACTAGTTACACACCAGTTACACACCAGTTACACACTAGTTACACACTAGTTACACACCAGTTACACACTAGTTACACACTAGTTACACATCAGTTACACATCAGTTACACACCAGTTACACACCAGTTACAGACTAGTTACACACCAGTTACACTCCAGTTACACACCAGTTACACACCAGTTACACACCAGTTACACACTAGTTACACACCAGTTACACACCAGTTACACACTAGTTGCACACTAGTTAACACATCAGTTACACACTAGTTACACACCAGTTACACACTAGTTACACACCAGTTACAGACTAGTTACACACTAGTTACACACCAGTTACACACCATTTACACACTAGTTACACACCAGTTACACACCAGTTACACACTATTTACACACTATTTACACACTAGTTACACTCCAGTTATACACCAGTTACACACTAGTTAACACATCAGTTACACACCAGTTACACACTAGTTACACACCAGTTACACACTAGTTACACTCCAGTTACACACCAGTTACACACCAGTTACACACCAGTTACACACCAGTTACACACTAGTTACACACCAGTTACAGACTAATTACACACTAGTTACACACTAGTTACACTCCAGTTACACACCAGTTACACACCAGTTACACACTAGTTACACACCAGTTACAGACTAGTTACACACTAGTTACACACCAGTTACACACTATTTACACACTATTTACACTCCAGTTATACACCAGTTACACACTAGTTAACACATCAGTTACACACCAGTTACACACCAGTTACACACTAGTTGCACACTAGTTAACACACGTTACACACCAGTTACACACCAGTTACACACCAGTTACACACCAGTTACACACTAGTTACACATCAGTTACACATCAGTTACACACCAGTTACACACCAGTTACACACTAGTTACACACCAGTTACACACCAGTTACACACCAGTTACACACTAGTTACACACTAGTTACACACCAGTTACACACCAGTTACACACTAGTTACACATCAGTTACACATCAGTTACACACCAGTTACACACCAGTTACACATCAGTTACACACCAGTTACACACCAGTTACACACCAGTTACACACCAGTTACACACTAGTTACACACTAGTTACACATCAGTTACACATCAGTTACACACCAGTTACACATCAGTTACACATCAGTTACACACCAGTTACACACCAGTTACACACCAGTTACACACCAGTTACACACTAGTTACACACTAGTTACACATCAGTTACACATCAGTTACACACCAGTTACACACCAGTTACACATCAGTTACACATCAGTTACACACCAGTTACACACCAGTTACACACCAGTTACACACCAGTTACACACCAGTTACACATCGTCATTACTCGTGTCGCCTTTGGTTTAGTTTGACAAGAATCATTGTTACATTTCTCCTTGTAGACCAGACCAGACCATGAAAATTGTGCTACTTTGCTTGAAATGTTCCACAGTATGGTATAAACGTATCTATCCCTCATTTATAAAATTATATTGCTAGATTTATGCCGTTTTGTGGAACTTTCCAGGGAAAACAACCACATCTCCACGGAGAATGAAAGGACAGGGTGGATAAAGTAGCCACGACGTGTGCTCAAGTAAGAGTACTGTTACTTCAAAATAACTAAGTACAAAGGGATTCAAAAAGTATTTTTAGAGAAACTACTTAAGTCAGGTCTGGATTTTGCATATGCTTTATATTTTGAAGCCAAAACTTAGGTCCACAAAACTATGGCAATTTTATATGAAAAAGTTGATCTGAAGGAGCAGTGCAAGAAACACAAATGTTCAAATAAGTTATAAGAAACATACAAAAGCGTAAAGCTTTTTACGCCTGTGGACTCAGTGGGAAGAGTAACTAAAACTTTTATTCAAACTAAATATTAGTCAAGTAGGAGTAAAATTATGCTCTCCATTTAAAACTTAATCATATAAATGTAACTAAGTAAATGTAACTGAGTAATACCCAACGTTGATGAAAGGTTTTGAACCCTCCACCTAAAAACTTAGATAGTGCCCCTTCAGTTAATTAGTTTAACATTTATTTTATTCTACAATTCTGCACAGAGTGAGTGTAATAATCAGCAGAACAACCCCACAGAATAGGCTCCAAATGTCCTTAATAGATATTAATATTATTTAACCATATATTTAATTTATTATGTGTTTTATTATTCCTTTTTATTTAAAAATAAAAATGGGTCATGGGACATTGCATAACAGTAAGAACGTCTAAGGTTCAATTTCTGAAAAGGGTGGAGACTTTCTGACGTTAAACTTAAATTTGAAATAATCGACAAACAAAAAAACGGATTTCTTTTACAGATTTGACTCTTACTTTTTTTTTTTTTTTTTTTTTAACAAATTCTTGTTTTCAGTGCGGACAAAGTCACTCCCTGTGCAGCATCTAGAAACCACCTGCGTTTAAGTAAAGTAGTGGAGAGACCCCCCATCGCCCGGCCCCACACGGCCAGTGCAGCGCTGCAGAAACATTACCCGCACCGTGTCCCTGAGGCCAGCAGGAGGCGCTCTCAGCCTGACTGACCACAAGACAGCTCCATCTTTAGGACTTCTCCCTGGGGCCTTGGAATTATGTAACTCTTCTCACCATTACCTCAGTGCTTGTTTGTGATTAAATTAATGTACAGTTGCGGTCGTACATTTTTATTCTAGCTACACTTTTAACAAAATGCCAACTCCAAAAACATATTGCAACGTATAGAGATGGAAAGCTGTGAAATCACACCTAAATTATTTTTGTATTCGAGTCAACATAATAAAGAGTAAAATCACGTCAGGTCAGCCACCCTCACAACTCGTTCAAACATGAATTATAACATTACAACATACGTACTTTGTTGTCTTCACATGTTGTGTACAGTACATGGAGAGTCACGCGGGACCAAGCAGGTTCCCTCACACTAACCGTTTGAAAGTTTTTAAATATTTCCACTTGTATGTTCTTGTGCGCTGCGTTAAGGGGATCAACCACTCAATCATTTCACTTATACGCATTATGTTATTCACCTTTTTCCACTTGGCTTCCTCATGTAAAACCAATAAATATCGCCTGGAATTTGTGAAAAATCCCTACATTGCTTAAAGATGATTAGCAGAATGTCAGTTCCAGTCCCACTTCTGGCATCAGTAAATGTTATTGGGCAAGACTATTCACCCAAATTGCATGTTTGAATGTCCACTAAAAGCGTCAAGTAAAGGCCTTCAGGGCTGTTGGCGCAGAATGCCTGCCATGTTTTTGTCTATCTGCCCCAAGGCGTTTTGAGTGCCAGGAAAAGTGCCATTCAAGCTTCTACTGTATAATTTTTTTATGTGGATGAAGGCTATAATTTTCTGACTTCCAGGGTGTGAAAAGATGTGTACAGGCATTTGATATTTACACGTGCACATAACATAGCTCTTTTGGGAGTGCTACTTTTGATTGACGCGTCAGAGGAAGCATCCAGCTTGTTTTGACTTGAGTCTTGGGTCCTTGGTGCTACTCAGTGTTGTACTTGGAAATACCTGTACTATGGGTCGAGGCAGGCCCTGTTTGTTCAGTGAGTGGAAGATCCTGCTGGGAGGAACATTCCCTTTGCCAGTTTGCCACTAACTGTTTGGCCTGCATAACTCACTGCTGTGTTGACACTTTAACTCTCCCATCGAAGACATGCAGTTCATAATAGCAAACAAAGAGGGATAAAGTGATTCGTTATGCGTTCGTACTAGAGTCTCATCCGCCTTGTGATAGATGCCAAGTTTAGTGCAGACAGACATGACATTTAATACCACGCATTGCTAGGATTAATGTGCCCAGCGTGCCATCCCAGTGATTCTGAAGTAGTTTTAATGTACATTTGTATCTATCGCTCAATGATAAAATACAGTAACAGAAGAATGCACTGGTGTTTGTAGCCGTGCATCTTTCAGCTCAGGGAGAAATGTCTGGAGCAAATATTGAAATATGACAGGACGATTGACATACGGATAATGGAAAAAGAAAAATCTGAAAATGGACAAATTTGACAGACTCTGGACTAAATGAGTTTTGGACTTGGCGTGCCTTAGTTTCACTTTATATATTTTTTGTATCTTTCTCTCATTTTCTCTCTGGTCTTTTTCTGTTTCATGTGTTTTTTGAAGTGTTTATTAAAAAAAGAAAAGAAATGTGATTTATTTTTCTCACAAATTTCTATTTTAATTGAATTTGCCTAGTCACTCAATAGGAAAAATATGAAAAATAGAAATGTATTCACTGTATTCAAATTTTTAACTAGTCAATAAATTAGAATATGACTTAAGTTAAGCAAAAAAACATATATTTTGTTTGTTTACTAACATTTAGTGGCTAAAGTATGTTTTGTATCCACGCCATGCATTTCCCTTGACCTTTTTACCCTGTCTATAATTGATCTTGTATATCATTTTGGGATTTCTCACATTAGGTAACAGTCTGCGGTTTATTTTGGTGCTTAGCTGTAATTCCTGTTAAATCAGTTTTCAAGGCCACACATTTAGCTAACTACACAAGACTCTGGGACTTGCCTTAGACGCAGAGGCAATCTGCTTTTTGTTTGAAAGCATAAAAACTGCAGACAATGCTCAAGGTCAGAACAAAATATGACACATCTTACAATGTAGATCTTTCCTTTAAGTCGGGACACAAACTAACACTTGAAGATATTTGTTATGCAGATCTGCTTTCCTCGGCTTGTTCAGTAGTTCAGTATCTCAGGCGGCCTGCAGCAAAGCCTAAATCCATTACAATACTTACTTTACAGTCTAACTTATGTTTTTGGCACACATAATTTATGATAGAAAGTCCTTAAGGCGAGACACTGCATGTCAATGGCAAAACATCAGCTGTAAACAAGAGATAATAATAAGAGATTTTTAAGACTATAAGAGTTATTTCTAAGTTATCTCTTTTTATTATCTTTTTGTTATCTTATCTTAAATTTGTAGATATCAGTTTGAGACATCTACTGAAGTTTACGTACATAGACAAGTGGACTTACATTACAAGTGCAAAATGTCCAAAATGTAACATACGTGGGACAAATTAGTCTGAAAGATAGATAAAGCCAGGTTTAAATTTTGTGCTTTGTTTTGTTGACATTATAGATACAAACAATAATATTTGAGTAAACTAGATCTTGTTGCCTTATTGTTTGAGTTAAAACCTTCCTTTAACAAACAAGGCTTGAAATTATACATCAACAAATCTTTCAGTAGGATCCTCGAAAATCTTCTCAGGTACAAGAATAGATAGTTTGGTGTATGTGCTGATTTAAGGGCTAATCTTTATGCAAATTTTCTGCAACTTTTTTTTATGCGACCCACATAGACCCAGAGGATGAAGCATTTTATTTTAAAAAGATCATATCATTTTTGTCTTTGTCTCAGGGACAAAGAGGAGGGTTTGGGGGAGCTGCCTGCGTTCATTTCAATAACAATCCTTGTTATTGGGAGATCAGAGCCTGGTGAAATGTTTCTACTGAAAAGGTCCTGTTGCAATGGTAACATGGTCACTAGACTAGTTTACCAATTTCAGAGTAAAAAGAAAAAAACTGTTTAATTTGAAAGATTAGCGGAAGTCGAGCACATTCGCAGTTCCGGAATCATTGTCGAGGAATGTGCGAACTCTGGTCCTAAACAACGATGATGGAGCTTCAACTCTCCACAACTCCACTATTTTTGTTCATATGACATTGGTAAGTTGTGACAACTGCAAAGTTGTTTCTATTTTGTTAACACAGGGCCAAGTCATTCACCGCTAAAGTCTAAAGTCTCAGAGCAACAAGTGCAGAGATGAGCGGAGCACCTGCAGCTCGCACCGCGGGCCACGGGAGGAGTGGAAACTTACTCTAGTGTTCAGAATGCATGGCTAATGTAGTGATTTTAATATTTTTGCACAAATACAACGTAAGTACATGGTTATTACCCCGTAATTAAGTAGGCGGTACTATGTACAATGTGGTAGCAGTATAATGGGTAGTAGGGCTGTAGTCGACATGCCCAAACGACCAAACGACCAAAGTCGACAAAAAGTGTTGTGAAAGTATATTCATGTATCCAACTCAAACTGCACTCAAAAGACTACAACAGCACAACTATTTATATAGAACTATTATACAGAAAAGCACTTGAAGTATGTTATAAACTTCACTCTAAGATCTTCAGCTAACTCTCTCCATATCTTCTCCCATTTGCTGCTCTACCATATAAAGCCTTTCAATCTAAATAAAATAATTAGTCAACTTCTATAAATGTTGGTTGACTAAGACACTATTGACTGATTAATCAACTAAACAACTTAAGATTTATAGCCATAAGGGCCCGTTCAACGACATGATGCACAGTTACACAATGACCACAACAGTCGCATCATTAAGCAAACCAATCTACAATTTCAGAATCCTTTAGATTCTGTGGCACAGAGCCAGGGCTTATAGTCTATTGTGTTATAGTTGCCTATTTTCAATCATTCAATCGTTTAAGGCTGGTATTCAATGATTTGATTAGGTTCAGTTATTACAAACAGAAAGTGATATTTCTCAACTAAAACAAAGTTATTCCACAGCTAAAAAAAAATGTGAATGTTGCTTAACTTTTTCCCGGCATAAAGTTGCAGTGACTCATGAGCTGCTTGGGTCCAGAGCTCACAAAGGATTTGGATACAGCCAAGAGCCCCACACAACAAATCTAAACCCCCACCACACTAAATCATCCCCTGACCAATGCCTATTATGTGACTAAAGGCTCTGGGCTTTCAGGGACATGCAAATAAATATGGTAAGGACTACACAGGAAGTGAAATGCTGGAGATTCAAATTATTACTGTAAAATAGATTGCACTTGTTTGTACCATGTTATGTTTAGGTTAGAATGAAAGCAAAGTCCATATTATGTACTTTCTGACATTGAAATCATTTTATAAACCCCTTACATTTTAGTTTTAAATCCTGATACTGTAATAGTGTATGTCCAGAGAGCTATAACTATGACTTGGCATGAGCCTAGTCACCCCCTGCTGGCAGCTATGTGGAATAAAGTGTAGAATTTGTATTATTAACGTAGCAAAACTTGAATTATTGTGCGACAGTAATTGCTCAAGCTTGTTTATGTCTGAACTCTGTGCCTTAGCTTTAGTCATTGTAGAGCTATGAATTCAAATTAATTCTTGAATCTTATAGGATGAGGGATGAAACTTCCTTCTAAAATGCCTTCAGATTTCACTTGGACTTCCACTTGTTTTTACTTGCTCTTTTCCTTGTGATTATCTACGATGTGCTTTTATTTAGTCAATAAAGCCTGTTGCATTTAATTATACTAATATAAACCACATTTCATCTTGATGTAATTAAGTGAGTCACGTTGATTGTGCAGGTCAGACTGTTCATCGATAAGAAAAAAACAAGAATGAGCCTGAAGCCTGTAGCATGTGCCTTTCATCTACTGACAAGCCGATACAGGAGAGCTAATACACAGGTACTCCTTTTTTCTTTAACTTTTTAAAACAAATCACTGTCCATAATGTGTTTGTGTGTGCTACATCTAAAGCCCACACTAAGGCCATAGAGTATACGAGGATTGTGATCAGTGCACGTTACATGTGGGGATGTGCACATTTTAGTGTTACAATTATTGTGAGAAAAAACATCACATCACTTTTACTTATTTTACAATTATTCAGGACAAGACAACAGGGAAATCTTTCATTCCCGTGGTCTTAACATGTTACTATTCCTCAAGTTTGTGACCAGGTTTACAAAATTAAACTTGTGATGACAAAAAAAGCAGGATAAAAAAAAGTTATTTACATTTAGGTCTATTTTATGGGCTATGTATTGAACAAAAATACAAAATTTTGTTTCTAAAATTGTCACAATTATTATTTTTTTTGGTTCTTACGATTGTATTGTGACCTAAATAATCACAATTATCGATTAATCGGATAATCTTGACATCCTAGTGACATGTTAAAATTCCATATATCAATGCAAACTCATCATGACACAGTTTTAGTCATCCACAAGCCTGTAAGTGTTCAGTACCAGTAAGCTTAGTGTAATTTTCAAGGTTCCTTTTAGTCACAGTTTATTTGCTTAAGTTCAATAAAATGTGTATCTGTGGCCTTTCAAAAGTGAATCTTCAGCTCAAATTTGTAATAATAAGAATGTTTGTTTTTGCCTTTTTGACTCAAACATCTTCATTCACCAGAGACTATAAACATTATGCTTATTTACAATACCAACATGTAATGCCAGATACAAACAGAACTGCATTTTTGTATCTCTGTAAAAGACATTTCCTGTGTAGTTGCTTTGGGTGTGCCAGCATACCGGTACATGTAGTATTGTCCCATTAGCAGAAATAAGCTGTGGCTACCTGTTATGGGGAACTCCAGCAAGGAAGTAACATCAAATTCTTTGTTTATTTCTGTAAATAATCCTCCTGACCTGTTTCCATTGTCAGTTATGAACACATGAATGGCTTCTACAGAACATTTCTCTAAATAAGAGCTGGGAAATTAAAATTCTTGTACTGTCGGAAATCTTTATCACTACTCTATTTCATAATAATCTTCCATCTGATGTTTATTCTTTCTGCTTTGGCACCATTTTGGGTTCTTTTTGTTTGTTATGGTTGAATTTTCTATTTAATGCAGTAATGTATGAAGTTGTGGATATTTCACAAACTTTTCTAGGAGACTTTCTTTATTGATGGGTGATGTGTAAACAAACCTTCCATTATCCATTATCTCATTCTTTTCAAGTAATGGATCAGTGTTATTCGGCAATGAACAACATCGGGACACATTCTTGAAAGTGCACTTATAATAGTTAGACTTTAAAGGCGATATATTGTGTTGCAAATTAAAATATTGCAATCATATTAAAACAATATTAAAACAACAAGAACACTATCATATTAAAACAACAAGAACACTAAAACGAGAGAATCCCTTTTCTAAATCAACATACACGAGCTGCAATATAAAATAACAGAATTAAACACTAAAGTAGTTGGTTAGAATAATTAATGAGTGATAGATTTGTTAATTATTCAACCCTCTGCACTGTGTTCATTTAATAGGATAGAAAGTGGCAGGCACTTATACCCACAAAGGAAAACTTAAAGCATAAATGTTTAAAGAATTATGCAAGAATTGTTATTTTATTGCACAAAATCTCTCAAAAAGTTGTTTTCGTAGCCCCCCCCCCCCCTTTTAAACTCCACACTTTTCCCTCACTTCCATCGCAGGGAGTGGTGTGCGGGGCAGTCATGTGACCCTTTGTCCCGACACAATTGCGGGTGTTTGCCATTGGCTGAATTCTTTGAAAGCGCGTTGGTTGCCGGGGCGACGGGGAATGGCGGCACCACTTCAGCTGCCCCTTGTCGCTCCCTCCTCCCCCTCAGCTCTGCGTTGGCCTGTCTCTTCCACACAGGCCCGGCTGGATCAGGTAGCCCGCGGCCGACAACAAACACTGATCATCTGATTTCAACAGGCGGCCGGTCACACAAGCCTTCAGAGGTGAGCGGGAGCTAATGGCTTTTTGTGCTTTTGCCTCGCACATGTATCTCTCCACTTGGACAACTTGGGTGCAAGCAAAGTAATGTCTTGTGTCTTGACATAAACGGTGAAATCTAATCTAACCTTTTGCTTTTATAGTTTGCAGTTTAAATGTCACAAGCCCTATATGGAGACGCCACATGGTTTCCGCAATTGCAATGCATAAAACGTGCTTTCAAAATCAAATCAATACATAAACCGTGCACATTCTGACCTCACTCTTAATGTTAAACTCAATAATTGCTTGGTGTCAGATTACTTGTAATTGGATTGATTTACCTTACGTAAGCCTTAGCACCTTTAGCTTTTTAATAATAATACTATCGCAGCTTTAATGAGGAAAGAGACATATCTGGCCCTGTCTTTCCAACCGAAGCACAGCATTAGAATTGTAGTCAGTTCATCTCAGTTTCTGTTGCTCTATATGAGACAACATTAATAATAATAATAATAATAATAATAACTTTTATTTATATAGCGCTTTTCAAAGACCCAAAGACGCTGAACATAATAAAAAAGGGGGGGGTATTTACAGACAGGGGGGGACAACACGTACAATACACATTTATATACAGATAAAATGAACAAGACAGAAGAAGTAGAGAGATAAAGATGGGGATGTAACAGGGGGTAGAAGAGTAGGCAATGGGGTAGAGGAGGCTAGGGGTAGGGGAGGTCATAGGTTTGGGTGAAGAGGTATGTTTTTAGGCGGGATTTGAATGTTGTGAGTGAGGGAGAGTGGCGGACAGGCTGGGGGAGGGAGTTCCAGAGTCGGGGTGCTGTTCGGGAGAATGCTCTGTCGCCAAAAGTTTTGAGTCGGGATGTTGGTGCAGTCAGGGTGAGAGAGGAGGAGGATTGGAGAGCTCGGGTGGGGCGGTGGGGGATGAGGAGGTCAGACAGGTAGGGTGGGGCAAGGTGGTGAAGAGCTTTGAAGGTGAGGAGGAGTATTTTAAAGTTTATGCGCTTCTTGATGGGGAGCCAGTGGAGAGAGCGGACATTGTAAACATCGCTTAGCACCTTCTTGACCTGGCCCATATAGTTACATTTTGATGATACTTTCCTCCAGAAATACATGATAAAAGTGGTTGCAGCTCTTCGTTGTGGTTTTGGATACTTTCTGATCTCAAGAGGACCAAAGTAATGTATTAATTCCTCCTGCCGTGAGTCATAGAGTTTTTCTATCTTGTGAACAATCTTTGGACAATTTGGAACAAGATAAGATGTGCCTTTTCCAGAGAGATTCATAACTCACTTTAATGTCTTAATAATTTTCCGTTTTTTTGACAGCTGAGTTTTGCAATATTCTTTGAACAAAACATTTAAGGGTGGAGTATAGTTTTGAAATCATCTGTGCCCTCGGGTCAGAAATCGTAAGTCTACAACACTCGCCTGCGTTGTCGGTATATTAATTCAAATGGACAGTTTGGAGTTGCTCCACAGACACTGGGAGACCAATGCAAACTGCAGACAGAAGGACAGAGAGGCAGGTGAACCCGGGACCTTCTCGACCTCAGGCGATATCCTCATTCATCGCTAGACTTACAAAGGATGAGGATTGTTTGATAGACTGAACATCTGCAGCATAGAGTTCTCTCCTGTTACCAAACCAGGTACAATATGGCCCTCAGTTTGGCTTCTGCTGGCTGATGAAGTGCTGCCCTCTCATCACTGCTGTCCAGGGCTCCATTAACCAGGTGGTCTTCTTCAGTGTGTTTGGTTTCCACGGTAACGGCCTAAAACGCTCCCCGCCCCTCCCTCAGGTGCACTCTGTCTGATGGCCCGGAGGATCCCCTGGTTGTGTTCAAATGCACACGCTCGCATCTGCTCGCTGACACTTGACCCGCGCATATTTAAGTAAGACATGAAAGCGCTGCATGTCTGCGCCAACACAGGCTGAATTTAGTTACGCTTCTTTTACAAATTGGTCTCATTATGTTGTTTTATGTTGTCGTGCACGGGGTTGTTGTTTCAGTGTAGGTTTCTTTCAGACCACATCTTGTTCGTAAACAATAAAGCGTGTCTTGTCAGGCGTCTTCACTTTAGACCACCCAGGGCTGCTTCCGATTTCAAGATTGTTTCCTCAACAATGCCTACCGTATTTTCCGGACTATAAGTGGCACCGTGCATAAGTTTTTTCATACTTTTGGCCGGGGTGCGACTTATACTTACATTTATACTTATATACTTATACGTGTACTCCGGAGTGACTTACATGTGATAATATTTGTTATTTTCACACTTGCAACCTTATTTCATACTCCAGTGCAACTTATATATGTTTTTTTTCTTCTCTCTTATGCATTTTTGGTGCAACTTATACTCCGGTGCGACTTATAGTCCGGAAAACACAGTACACATTTATACTAGTATTACTATTTAATGTAACAGTTGTTATCCAGAATGTGCTTTTTCAAGTTTTGAGGGAAACTATGGGGACAATTTCAGTCTAGATGATGATTCCACTTTCTGATTTTGCCGATTCTGTGAGCAGTGGACGGAGTTGTAGTAGCTCGGAACAAAGTTGAATGAATTCGATGATCACTACAGGTATCATACAAGGTCATTTGCTAAAGCGGGGATGGGCTTACCAGAGAAGCATTTGTCATAATAACCATGACATATGATTTATTAGTATTACATTACACACCCTGACACACGATTTTGTCATGGCAAATCTTTGAACTCCCAAGCCATGTTTGCTTTCGAACTTGTCACTTTGAACCCCCCCACACCTCTTGTTATTATCACAAAGGCTGATGTAACCAGGAGGAAAGCCGCGCCGATCCCCCGCCGTCGCCGGTGACGGGCCTGCCATGATGTCACCGCTGCTGACATGACAATCCCGACATTCTTGCTGATGGGGTCACACCGTCGCGGAGAGAACGGGGAGGGGTGGGCTTTGGAGAGGGGAGCAGACTGGCACACATATGGCCTTTGTCTCTGAGCACTGATTAGTAACGTGGCATATTCCTCGACACACACATCTGCCATTAATTGCGGCTCCCGCTTGCGCCCACTCCAGCGGGCTCTCCAACTGTCTCCCGCCTGATAAGAACGGAGAGGCCTGTCTTAGCCGGCTTGTTAAAATTCAACTAGTCTTTAAGAGTGCGTGCTTGAATGTGTTTTGCATATATTGAGCGCAGAGAAAATGGCTATTGTGATGGAGGTTCTGCATCTCAACTATTATGCTCCTGTCTCATCATTGCCCATCGTACGCATGCATGCATACATATTTGTTTGTGCTTACTAGGCATGACTGTTGCTCGCATCGATTTGTACCTGGACCACAGCTTCCCTTTGATCCGGTGAAGCCTCAAAGGGCTACAGATGACACGTTTGGTACAGTAAACGCTCTTAACTACTGTTGTTGCCCACAGGTGTTTGCTAGGCGTTCCCACAGGCCGTTGGAGAAGACCACACTATCATTTTGTGCATTGTTTGGTTTGGAAGCTGAAGAAAGTGTTAGATTATAATGCTGTCAGAGCAAATAACACACTGCGAAGAGGTTGGGAAATGCTATGCCCGGATAAAACTTGAAGGGGCCGTTTAACTTTTGAAAGGAAGCATTCATAAAAGACACTAAAGGCTTTTCATGTGTGGAATTAACCGTATTTGAATGTCAGGCTGAAAGGACAGGTGGGAGATCACATTTGGAAGCAGTCCTCATTCATATTAAAGTGGTTGAAAGCGCCTATACAACTTTATATAAACCTGTTATGTTTTTTCTTGCCTTGGCAAAACTGAAAAATGAGTACAAAGATTATGAAAAGGATTATTGGATTGAAAGTTGTTTGATTTTGTATCATGGACAAATGTGTGGCTTTGGTGTGGATCCAGCATGTAATGGATGGCCAAAAGGGTTTTTTTGTTTTCATGGCTGATGCCGTTTCTATGGATTCTAGACCATCAGTACTGTCTAGAATCCATAGAAACTGTTGATAAACTCTGGCGATATTTTTGGGCCAGTACGTAGGAGTTATGTAACATAATTTGAATTTACTACAAACTCATACATGCTGTGCTTTATTTGCACTAAAGTGTTATGTGGATCTTTGGGCAGCCGGTTGATAGAGATGAATATTTAAGGTTGTTAGTTGATACACAAAAAAGTCCAAATATCAGCCTGATTTATTAGCCAATCGGCCAATCTTAAGTAAATACCTTATGTATTCCCACTACACTGACTCAGGGTTTGAATTTAAAGGATTGAAAGACAGCATTTTATTATCTATTTATTTATTTATTGCAAGATCGATAGGTCCAGGTGCACTGGTGCTCTTAACATCCTTTTTCTATATTTTAAATTATTCACAATAAGCACTGACATGGCAACGCTAAAAGAGCCATTTGCACACTTCACAAGAAAAAGTGTTTGCATATAGATAGGATGTGAACACAAGTATCCACTTCAGACACATGTGGAGATGCATACTAATGCCAGGTGCAGTTCCCCTGAGCCAGCTTTAATGTAAGAAAATAAGAAAATACCCCTCATGTCATGTTTATAAGCCTGAGGAAGACGAGCACGGCCATCATCACCTTTACAGATGTTTGCTTGACTTAAAATACAACCGTTATCATTAGTCTGTGAAATAGTGTGTCTGCTAACGGAGCCTACTAGTAGTGATAGACAGGGCAGGCGTCAGTGAGCACATCCAGGGGCCTCCTTTTTGCACTACGTGGGGCTCGCAAAGCTTTTGTTCACCTCCGACCTTGGACCTGACACTACCTGGCTGCTCGCTCGTCACAATCCCACATTTCCTGTGCATTCACTTTCCTTTGTTTTAAGCAATCTTTCACAATTTGACTGCTTTTTTGTCCGTATGCTTGTACCCTCTTGTTCGTTTTCACATAGACCCGGGTTAGATTTCATCCGCTTTGTCCTCCTCAAGCCTGGGAACAGCTGAGACCCTCAGCTCATCAGTTACTTTCTCCTGCTAACGTGAAGCTTTGGTGACGGCGTTCATTTGCACCAGCTTTACTTATTCAACTAAATCTGATTTGTTTTGTTTTATCGGGGAGATCCAAATATACTGTATGTTCTAATTACAAGGTCTTATAAGTTATATTTGTTTCCCCTTTTACTTTACCCATTCAAAGTTGTATTCATGGTGATTCATGCATGCCATTGCTTCAAGAATTCAATACAGAATAAGAATACAAGCCCATCTCTGTACTTTAACTGTTCTGTACGGTTTGATCTCTAATAAAAACACAACATTTTGGCACAAAAAAAAACTTTAAAAAGTGAACTGTAGTGATCCATAGTTGGGACTGTCAACATGGTCTGGCAGAGCGGCAGGTGTAAATCTGGAAGTCTTTTTTATTGTAGATCAGCATAGGGATACAAAACTTCCAAAATATAATATAATTATATAGCAGACAAAAGCACAATATTTATTTTTAATGTGTCTCACTGAACTTTTTTGAGTGGTGATAAAAGGCTTGAGGTATCTGTGGACTGTTTGTGAAAAGTGGCGATAAGAGGAAGATGGATAAAGTGTCAGACTGTGGCCAAAACTTGGAAGCTGCTAAAAGCTCATCAGATGGAGTTTGTCAGAAGTTGTGTTGAAGTTGTATAAACTTACAACAGAGTACCATGTTGAAAACGCTTGTGCTTGCTCTCTCGTCCTCTCATTCACCTCACCAGTGAATTTTTCATTTCATTGTTGTTATTTGTAACATGATGATATAGTAGCAGGCATTTGCTTCCAAAACATGAATCATCCAGAGAGCCAAGTTTCTGGGAAGAAAACAAAAGTCCCAGTGTCTTGGTGAGGGATGTGCTATATTTATGTCTCAACAGTGCAATTACCTTTGCTACCATAAGCCATGTTGCCACTGTCACTGCTTCACTACTGGAGCTGTGACCGTAATGAAATAGACAACCTATACTTAGGCTTGTTTGGCACAAACAACGTCACTTTAAGTTCAGCATTTGAACCTTGTTTGTAAGTCTGAAAATAGAGCTCTGGTTTGTCTGCTTTCATTGTGCCTTAAATCATGACTGACATCTCATCCACCTGTTGTTAAAGTCTATATTTATAGTGAAACCTGAATAAATAAACAGGAGGGAATACAGGAAGCGCGAGTCTCTCCAGCAACTTAATGCTATTCATTTTTAATGCATCCAGGCAAACAAAGTCACATCAGCATGCCATCCACTCTCCCTCTGCCCTCTGCAACCTATTGAACCCTAGCCAGACCAATGCAGTCAGTGGCCAAGTGTGAGAGCCCACTCTTCTCTGTGTTTTTCTTAGTACTTCTTAGACTTAATTCCACCTGTTCAAAGTATGATTTTATAGCTCTAATTATTTCTTCATTCATAGCAGGGTACTTGTCACCAAATGTTACATTTGAAGAAGGTTTTCTTTTGAGAGTAAAGGTTTTCATACTCTTTTGTCTTGTGTCAATGCAGAGGAGGGTGCGAGGAGAGCGAAGGAGGGGTTGAAGAATGCTTGAGTCACCCAGCAGAGGAGGATGATATGTGGGCTCTGACAGGGGAGGGTGGGCCGTGGCAGGCACAGAGCTGTGGGAGGTGCCCTGAGGAATGCCTGGAAGGTGTCTGTGAAGCGTTCTACTGATAATCCTCGACTAAACACAACAATAGATTCAGTCTGATTCATGCCCCGTTGTCTTTTGGGGCCAAAAGAACATCTTAATGCCCATTGACCTTCAGTCCGATCCTGGACCACACCAAGAAGCCCTGAAATAAAGTGCAGATTTATCATGGGACATATGTTCCACATAAGCCTAATAGTCTGTTAAAGTGTACTAGCTGCACCTTTAAACTCTCAGCTCTCTTTGGCACCATGCTTTTTTCACGGTAGCTCTGGATCCTTGAGAGCTGCCTCCTGGGGCTCTGTCCTACGCCCTCTTTATTTTAGCGTGGCTTCATTGATTTGTGATCTTGCACATCTCTGGGATGTGCCAAAAGCTTTATGAACACTGTGGAGGGACGGTACTGACTCACCACAGGCTTTTGGGACTCATTTGTTACTTTTGTTTGACTTAATTGATCAAATTCAGGGAATTATTCCAAGAAATCATTTTGGAAATGTAATTATATGCACTATATGTGTGTCATTGTGGGCAGTGACTTCATATCCTCATTAAGTTGCTCAAAATGTGCACAATGCTAACTTGCATGCAAATAAATCCAAGAAAAAACACAACAATGAACATGAAATAGCTGCTGGACTGATAAGAACTAAAAGATCTTAAACGGTATTTTATTACAGTAAAACAATCTTATATCTTTCCCATCTGCATTTGCATGAATTTGAGGTCAGTTGGTCGGGTGTGTCTGCTGCTTTGTAGCTTCACAGTTTTGGGGGAGAGTCAAATCTGAAAGAGGCTCAGGTTTTGGTTTGGGTATAAGGATATGTACAGAGGCTGTGTGTTTAAAAAGAGGGATTCCCACACATTGTGCCTAACCCATTGGTCATGCATGCCTTGGCTGTGTTTGAACGGGAGGGGCCTCGGGACATTTCAGGATCCTGACCTTGTTTTGTGGGTAATTATTCAGCCATTTGTTAGTGATCAGTTTTGTCCCCGTCCCACGGGTGTTGTCCTGTCATGTCCACACACCACCACTGCACCTGTGTATTTACACTATGAGCTCATTCACGGAAGAGGAACAGAGTCACCTGACAGCACAGCCTGTGTAATCAGCTGTTTATGACAGCAGGCCACAGGCTAAGTGAAGCTCATAGCCTCAGGTTAGTGTGAGTGCAAACACAGAAATACCCCGCAGAAAGTTTCAGGGGAAGAAAAGCAAATTCCATATGGTTTAGAGGGAATGATGATTAACTATGGCCGCATTACATTAAAAATAATTAAATGATCTTGTTATTAGTAGTATAATTATGGAGAGTTTTTTTTTCCATTGTCAGATTATGATTGTGGTAAATCCAGAAAAGTAATAGGATCCCTGACATTGAGTAATATTTCCTAAAATACATTTCTTTAATTGTTCATCAGTGTATTTACTCCTGAACTCAGATATTTTAGTTGGGGTTATACTTATACTGTTGTGGTAATAAACCTTGGGTAGGTCTATGCTCTCTCAGTCCTCAGTAACTGTTGGTTATACACTTTAATATGTTATAGAGCAAACTTTATGTAACACAGTTTATCAAGGCAGCACGAAACAGAGAGAAAAACGATACTCCAACCTGAAAGCTGAAGGTACCTGATCTGTCAGTACGGAGAGAATGGGTGGAGATAGAGAGTGGGAGAGGCTGTGTTTCTTTTTGCCCGGGGAGGGGGGAGGAGAGAGAGGAGGGCTGTAGACAGCGGGGAGCAGAGGAAGGGAGCGCTCTCAGTCTCTCAGATCTCCGGCTGCTGGTGAAGACAACCCCAGCACAAGTGCATTCCTGAGGCAGCCAGCGACGCCGCCAGAAGCCCCGTGTGTGTGTCTCGGACGGATCGCGACACGGAGCAGCCCACGTCCCTCACAGCCACTTCCACTGACTGTGTGTTCTCCCACAGCTGCCCGACCGCCTCTGACCTCTGCCGCACCAGCACGCTCCTGTTAGCACACACTCTTGTGTACGCGGAGCGGCATAACAGGCTCGGCGGCTTCGTCACAAGTGAAGGTTTCAGCCCGGAGAGAGACAACAGGGTGAGGATTTAGAAACGACACGAGGAGGACGAGATCACTGGTGAGACACAACTTCTTTTACTTTTAATGTGTGTGGTTTAATTGCAGACTTGTGTGAACGTTCTCTCCCGTGTGCTACGCTGTCCAACTTCTTATCTGTCAGAACGAATACGGTAACTTTGGACTTGTTGACACTAGAGCTTCTGCGCAGTACCTCAGATAGTTTAAACTGTAAAACACGTTGTCTTGTCTCACATATCTGGCCTCTTGAGTTCGCAAACATCACATACACAGAGACGTCAGAGAAAAGTGCTGGCTATCTGTTACTGTATTCGTCACACTCGCGTCTCTCTTTACCCGGCGCAGGATTAAAGATTAATTAATGGACAAAGTTCGCTCTCTTTCGGTGCGTGTTCTATCCCTCTCCAGCCGCTCTACACTTCTCCATTGCCGGGTGCCGTGCATGTCTAATGCTCCACAGTGCTCTTAAGCCCATTTGACTCATCATTATGCATGGGCTGGCATCTTACTTAGGGTTTTCTCCGCATGCTATCTGTCAGGAAGATAGGGGGAAAACGCTGAGCTCATTAACAGAATGTCCAATCAGAGGCATTGATTAGTCGCCCCCCTCACCACCCCCAGCGCAGGGAGTGATTATTTTCTTTACCGGGTCCATTGAGGGAGTTGAGCAGTTATATATCATGTGCTATCGTGTGTTTAGGTGCTGCTTGTCTTGAGATAGTGTCAGCAGAACAGATGACTTTAAGGGACTGAACTACAACTTGCACTTTCAACTTATCGGTGCTTGAACTCGACACTGATTTATTCTACAGCTTTAGTAATTAGCCAATTTAGTCCAGAAGATAAACAGCTTGTCTTCAAGGGTAGAGCTGCATGAGGGTTTTTATGTTATTATCTGAAATGGAATACTCTTACCTGGCTTACAATACAAATGTCAGGAGGCAGATGTACAAAACTGTATTATTCTTGCTTACATTTCAGCAAATGGACTTTGTCAGATCATTTTTCTTTCTTTCTTTCTTTGGACCACAGTGTAAGCCATGCATTTTAATTTTTTTTCGTTCCTGTCCCGTGCATTTGGGCCTCTAAAAGTCTGTTTGTGTGTGTTAATGTGGCTAACAAAACATCATAATAATCAGGCCATACAAACAAATACTGACTGTCCTTGTATTACTTTATTGATGTAAAAGTAACTAGTGCTAGTGGTCGAATGTTGAATGTTCATATTGCATTTCCAGAAATCCCCACAGCAAATTACCACAGGCTCCATTAACCATATCTCCAGTCTTGTTTGCTTAGCTTCACTTCTCATCATGTTTTTGGGATATTTCTTTTAGTTTCCCTCTTTTAAACATGGACAAAAGCTGATTGTAAGGCGCCAAATCCATCTAATGTCATTCCCCCTCCAAACAAACGCACTCTGGGAACATACTCTATTATTCTTGTGTCACATGCAAGTCTGTCCAAGCCCAGGGAGATAACTCTTGGGATGTTTGATGGGGGGGGAGTCTGTCTCCTTGCTGTGACTTAATTTTCCTGTACCGTTATCAGGAGCGTTCCCAGACTACGGCAAATGTGCTCAGGCCCGGAGGTAATTGAAAAAAGCCTTGTCTTTAAATGATGTTGACATGTATTAGAGGTGAAGTTGGTGTGCTCCCTGCCCCTTCGACCAGTCTGTTGTGTTGTGAGAAATTCCTGCTTTCCGATCGGGTCCATTAAGACTAAACTCCCTCCGTCAATGATAAAAAGATTGATCCGCTCCTCTCCGCGACACATTCACATCCCTCAAAAAGCGGCTACCTCATTTTCCCCCCGGCAGCCCATTTCCAAACCAAATTCAGCCCACTTTTCAATTTATCAAATCTTATTTTCCATAAATCTTTCCACACAAAATTTTGACTGAGGCAAACTACTTATTCCCCCACAGGAGTAAACATGGCAGAACATTATATTAGATGGAGTGTGTTTTTTTCCAAGGATGTTCTTTTGAAACTTTGGCATAGTGCGCAAGTTAAAAGTAAAGTATTTGTTTTATAGTTGTAGTAACTTGAATATGGCTGGTTGATGGTTCATAAATAAATAATCTGGAACTTAGTTTAGTTTGTACTGATTTCCAACCCAAACTAAAAGCCATGTTGGATATAATCGAGTATTTCTATAAATGAACTAGTACTGCATTAGCTACATAAATATGGGCGCGAATTAGTTTTTGAATTGCAAATGTATGATAATTTATTGTCCATACAGAATTATAGAATTACAGCAAAACAGGGATTGGCTGTGAGCCCGGCCTTTTAGGTAAGTCACCTGTTGTACCCGCACAGCCAAAGACAAACACAGCAGACCTGTAGTTTGTCTTCCAGGAGCCTATAATTACCCGAAGGAAGCAGGGGATTTAGTGGAGGAATTTCACTGCGCACTCGTTTTAGCTGTTGCTTTTAAGAGAGACCTGCACATATTTTTGTCCCTCTTCAGACTTAGCCTTCAGGGAGCGCTTTGTTGCAGACTGTGTGAAGCATTGCACTTGTTTTTGTCTTGAGTGAAGCCTTTTAGGGGTTGATTTAGAAAATGTCTGCCGTGGGTCACTGAACACCACACAGTCCCAATAGCGTGAAGCCCAGTGCACACATCAAGAGCTGAATCATACCACCTCGTCGGAGCGGGCCCATGTAAAGGCCCTTCCACCTCTCGGATGCGTGTTTGTAAAGTTCACCTGAGCGAGCGCTGTCACGTCCTGTCAGGGTGAACTTCCTCCAGCCAGAATAGATGTGATCTTTCTGTCACGCTATCAAAAATATAACTTCACTCGGTCATCTGTGTCTTCCACTCTGCTGACATGTCCTGGATGTCTGTTTCACTGTTTGTTCTGGGGTCTCTCACTTTTTTTCATGACTTGTGATTTGATTGCTGTAAACATCACTGCCAGCCCCTTGGGATGGTCATGTGACTGTGCGAATGAGCAGCAGGTTGCTCCCTTGCTCAACCAGCCGTGCTGTGTTGACTCTCCGCACACAGAGCTCTGTGAGCAGTAAATAACATGGTGCCTCCATCAAGGGCTCCGGACATGGGCCAAGAGGGGAGTCAAGACGCCAGACACACACAAACAAAATGTCTGCTCCTATACTCACTCAGAGGTGCTAAATCTAGTGAGGGAATCTCAGTAAGATTAAGTTTTAACAATGGTAAAATATCTGAGAGGAATAGCTGATAATACATCTCTCTTGTTATTTTAGTTATTTAAGACTTGAACAGCCAGCTAACAGCACAATGTTTTATTATTGAATATGATCCAACACTTTTACAAGAGAGAAAGAATAATATGTGCGTCTCAGTTCAGAAATCAAGGATGAAGATTGGTGAAGACGACAGGCTGGCGTGTGTGACAGAGCTGTCCCTTTCCGTGAGATGCTTGATGCTCGACCTGTCAGTGAATATAGATGTGTTTGATCAAGCACATCAAACACACGCACATGTTGCTAAGCATGGAGTTGCGTTTAGAGGGAAAGGCTTCTCCTAAAATCTATGTAGCTCAGTGACATTAAACTTGGATTGATTCAGTCATACTCAAATTAGAATATAATTTTCGAGCGCTCAGCAGTCCCGCTTACTTCGAAGCCTGCTGCGGTTCCAGAAGTAAATTTCACATTCATTTTCTCCCAAGACTTTTCAAAAATGTTAAGAGTTTAAATGTATGACAGAGGCTAAGCAGCTGTTTAGTAGCCAAACAAAGGTTGTTTTTATTCTAAAAACACATTTAAAACTGAGAATTGGGTGAATTGTTTTATTAATGCTTCATAAAGTTATTTTAGACTAAATTATAGTTATTGAGGTCATTTGTTACTACATGGCTGTTTACCCCCTTGGCAAGCTTTAAAACTTTTAATTGTATTTTTTTTCTCGGAAGGTCTATGGGAAAAATGAACAAAGTAGTCGATGGTCAATGTTGAACTCCATTGTATATTTCTAAATAGTTTTGTGATTTGTGATATTTATTACACGGAAAGTGCAGCACAACCAGAGCTTATACTTGCCGAATGAAGCACGTTACCATTGTTTCTTAAAAACCATCAACAAAAAGTCCAAAGCCTTTCATTCATGGCGATGAGCAGATAAGACATATTTTTAGTGTCACGTTACCTCTTTCTCTTCTGCTTGAGAAATGAGCTCTGTGACTCAAACCTGGGCCTTGTTCCAAAAGGCTGCTGCTCCTCCTTCTAAATGTGGGGCACCGACTGCTTCAGGTTTCAGACAGATAACTTGTACACTTAAATCTCATGAGTCTCGGGGGTCCTTGTTCTCACTTGTGTTTGCAGACAGATTATACATGCGGAAGATGTCAGAGGAGGAACTCATTGTTGAATCGAAATTACAATGTTTTCATATTGGCATTTTTAACCGCGTACATTGTTATTCTACATTTAGAGATTGGGTGTCTTTTAGTAGACAGTAAAGTAATTGGTCCTCTTGGGGTACAAAGCTTGCATTCCCTTCCACTTAGATCTCTACAGACTATTTTAAGTAAGTTTAGCAGTGAATATCGTTTTTTTAAAATTCATTTGGTTTTTACATGTGTTAAAATGATACTGCACATTTTATTAGTCATCATATGTGTTTAAAACATGTTTGAAAATTGTTAAGCTTGTACAATATTTATGTTTTTGAAATATTTTGAAAGAATATGTGGTACAACGCAATGAAAACCCTAAAAGTCCGTCTCAATCTCGTTGGTGTCGTTCCACATCCGGCCCTGAACAAACGCTGTGCCATCTCGTCTCTGCTTAAGTGCGGTTTCCATGGGGGTAGCTCACTTAGCTCAAATGTAAACTCCACAACAGCGGCCCCGACACCACTAAGCCTCTAATCTACATGTGTGCTAATGGCTTCTTGTGTATGTTTGTCTCCACGCCACACGTCACCTTGGTGATCTGACTCCAGACCTAAATGTCCCAGAGGAGCGCTCCTTGGATATAGGCAGTCCACTATAAATCAGCCCCGTCCGTCCCGAATGTCCACGCAGCCTTCGTCCCCCCCGTGGAGAGCCCGGGCCGTTAGTCTTCCTCGGAGTAATGACAGGGGGAGAGTTGTGTGAGACACTTTGCCGTCAAACCTATAAATCAGACAGATACGGAGGCCCACCCTCTCTGCAGCTCAAGAGCCACATGCAACACAAACAGATTCCACCCTTAACTTTCCAAGTGGGATTAGCACTGAGATACCGCAAGAACTGCTGTTCAAACAACACGGTGTGCACAATAAGATTAGTGTTATTGTTATTAGGTCATGTGTTGTGTTCTTCCAAGGAGTTATTAATTTGCTTTTCATATCTATGCAATAAAGAAAAACAAAAAGTAATGTAAGGTATTCGGCTACTCTGAACAGAAAGATACAGCATTACCCACGCAAAAGACTTACAATAGAACATTTCATATTCCATCTTGTGTATCAAAAGCACACTTGAATCCACATTTGTCTGTTTTGTTGAAGTGGAATGTCAAAACAGAATTGAGTGCAGATGGATGCAGATTAAACATCCTCAATAATGTGCTTGCTTTCTATCCCTAAATTAAGCTTCAAAATGTATTCCAGATCCATAAAGTTGATCAATGCATAATGATCAACCTCAATGAGTTGACTTAGACCTACATTAGTCTTCCTTTACATTACAAACCTATTATAAACAGTGTGTATCGCTCGTAGCTCTCTGTGTGCATTCCACAAGCATGTCTCATAGAACATCCAGTCAATTCTCACACCGCTGCATTTTTGTCGAATGATTAAGGTTTATTGTAAGCGAAGGACAATATCTTATCTCTCGTACAGTCTACATGACCTGATACTGCCAGGTCCTACGCACCAAAACGCCATTCTTTTCACTCCGTGTTTACTTGGATCTCTCCTCTCCAAGGGCCGAGCATGTACGAACTCCCTAGGTAAATATCAGGTGTGCGTGTGGGAGGAGCTGTTTTCCATAGCTCAGACTTGACCTTCACCGTGGAGTTACAGGTTAATCTGTACAGCCCGTGGCACCTTTTTTGTGTGTCTCAACTCCCTGGCAGCGGTTCAAGGAATGTCACCGTCCGGAATTTAGGTTTTAGTTTCAAAGTTAATCAAAAACAGCATGAGAACAGGAGCGCGTCGGGCTGTTTTCCGCTGACCTCCCCATGCCGTGTTCGTGACCCCAGAAAGATGTCTTAAAAAGAAAGCTCGCTGGGCCTTTTTACTTTGATCTGTAAAAAAATATTCATTCACAGCAGCTATATGTTTAGTTGAAGTCATATATTTCTTGAGCAATGTCCATCCCTGCTCAAGAATGTGCACCTGCGCTCTCCCGTTTCCAGAACTGCCTTCACCTCACACTGAACTTGGATGTATTTTCTTCACTGTAAACTGGAGATGTTTTCCCCCCGCCCTTGTTTTTACCGATACTTGCAATCACGTTTTCAGAAAAATGTACGCACGCTGACATTTTCCCCTGGGCACGTTAATGGCGACGTTCCCTCCAGTTCGGACAAGGACTCTGTTGCATATTGCATCATTCTTTTCTTGTATATAAAAAATGACGAAAATTCTGCCGTTGGCCAAGTCCCTAAAATAGGCCTTTAGCTCACAATAGGTTGCGTTCACATTGCAGGATTTGATGGTTGATGTCACAATTTCCGATGGAAAGCACGGCCCATTAAAAATCTCTTAACGTATCATCCATAAACGTCGAGCAATATCATTATTACTTGTTTTGGATTGGCTCGTCGAACCATGTCAATCTGATGTACTTTCAATGATGTCTTTGGTGTTGAATAATGACACTATGTTTTGAAGCTATTGCGCAAGAAACATTTACCTTTTGTTTATTTTTATTGACAGAGAAGATGTCAAACTTTGGACCAGATTTTGTTTATTGTGGCTCAGTATTTATAGGGATGAAAAGTTGATTGTTGTCAGTCAAGTGGACTTAAAGCTTTAAGATTAATATGGAAGCTTAACAAATAATGTGAATGAATGGATATTTCTTGCAACAACAGTACATTTCTCATCGAGTTTTCATGTTACTTTGGCAGCAGTGCAAAACTTCCATAGAGATGCATTAGCAGAGTCACTACTGGTAAATAAATCAAACAAAATGTTGTATTTAGCATCCTAAAACTTCAATCTGTTTAACATTAGGCTTAATGAACATTCTGAGCTCTATTGAACCTTCATTTTTATATGTATACAATGAAGAATGAACCAAACTAAGGACAGGCCGACTTTGATACACCACAATAAACAGAGCAACGTTTACACTTTTGACTTTATCTGATATAGACAGCCGTAAACGTTTAGGTTACCGGTAAATAAGGTTTGAAAGTTAAGGGTAAATCCGCCTTTTGAATGTGTTTGTTTTACCTTCACACATGGCACCAAACATTTACAGGATGACCCACTTATGCTACGTTTGCTGGATAGTACATATTTTCTAAACTTAGATATGAAAACAACTTAAACTGCAAGTGAAAATACTATAAATAACATGTCCTGGTCATTTTTAGCCCACTAATTTAAACTCGCACTCTCTGGAAATTGCTCCCTTTAAATTAGTGGCTTTCTTAAACATCACTATTATACTTGAGTCAGACTGTCTCGGTGTGTATTTTGAGTGCTGGAGAATAGTATTTCGGCAGCGTAATAACCCGAATATGTTTCCCTGTCACTCTCAGTCTCCAGCTGCCTACTTGATGCTACTTAAGGTGTGCATTATCCAGTAGGTTTGTTGCTGCGTTTGACTTTTTTTTTTTGCTGGGAACGGGGCAGACTTCTCCTTCCGTGGCAGGTTTTCGCTGACTCAGGTTGGGAAGATATAATTACACATGGGTGCCCGTCATCCGGCTGACAGCTTTCATGCCCAACAATGCCAACTTCCGTGCTCGGCGTTAAGCCCCCGGACGGCCAAGAGCGCTCGTCTCTGAACTGGAACCTTTTGCGAAGTTTTTGTTTCGTTGTGGCCTCTGTGGTTGGTGAGTCAGCGCTAACACGTTGGTAATCCACACGCATCTACGCACCGGTCAAAGGAATGCAAATGTGTGAGCCGGCTATTCACTTTCATCGGTAAGTAACCCGGAAAACCTGGATTTATGTTATTTTTGTCTCTTTTTAAAGTGATATACCGTATTTTCTGGACTATAAGTCGCTTTTTTCATAGTTTTGGCCGGGGTGCGACTTATACTTATATTTATACTTATATATTTATACTCCGGAGCGACTTATATGTGATATTATTTGTTATTTTCACACTTGCAACCGCATTTCATACTCCAGTGCATCTTATATACGTTTTTTTCTTCTCTATTATGCATTTTTTGGCTGGTGCGACTTATACTTCGGAAAATATTATTTTCTTCTTCTTTTCACATTGTAATTTTTTGCAGAATAAGCATACAGTACAGGAATATCCTCTCAAATGACAGGTAGTGCAGACTTATGAATGAAAACTTTTGATTGTCTTGAGATGGCTGTAGTCTGCCTGGAGAATGTGCACTTACATCAACCTTACTGTCATTGAAAACTGGATGAATAAGCTTATAATTTGGCATTCCACGACTGGAGTATAAACACAGGTTTTGTATGAATAGGTCATAGCTGTGTAAACTCTTGCTTGTTTGGGTGTGTGCTTCCTTTCAGTGAAACCTTAAAGTATGCCAAGTGAGATTTGTCATTGATATGAGAACAATATGTTTTACTACCTCTTTTCTTTTCTTCCATTTCCCTCACCTTGTCTGGCATGGTCTGACCCAGGTTACCATCTGGCTGCGCAGTGATTTGTGGATTGTGGAATTTCACACGGGAATATAGTTTACCGAGCGTGACGGCAGCGATAGTGACAGCCACAGGTGAAGAACGCTGAAGATTGGACATTGATTTCCTAAACGTTGTGTGATGTTACTTCAAACAGAACCTGGCTGTGGCCGAGACATTTTGTATGGTTGATGTGTGAACAGACTGGATGTAGGTTATTGGTCAGGGAAGTGGCAGCAGTTTGTGGAACTAACTGTTTCAGGGCCTTAGAAACAGAAAATAGATTCAAACATTATTAGTTGAGGTGTAAGCATTCGACACAAATGTCTGTAAAACATATCAAAAAGTGCAGAAACATCACGTTATACCCTTTTAAGTTTACAATGTAACTTTTTTAAATGTTTATGTTTAATCAGCTCTTTTTGTATCATTTTTATTTACTTAAAGTTGCAGAATATTCAGAATGTGCATGTCTTCATCTTCACTTCTCATTGGTATACATTTCTAAAGCTCATAATGCTAATTTGCTAATATGGCAAAAAACACTTATCCCATAAAAAAAAAAAAAATGAAATGAGTTCAAAAGGTGCTTTTTTTTCTTGCAGCCGTTAACTGTATTAAAAAAACCGTACACCAGGAATACAACTTTAAGATTTGACTGAAGAATAGTCTAGTTTGATGCTCCAAAGTTGACAAAAACATCTCCTTGAGTAATAAGTAAGTAAGCATAAATTGTTCTGTCACTTTTTAGCCACCACTGTGCCAGCCTAAGAGCTTCTGAAACAACAAGAGTAAGACATGTTGCTAAAATACAGCACTGAATGAAATATTAGTTTAATTTGGTTGGTGGTTAATTCTTATTTACTACTAAAACTGTTTTGGTGTCAACTGCAGCTTGAGATTAGCAATTAAAAAGATTATATTGGCTCGGCTTACTCTGTTGGAATAACTCCTACAAACATATTTGTCCTTGGATCAAACCGTGTCCCCTGTATTAATGGCGGCTGATCCCTTCTCATTGAGATTTCACACTTGGATGAGCCAGTTATTACAATGGGAAAAGCTGCTCTGACAAAACCCATATGCAAATCTCAAGACCAAAGCTTATTAGGCCCGAGCGCCACAAGCTGGCGAGAGGCCTATTAATCTCGTAAGGCCGTGCAAAGCACGGCTGCGAAAGTGCGCACGTAGTGCGCACGAAATCGAGCGCGAAGCGCTCGCCCACTTCCAAACACTCACTAACGCACTCCTTCACTCACGCACGGCCCGTGCATACTAATTAGTAGTAGGAAAATGGAACATTACCGTTGTAAACGGGCGAAGCCCGTGCAAAAGTGCGCACTAAACGAGCACTTAACATTGGGATGACGACAGCACTCATTTGCGCTAAGTAGCTCACGAATACGTTCCCCATCTCTTGCATGTTCCGTGCATATAAGCATGTAATGCAAAAATTGAACATTATTACTGTAAAGAGGGCCAAAAACACAAAGTGGGCGGAGCCCACTCAAAATTAACGAAAGTACCCGTCAGTGACCAGGGACCCACACCATGAGGTAGGAAAGCGCTCGCTTTATGATATTTGAAAAATGGGAAACATTGTTTTCGCATCGGAATATTATTCTTTCTTCTTCTTCTTCTTCTTCTTCTTCTTCTTCTTCTTCTTCTTCTTCTTCTTCTTCTTCTTCTTCTTCTTCTTCTTCTTCTTCTTCTTCTTCTTCTTCTTCTTCTTCTTCTTCTTCTTCTTCTTCTTCTTCTTCTTCTTCTTCTTCTTCTTCTTCTTCTTCTTCTTCTTCTTCTTCGGACCAACCCCCCTATTTTTCACCCAGTGAACATTGACAAAAAGTCACAAAAATTTGCACATCTCTAAAAATCGTGCCTCTCTACATTCTGGCTATTTCCCTTTTCTAAAATAAAAAAATTGGCGCGTCAGCGCCCCCAAATGTACCAAAAATACATTGAGAGATGGGAAATGACCCTAAAAAAAATCTGATCGTAGAATCATGAAATTTGGTGACAAGAGAAGTAAAAAATATTATTACGGCAACGCCGTCCGCCCAACCAAATGTCGGCCATATTGGTTCAAAAATGGCTAAGCATGACTCGGAGTTTTTCCAAATGTCGTACTTTTACGAACTCCTCCCAGGGCGTTGGTTCTAAAAAGCTGAAATTTGGTGAAGTGGGACATCAAAAGTTATTCAAATTACATTGATACTTGTCACGGTCTCTGTGCGGCGAAGCCGCAAACTTTAGCTAGAATTTCAGAAATCTCCCAAATTTAACATTTCTGCCGTTTGCGCAGATAAAGTCTGAATTGCGTCAAATTAGAATCAGTTGTTAAACTCTTTGCCCTAAACCTGCTTGAAGTGAAATAAATTAATTTGGATCCACAGCGCCCCCTACAGATTTTGTATGGAGGTTAAATGTTTAGTTTTGCGAAATTATATGAAATTTGACACACAACTCAATTTTAGCATCCCCATCAAAAAAGTCAATGAGACCCATGTCATAATTGTTATGGCTTTGCCGTAGCGATGACCAAAACCTCCCATGTTATTCCAATGGGGAAATCGCCAGAACGTGTTTACACTTTATACTTTCACAAACTCCTCCCAGGGCGTCAGCCCTATTAACCTGAAATTTGGTGAGACTCATCTTCAGGACCATCAAAAGGTATCCACATTTTTATTCAAAAAGTCACGGTCTCTGTGCGGCAAAGCCGTACATTTTGCCAAGAATTCAAAATAAAATAGCTTTTTGAATGGTAAAATAAAGAGGAGAAGATGTGACAGCGTCACAGATTCAGCAGTAGGCGTAATAAAAGGACAATTGGGGCGCGTTAGCGCCCCCTCCTCTTGCAGCGTGGCGGCGGCGGCGTGGCGAGGGCCGATCATTGCCGCTTGCGGCTTTAATTATAAAGTATTTCCGACTCCTTTCGCGCTGTCATTAGCATGTCAAAAGAGCAGTGACTGATGGAAGAGCAACATTTCGGTCCATACTTCAAGATTCAGTCAAGAATTCGGAGGTTGAATTAAAGAAGGAGGAAAAACAGGAAAAACGAGATGTTAAGAACAGAATTATCAACTTATACCCTTATTTCAAAGTTTACAACATGACATTTTTTATTTTGAATCAGCTCTTTTTGTATCGTTGTTTAGCATAATGTAAACTCGTGTTCAAATTTAGCATGTTTTACGGTAAATTATAACTTCCAACAGCTGCAAAGAAAAGGTTTTATTTCCTTATTTACACCAAACATATACAAGCAATAAAGGGGACGCTTTGTTTTGTTGTTTTTTTACTGCCTTTTCATACCCAATAAAACGTTGGATTGATGAACAAAACCACCACCACAGAGTTAACGTCTACACTGCAAAGTCAAAAGCGTGTAATATGGTGCCCCGCTTGAAGCTCGTCTGATGTCTGATCCGGTTTCCTCGCGCCTCTTACGGACCACTCCCTGCTTTTGTAACCGCAGGCACCAAAACCCCTGCTTGTAATGTCTTTTCTGCTTGCACGTGAAATTTAAAGCCCGACAATATATAGAGATACTTTTCATGATAATTGTCCTGCAACATCTGTTCTTCAGAGGCAATGCGTCTGCGTTGTAAACGACACCTTTCCGCTAAAGAATACACCCCAGGACGTAGGTAATTCATGCAGATGTCTGTCAATAAAAGTGCTTCAGTTAAAAAAAAGATAAATGTTACTTTATGAATTTAAAAGAAGAGAAGTGGGGCGCGTTGTTCTCAAGGGGCAGACCGCTACAAAAGTGCTGGATAAATTGAAATGCCAAAAAGGTGAAGGCAAATGAGTAGGCGTGTTATCCGACAAAGGAACCATCTTTGTTTTATTCGTTTTATTCGTAACACATGGATGCCTATAAAAGGTTGGGCAGTGGAATCACCCGGCGATGCCAGGGGCCACAAAAATCCACCCGAAGTGAGGCAATGATGTCTCTTCAGCGACACCCGGCTGCTCTGTGCCAGCGCGTTACTGGCTTTTAGCGCGCTTGACTGTCCGTGCCAACCTTGAGCTTAGAGCCAGAGAGGGCACAACTGTTTTGATTGTTTCCCCGTCATCTCGCAGACGCTTCTATCTGCCCGTCTGTTTTCACGCTGATAGGAGCAGTTTTGTCCACTCCGATATGATAAGGCGTTTCACCGCGGGGTCAGTTTGTGTGTGTGCAGCTCCGGGTCACGTCACGTTGTCAGCTTTTGTCTCCCGAAGCAGCGTGTCCGCAGAGATAGTGTAATGGCGCGAGGCTGCGGTGACCTCTTGTAAGGATACGGCCTAAATGGAACATCTGCTGACAATTGCAAACACTTCACGTCAAGCCATTTAGCCGTTCCCCTGTCATGAAACAAAAGTGCTTTGTGTAAATCGGTCGCAGGAGGGAAAATATATTGGAAGCGTGAAAAAATAAATAAAAAAAAAGACATCTGGTTATTGTTTAGAGGTTTTTTTCTTTCCGTTTCTCATTAGTTTGTCAGATTTGGAGAAACGGCACGCAAACAAAGAGAACGAAAATAACCATCTGACTTGTTTCCAATTGCCTCTTAGATGACAACGTGACCCTCCAGGGCTACTGTAGCATTCCAAACAAGTGTCCAATTTGTATTCGATACACCGGTGGAGAAACGTGGCCTGTTTAGATTACAGGATGACACGAAAGTACTGTTCATTCACAGTTTGCGGTTGTCAATTGAAAATGAGACGCAGTTCAAGTCAGTGCGATGTGTTGTTTATACAGAAAAATATCACAATAATGGCTCACATTGAAACTCCTGAACTATCTAACCTTAAAGCCTGATAATCCCTGTAAAACACTGTATTAAATGTACAATATACAATCAATTAAATGCCAAATGGTATATATAATGAGCCATAGATTATGATTATCGTACTGCAATACTTTAAGAAAACATTACCCACTTGAGCAAAGAAAATGTCCTTACGATGAATATTGACCCCCAAAAATGTTGTTTTATCTTTCATTTATTTGAAAATATTTCAGTCTACTAATTATCGTGGCAGGGCTAAATTCACCTTATGATAGAAAAATATATTTTAATTCGAAACTAAAAGGTGTCCCTTGAATTAGACTTTCAAAAGAGGTCTTTCAAGGTTCCATCTTTAACTTTCACACATCATTCCTTTGATTTAGTTTCAGTAAACATCTAAACTTTGACATATAGCATATATATATATTTCACTGTCCTCCTCGACTCCTCGTCCCTGTCTAAATCGCTCCGTCTATTCGCAGCCTGACACTGGGCTCAGTCACAGGGCCACGGAGACAAGTCAGATCCTGCCCGGCGTGTCCCCAGGAGCGTGACGTTAACCACCCCTACCTTGATTCCTATCCGCGCCTGTTATTGAGGGGATGGCAGGCAGAGGAAGGCCGCGACAGGGTGATGAAAGACGCAGAGGGGGTTAGCGGGATGGATGATGAGCGGGGAGACATCCTGCTCCTTCCTCCAATACGTCCACTCGCTCTTCATCTGTCAGTCCAAGAATGATTCAACAGAGTGCTACTTAGTTTGTCTTACTCACTGTCAGTTTTCCGTCGGTCCATCAGATGTTTACATGCGGAGAAACCTGGACTGTACTCATAGCTCAAGAGATTATATAACACTTTGTATGCACTGCTGCGGTTTATTTCCCTGTTTTTAAAGGTTAATATAGAGTTTACTGTCCTGTGTAACTTCTCTGGAGAGTCCACTACATGCTTGTCTCTGAGGAAGTGTTATTAATGCCTACAAATGTTTTCTTTTTAATGTTTTTAAGTATGCTTTCAAAAAAACAAGCATTCTTATTGTCTCCACAATCGCCACAGATCTGACTTGGCTGGGTGGCATCACCTGCTTGTCTCCATGGAGATAGATAACATTCCAGACAAAGCAATAACATTTCCAGAATTTGAATTACTTTTATTCATCCTCTTGGGGTAAGTCTTTTCGTTACAGGCATTCAAGGGAAAAAAAGAATTGATAAGTGGAGTTACCGTACGACTGACCAGGCGAAGAAAGAAAGTGTTCAGAAATAAAAAGCTAAATTAAGTATCAGTATCAGCAGTAAGAATAAAATACTCAAAATCTGTCATTAAAAAAAGTGCAAATGACAGAGTAGAGTTACCGTACTACAGTATTTCTAGAAATATTAATTGTAAAAGTTCAATCTTATAAATTGGACACTCAAAGTCTAACCAGTGTAACCAGCTTAGGCAGTCATTATTATATTTAAGTCCTAACAAAAGAGACCTAAAAGACATATAAACACCTGAATTTAGACAGAGGTAGATTATCTAAGAGCATCTCTTTGCTGGTCTTATAAGATTTAAGATTTTTGCTTTAAATTAAAAAAAAAAAAAAAACAGTATTATAATTCATTTGATTGTAATATACTGTGTTATCTGCATCATCCAGGTCATAGTGCAATGAGAGAAATGTTAATGTTATGCTTTTGTCAGAAGTTCTTTTCCTTTAAAACACAAAACACTACCGCGCCTCTTCTATATCATCCCAAATAAACTTGAAATTGGATATTAGATACTAGAATGATTCAGACAGCCTCTAAAATGCTATATCTTTGGCCATTACTCATGCAGCGTTCTGAAACACAGTCCGAGCAAAAGTGCCTTGGGTCTTCTGGGGCAAAAGGAGGTGGGAATTGGGATGTGAGTTTCTATTTTAAGGGACCGGTTCTTGCCTGCGGTGAATGGCTACGAGTTTTGGCGATTGTCACATGGACAGAACTAGTAAAGTTTAAGTCCCTAATTTGTATACCCGGGCTGTCCTCTCAACATGTGCAAATGATTCGTCACTATTTGCATGTTAACTCTGCTGAATGCTTACATAATGTCATAGACTTCTTGGAAAACTTTTGATTAATTGGGCCCAGAAATTTTCCTCGCTTCTATGTGAGATATTTTCAGCCTCGAAGATTGGAACTAATTTCACGAGGAGTTTTTCGATAAACTCGCTGAAAGATAAGCAGTTGGAAGCGAATAGATGGACACGAGGAGATAAACTATTTGTCACTGCACTCATTTGCACAATAATGGATATGAAAATGACAGACGCTTATAGTTTTTGGTTGTGACTGGTGGAAGTGCTGGTGGAAACTAGCTTTGCCTTAATCTGGTGTGAATCGTCTCTTTTTTAATATGAGAATACGTGTCCTTTTAAAAAAAAGAAAGAATAAAAGAATAAACTAAACATGTGTTACACACTCCTAGCACTTGTATTGTTCAACCTAAATGGAAAAATGATACTTCAGTCAGTTTGTGTCTCTGTTTTATTTCCTGTGCTATGGACCATGCTTGGATGACAATAATAAAGGGCGTCCCATTAAACTTTTGGGGTAAACAACAGGTCACGCAATCAGTTGAATGAGAACTGCCTGTCCATTCAAGACGGATATGTTCCATTGCACTTCATTTAAAACCGCCACATTCTTCACGAAGCACTTTGAAATTACATTTGGGGGGTGCAACCGAATGAAAAATTCATCCGCACAATTTATTTTAGTTAATTTGCTAAACTTTAATTAACCATGCCCCAGTGGGATTCTTGCTGTATTGCAAATCGTTTCATCAATGTGTACAGAAGTTGCGCACGTGACGTTACAATTGCGGCGTTCTCCTCCGGTGAGTATCTGTTACCTTTACTCACAAGGGGCTCTGACACAAGCTGGTGATATGCTTTCCAAGTATGACGTTTCAGTCTGAGTTAAAGGTCCCTTGTTACGCGGGGCTGCGGGCGACTCCAGACTCCACGGACACGGATCAGGATGTCTCGTTCCCAGCCTTGTGTTGACTGTGACAGAGAAATGGAGGGAGGGAAAGAGAGAGAAAGAGAGAGAGAGAGAGAGCAATAGACAGAAACCTGAGACTCTCCTGCAGGCCTGTTTGTTTCCTGTTCGTGCACATTATCACATTTCAGGAGGGACAAGCACAAAGCATCATGGGGGACTGGCATTCTTCACTACTGCGCTGTTAATGTACAAGTGTGGGAATTAGGAGGTTCGCTTATTAGAAAATAAATAATAATGATAATTCTAAACAATGGAAAGCATACTTTTGTAACAAATTGAATGGTATTTAATTAGAATACTTGTGTATACATGTGAATGGAATCTTATTAAATTCTCAATAACAGAACTCACATACTTTATGTCCGACCGGGACTGAATTGTAGGGGTGTAGGCGTCTAAAGAAAGCCCTGTCGATCGATTAGACTGAAAAGGCTGCGTGTCATAAGATCTCAAAACTATTAAGGGTCTTTATGTGACAAAACTTCAGTCACACGTGTAAAAACTCCCAAATCTTCAGCTAACTCACTCTAGTACGTTTTCTTTTTGCTGTTGTCTCATATAAATCCTTATTATCTACCGGTAAATAAAATAATAAGTTGTCAAATGCATATTTAGGTAAACTAAGACACCATCAACCAATTAATTGATTGCCTGACCCGCCAGTCAATCAACCAATTGATTGCCTGACCCGCCAGCCCCGCCCACATTCTGTTTGAATGCGTAAGGGTCTGGATTCGGACCATTGGGGGGCGTCAACAAAACTCTCCAGCATTAACCGGTTCAACCACCGCCGCTAATTTGTGTCACGTGTCTCTCAAATAAGAAGACTTTCAAATATTTTCAGAACATTCAGAACAAAATATATAACTTTATTTACCTCACATTTACAGAGTTTAGAGTTTAGTGCGTCGCTTGTTGACTCAGCAGAAGTCGGCAACGTTTCTCAGTCAGTGTTGTTTTTATCCTTTCCTAGTAATCCACCATGTTTGTTTAGACATGAACGGACAATGTGTTTGTCTGATTGGTTAATCCGCCTGTCAATCACTCCCTTTGGAAATTGGAGCGACTGGGTTGGATCCCAGACCCTCAGGTTTTGTAAAGTAGTCTGTCAAAACATGTTGGGAATGGCTGGTCAGGCAAATTGAAAACGACTAAAGAGATACAGCTCTTCTGAATAGCTGCACAAGTTCGACTACGCAATTCAATAATTTTTATATTTATGGTAGTTTTTCTAACAACCTTTCGTTGTGGTTTTTAGTTTTACTTCTTGGTTGGCAGCAGATGTAAGGTAATTCAACGTTAACAAGCAACCATACTGTACAAAAGAGCCAAAGCTCATCTCATTTAGGTATTTTGGATGGAATTGATGGAACTGATAAGACTCTTTTTTGACAACATGCTACTTGTCTATGACAGATATTTACCACAGGTACTATCCCACCAAATGATGTCATAACTAGAAAAACAGGAAATCCTGTCATATTCACATTTAACTTGTGCTTGCTTCAAACTTTCACTCACAAAGGCCCAGTTCTATAGCATTCCCTTCAAATAGATAAGACAGATGCAGTAAATAATTGTCCACTTTCCTCATTCCTCAAATAGCTCAACCTAATTACCTGTGGCAATACAGCACACACTCTCTGCCTTTCCACCTTCTGCGGCGTGTTAACTCGTGTTGATTCTGATATTAATTTGAATTTGAAGATAATTGAGCTGTAGTCCTTTAGTTAATTAATTGTGCGTCTTCGTTTACCAAATTTTCATTAGCCGACTAATTATTTTACTGGGATTATCAGAATATGTGTCACAGTGTCAGTTCTTCTCTGTTGTTTTTGTCGATTACAGCCCTACAAGATAACACAGCTTCAAACAATACTCGATTTACTTCCTTACTTTTTTGATTTTTTTAAAATCCCAGGTAGTTCTCATGCACTACTGTTATATAAGATAGTCTTCGGTGTATTATTGTTGCCATCTCATAGATTGTTTCTAACTTGCATTCGTTTTTTGGCTTCTAAACATCCCTGAAAACCCAGTAAAGAGTACGAGCATCAGCGCCATGGGGTGAGGCAACGGGGGGAGGCGAAGGGAGGTCAACGTTTTGTCAGATCCACAGTAGGAAGTCCTCTGGCCCGCCACGTGAAGTCAATGCGTTCCACCACCGCAGCTAGTGGAGCAGAGCCAGGTTCAAGAGTGAGAGAGGGTTCCGTAGCTGTGAGGCATCTCCTGTTGTCAAGTGAACAGTAAGACCAGGCCATCTGTCTAACTTTGGGATGAAGAGTTGTCTTTTATTTCATCCACGCAGGCTACAGACTTTCTCATCCTCGTGCCAAGAACTATTCATAACCCTAGCGCTGCCCAAGGCGATCTACTTTTTATGAGCACTGCAGTATTTTATTACCCTGTTTTTAGCCGTAAAAAGGAGAGGCAGAACAAGGCTGTGATAAAAACCCTGATATCCATTTACCCAAAAGTGTGTGAGGCTACTTCCTTTGTCCATCCCATTGAGTGACAGCAACATAACTGCAACCACACAAGCACCTTCTCCAAAACACTGGCAAGTTGTTCCACTTTCCGCTGTCCGTTCCCCTCGGCTGTAAGCTATCATAACTGCTTTGAACGGGGGGTAGCGCTGCGTTTAATTGGGTTACAGATTGGCATTAAATGTGCTGAGGTTCACAAGATACCTTAGAGGCATGAAACAAACTAGAAGACACACACAAAAATATGTCTTCCCGAGCCATTCTGCGGTTGGTAATGCAAAATGAAGCGGTGTTCTCATTGTTGACTGTATTGCGTCAGCTTTGTTTAGTGTAAAAACAGGTATTCGAACTGACGTATAGGCCAGAGTACAATTTGCACGTATCGCTTTTGTCGAGCTTTACAACGAGGTTTCGGATTACGTCATGTGTGTAATGATTGATCTTGCTCTAACCACGGTCTCTTTCTCGCTCTGCTCATTTCTTGCGCAGGATCAGTGCCATGCAGCGCTGAGCAGAACAGAGCCGAGCTGAACTGACTTGTATTGACGCCCCTGTTCTTGCGCCCCGGGCCAACCCTCCCTGTCCCAGATGGAGCTCAAAGTGTGGGTGGACGGAGTGGTGCGAGTGGTGTGTGGCCTGTCCGAGGAGACGTCCTGCCAGGATGTGGTCATTGCACTGGCCCAGGCTATTGGTATGTTCAATGGATGTCATTCTTTCTACTGCTCTGCTCTTTCTCACACAGTATTATTTGTTTTGTATTATATTCATTTATTATTCTTTTTTGAGTTTTCCTTTTGTGCTGATGCATTACCACAAAGAACAAATCAATACAATGAAAATTAGGTATGTTGAATTTCATTAAATGTAAAATCAATATCAAGGCCACATCCTTTCTAGATTAAAGTGAATCTCTGTATATGGCTGGGTTTTGGTTAAGTTTAGGTCAGTGTTAGCTCTCGAACTCTCGTTTAACTTCCATTCTACGATTAGAGGTCCACAAATCTGTACCAAACCAAAAAACTGGAAAGCTGCATAACCCAACGTTTTTTTGTAAATTTCTATTTGTTAGAAGGATTGTAAGAATGAGTTTATTTAGTTATTTCCCCCGATAAAGTGTATTGTAACAGCACTCAGATCTGCAATATATGTTCTAGAGAGCTAGCGTGGGACAGACCGGGAGAGCGAATCAAAAAGAAACAAAGAAAAAAGATCAAGACAATTAATGTACAGAACTTCAATTATAAACGTGTGCTCGGTTCTATGGCATTTGCTCCGTGTGATCCATCATAGGTTTCACAAAAACCTGCACAAAAAGGATATCCTTGTTTCACCTTCAACATTCTTTTTCTTCTGACCCAAATCATGTCAGCATTGTGAGGGTCAGTCTAGCGTCTGTTTACCAAAGTATTGAACAACACCACTCCACATTTAGAACTCTCCTCCTTCCATGAGTGAGCAGCTTTCACTGAGTCATAAGGGAGGACTTGTCCTAATTTCAGAGTCCTCGTGGAAAATTCAGTTTATTCCAAAATGTTTACACATTGAGCAATGTCTAATGCATTGGCTTTTTATTCGGCTCAGAGATATCTGAGATATCTGCCTCATCATAATGTGTCTGTTGTGTGCTTTGCTCTGCAATACTTTCTCCAGTCCAGAGGGAGGGGTTTGATTGTTCTGCTGCAGATTCTGAGTTACACAGCATCTGTTTATTTGTGTTTACCCATTGTCCTCTCTGTCCACAGGTCAGACAGGCCGGTACGTTCTCATTCAGCGTCTGAGGGACACAGAGCGGCAGCTGCTGGCCACAGACAAACCCCTGGAGTCTTTGGCCAAGCTGGGGCAACATGGAAGTGAAGTTCAGTTCTTCTTAAGGCGCACTGGCCCCAGCACCAGTGATGGACCTAACTCAAAACAGGACAAACAAACACCTCTGCCCAGACAATGGGAGCCAGAACCTTTGAAACGCAATCAGCCCAAGAAATCGCTCACTTTTAACCTGGGGCCAACAACGTCTTCCACCTCTCCGAAAACCAAAGCCAACCAGCTTAAGAGGTCTCCCAGAGACTCCCCTGAACAAAGGGCCTCCCCCTCACCTACACCCTCTTCGCCCTCTCCTCCTGTGGGCCCGTCCAAAGAGGAGGTGTTCCGGAGGGTTCTTCAGCAGCAGGAGAGACTGAGGGCCATTGAGGCCCAGCTGGAAGTCCTGGAGAGGGAGTCCCACACATGGGAGCGCCCCTACACCTCTCCATGCCCTTCCCCTGTATCAGACGCTCGTGTCCAGGAGGAGGTGGACCATCTGGAGCAGGTGATGCGCAGGAACCAAGCAGAGCTCGCTCATGAACAGTACTGGGACGACGAGCTCCAGGCTGAGCTGGAGAGGGAGAAGGGCATGAGGAGGAAGCTGGGGGAGCTCCACTCTACGCTGGACGACTGTGGCCGTCGACTCCATGACTTTTCAGTGCGTTCCGATCAGCTGGAGCAGGAGATCCAGAGGGAGAGCCAGCTACAAGCAAACTCCAGCTCACCAGAGGACTCGCTGGACGCTGTGAAAGCAGAGCTGTTGAACCAGGACAGACAGGGTTCTGAGCTGGAGCAGCAACTGTCTGAGACTGACAAGGCTCTGGGGAAGGCAGAGTCTCTGCTGCAGGTAAGAGGAGAGGTGACTGAGAAAGGACTGTAAAGACTTAAACAAGCCCCCTGTGCAGCACTGGCCCACTTCCACACCCACACTACACCCTCTCCTCCCTGTGTCTGCAGACGCACTACTCTAGAGACTAATCGCACATACTTTTTGTTGCATTTTTACACTGACCTATTAATGTATTAAATATCTAGTATTTCATGTTGTTATTGTATATAAAACTGACATTTATAGCATCAGAACAAAATCCTAAACTGACGTCACTTATGCTCTCATTATTGGCTATTTGTGGCATCATTGTCTGTTTACTTTTGGTGGTTGTTATTGTGGCTGTATCAATAAAGGCCTAACCCAGTTGAAACCTCAAGTTTCCTCATCATCCATTACATTTTCATTCACAAACTTTTTCTTTCTCCCTAGCTTCATGTAAAATCAAATTAGCAGTAGAGGTAATAAAACTACAATGATGAGCCCATTAGCTGACTGTGTCGCGCTCATGGAGATGGACAACTCCTAGGTTGAACTGATTCATTGCACGTTGAGGGGCTCAGGGAGGGTCTATGTAATTGTCACTCAATGCTTTTTGCTGCCACATTAAGTCGGATTTAGCACAAAGATGTGATTGTCATTCACAACAGCATGCCGTAACATGCACCTGTGAAGGGTTTATCACCCAGCAGTTAAACCAGTTAAAGACGTTGCCACCAAGACATTTTTTGCCTGGAGCGATAAGACACTTTTGTTTCTTTATCAACATAAAGACACAGTATAATCAAAACAGAATGGTTGCTGACTGGTCTATGCTGATGTGTGGAGGTGGCGACAGGCTGTTTAAGTGAGGGCTGATGAGAGCAGCTTTCCTGTCATTAGGCTAATGGAGGTAGACTCGCAGGTGTGAGGCGTCTCAGCAGCCTGTCGGGGAGTCCAATTCTAATTACACACGTACGCTGGCTGAGGATACAGTGGGCCGACACATTGATTCAACACAAATGGATAGGCTGTTAAGACTGATTGACTGGCTTGTTTGTTTAATCTGTTCATGTGAAGGTGGTGCTTCTTCCTCTGCAGGGAATCCTTTAAGTCCAAATTTCCAATAATGAGAGCTGATGAATTGGGTGTCCTCCGGGAGGTGGTTAGTTTATTGTGTGAGGAGGAAATGCATGGGGTTGTACATCTTTTCAAAAGCTCAGAAACTGCTAGAATCAGGGGAAGAGAGACAACTTAAGATAAGATATTCCTTTATTGTCCCACATGGTCTGCCAGACCGTAGATTTACTAAAGCCCAAAGGCCTTGGAAACTGATGGGTCTCAATTTAGGCGTGGTTCCGTTTGTCTTTACTGCCACCATGTGGTCAAACTATGCAAGCTCTTTAGGGCATCAACTTCACGGCCTGATACACTGCACACAAAATGGGAAGTAAACACTGTGCAATAATATTAGGCAGAAGCAAAAACATCTGTAACGATTACATTTGATACACCCTCAGTAAGTATTTGTTACATACTCTCACTGATACTATCACTAACACTGGGACTACTGCTTTTCAGCTTGTAATCACACTTTGTACTAACTTTTCAAATTGTATCATTTTTTGGGTTCTCTCTCTATCTCTTCATTTACTCAGAAATACTAAGCCTTAGAACATGTATCCTGAAATTAGTATTCAGAAAATCTTATCAGAAGTAGCTATTTGTGAGCTTTAACTGAATGGATAAGCCAACAGAGTGTGATATGTGAGGGAAAAGAATCTCCAGTCCTGTGAAGCGTGGAAGTCTTAATACTGGTGTTCATGTGTCCCTCAGGCCAAGCAGGACGAGCTGGAGGATCTGAATAAGGAGCTGAGGCAGTGTAACTTGCAGCAGTTCATCCAGCAGGCGGGGGTCCTACCGGCACATTCTCAATCCCGCAGTGAACTCGAACAGCTAGAACTGGCACATTTGCTCCAGGAGGCGCACAGGCATGCAAGTATGGACTGTACGTTCTCACAGATAAGAACTTTTGCATCAGTTTATGGATACTTTATCTGTATGTTTGGAATGATAGTGTTTGACAACTGGTCTTTATCAAAGCCATTGTGTACTACAGTATATGTAATTTTTCTGATCATAATTTTACAGGCAAAAACATTGCCTGTAACACTGATTATTTATTATTTATTGTAGGCCCTTATATATTGTATGTGTTCAGTTTATGAAGTCTATAGGCTGCAAATATTTGATAAAAATGATTCAATCTGAGTGATCCAGGTTCTATACTTTTTGGCCTTGTACGACTCTATTTAAATACCAACATTAATTTAAATACAATTGTAATATTGTTAGTTTAGCCAGTTATATGTACAGTAGTTAAATTATAATAAACATAAATCCTTAAAATTGTTATGTTCAAAATTCTAGAACAAACAATTCAGATTTTCCAGGGACAAAATGTCAGTTAGTTTGCTTTTCTATTATATTTATATTTTTATATATAATAAGGATGTATTTTCTAAGCTAATTCGACTGAGCTTCACAAAAGAAAAGTATATACTAAATGTGTAGATACGATGACTTAACTATTTCTGTCAAAAATGCTTAGTGTCTACCATAATCTATCACAAAAAATGTATTATACAATTATATATGTATTTAAACTAGGCTCTGATATTGCTTTCATGTAGGTAACTATATATTTTTAGCCACATTTTGTGATAATGTGATGTGTGTTCTCCATTGAAATTACATTATTGTTTACAATCTTTTGAAGAGTTTATATAGATAATACACATAATATTTATTTCTCTGTCACTGTCGTCTCTTTAACGATGTCTCTCCCATCTTAGGCCGAAGTGACACTTCTGTAGAATCCCCGCCTCGTCCCACCGCCAAACAGTTCCTGGGCCATCCTCGAAACCTCCAGAACCCTCTAGTGTCCAGCCTGAATCCCGAGGGTGTGTATGTGTGAGACCCCCAGCCTTTTGCTCCTCTCCTGCCCCGCCCCAGGACCCCCCCAACTGCCGCTCCTCTATCCCGCCCGTCCCTGGTGTTGGTTGGCTCATTTTGGTCTTTTGGTGGTGGTCCTCACTGCTGCTCAGGCTCTTGCCGTTCAAAGCAAACACACTCCCGCCGTGTCTCGTCTCTAGACTTTTTTTTTTTTTTCACACAGCGTTTTATCTATCGAGTCTAAATTCCTTGTTTTAAATATTTCTCTCTGCTTAACCCCAATCTCACGTTTTGATGTGCTGGACTAACATCTGCTGCTTTTCATTTCAACATTCCCTCTTTTGAATAATGCAGAGCCCTATTCTGAATCTAGAACATGCATCTTCTTTTCATGGATTCACTCTCTTTGGGAATGACTGTAGCAGACATTCTGATTGTACTGCTGTTTGATACTGTGATACGAGAAGATACCAGACCAATGTCATTTCATTTTGCCTTTTAAGTATGGATACTGTTTGTATCAAAGAGGTGTGTCTATACATTGCCTTGTACTTTGGTGACACTTGACTTCCAAAGAGCAAGAGCCTGTCATTTGGGGCTCTGCAAAATGTATTGCAGTCCTATTCTTCGAGCGTGTCAAACCATGGTTCTCGTCTGCCTACACAGAAATGTATTTTGCTCTATGTATTAATGTGTATAATCCTTGATAGTATATTTTTCTATACCCTTAAAATAAAACAATAAATACATTTTGTGCATATGCAGCAAGACCATGGTGCAAAAATAATTCATAATAAATACTTATCATACACTTACCAAAGTTCACTCTTCAAAAAATGTGTGAAAATGTTTCTGACATCAAGCATATGTTTTCTACTGTATGTTACTGTTTAATTTGTGCAGTTTTTATCAATCGCTTTATTTATCCTATTCTTTTGATGACGATCTATTGAAATTTGAGACATAAATTTGCACTATTTTGGCTTAAGCAAGTTTATGAAAAAAACAACAACATTCGGAACAATCAGCATTAAAAAAAATATTTATTATACTGACTGAGTGCATTAGCGTGTGAATTCTCTCTCTACTGTTTACATGTGCTGTGCTTTTGTACTACCTTCTTTGGGGTGTGTTGACATTTCGGTGCTTGCTACAGAGACTTGGGTACGTGAGTTTACCTGGTCATGTGTGCCGTGCGCTTCTGATTGCCCAAGCATGGTGTGGATACGGGCCACGCCTCTTCTGTCTGTGTTGAATGGTCTTGTCCAAAACAAAGGGAGCTTCATCCCCACTCATCTCTGTGTGTCTTACAGTCCTCACGTCCCGAGAAGCGTCTTGGAGGTAAATCTCGGAGCACGTGGCCAAGGGAAAACTTACTGAATCACCAATACCTGTTAACCCCACTTTCTTTTTGGCATTTAACCCATTATGAACATTATTGTATGTACATAAGACAAATATATTTACAGTTTTGCTACTGTATACCGCTATGAACTTGTATTAAATGTAAAATAATCTAGACTTTTACTTAGAGAAATTATAAATGTATTTAAATATAATAAACTGTGCATTGTGTTTAGACTGTAACATGCTGAATTCATTATAGAACTTAAGGTTTTTTTGTACTCTACCTCTCTTTCTCTAAATAACTGGGTCTTCTTAGTGCGCAGACCTTGGACAATGGACAATTTATTCTAATAAATAATGCACTTTGTCACATTTTGACTGAAGGAATAAAAACAGCAGCCCACACCGCCGCCTTGTTCCTCGCTTATATCGTAAATGATTAATATACCACCATACTGTTCGGGAATTACAGTAACCCCTAGCTCATGTTTTATAAATACACTATTGAAATATACATGGCCTTTCCAATGGGTATCACACTGTGTTCTGTGGAGGGTGGGATCAGTTCTGGATGTATATAAAAAGATGGAAGTCACAGGTGGCTGATGGGGAAAGTGTGATTGTGAATGTGAGAGAAATGGTGCAAACATTCTAGCTTCACATCTGCTTCAGTCACGCCCGATGAAACACAATATATCAACAGGATATTATTACCACTATGAGTGTTGCAGCAAACAGTGTCCAGCAGTTGGTTGAGAGGCCATCACCAGAGCTTTCAATTTTCTAAGTACTGCATTATAACAATTAGATCTATGGTACAGAAATAAAGTGAATTGGTTTTATTTGTGCAGTTCTTATCTGCAAAGCTACTTATGTAAAGTAGCCGTTTTATTTTTTTGTGGCCATATCATGGAAAAATTTGTGTCAGGTAAGTACGGCTGAGCAATATAAAATCAAATAACGGGTGCTCGGCATTGACAAAGTATCAATATCTTATGCATTACCATATTTTCACAATGCATCAGGAATGCTTTAAATTGTGCCTGTAAATGTCTTGGTTGCGGTTCAACATTTAGACAAAATGTGAAAATGAGCAACACAGGTGCAGAAATCCTTTTGCGTTTGGGAGTTGACGCTTGACATTTTTGTGTCTTTTATAGGGAGTTTTTAATTATTTAATTAAATCGTAGTGAAGTATGAACTCTCAAAGGCTGCAGACAATAACCTCCTGAGGCAGTGGAAGCATGAGCCGGGCGTCGTGAGATGATTTCATAATGTCATTTTAAAATTATGACAGTCGATTTTTTGTATTGAAAACAGAATGTTTAGGTGAAATTGGGTCTGATAACAAAATAAACCACTAAACTATAAAATAACCTGTTTTGGTTGTATATTTTAAAAGATATTCTGATCATTTTCATAATTTGAAATTAAAATGGTGGAATAATTTTGCCTACCCTCTACAAGCAAACCATCTGGCAAAAATCCTATAGGAAATTAGTACAATATAATAATAAAAATAACAACACATTTTATTATATCAAAACCATGTTACAATGTAAAAAAAAAATGAAATAAAATTCAACATATAAATATAATCTATCCTACATTATGAATAACAATGGACATTTCTAGACAGAATAAGATGTGGTAACTTCAGATTATAACATTATATAAAACATTTTAGAATGTTTATAGGCTGCTAATAATGCAATACATTATTAATGTTTCATTTATTTCAAAGTTTCCCACAACCATGTATTTCAAAACTGAAATCAAAACCATATTTCGCAGCCCAACTCTTTCCCGTAATGAGTGATAATGATTTGTTTTGTTCTGCCCTGCCAACTGTGAAACCCAAACAGTGCCCTGGCAGGGTTGAATGGGCACAATTGCACCGCTATGGATTCCCTGCAACGTGCACGTCCACACAGTGTGACCATCACGTCCACAAGTCTATCCTCCCTAGACTCTGGTTGATTTCTAAAAATATAGTTTGGAAAAAATCTTTTGTGTCTTCCAAATTGTGCCTCCTGTTCGTGCCACATGTTGAACTTTTCACCTTGCATATCAAGTGTGACAACGTGATATGATTAACTATGTTTAATTGGATTACAGAGAGGAAGATTTAGGCTTGTCTGGCATGGCAGGGGTTATATAAGCCCTAAGATTGTTGTTTAGCTGTCTGGGAAACACCACATGTACAATACTGACACTTGCCGGTCAAAGGAGAATATTGCTATAGCCTATTTTAAATCATTTTCACTGACTGCTCTGAGTATCATGAGAAAACTTTTGAGGTCACGGACTGAGGTCACAGTTTTTTTTATTTTTTTTTAACTAGTACAATCTGAAATTGTAAATGTAAAATGGTATTTAAATCAAGGACATTCACATAGACGTGGATGGATACGACTTAACACCCAGGCTACATTTGGCACTCTGCATGACCCGGGGGAATTATGGTGCTGAATGACTAATGAGTTTCATAACTGATTCAAAAGGAAACTTCCAAAACAAAATGCTGATTTCAAACTAAGTAGCTGTGGTTGACCAATACCACTTTACAGTAAATCGACTAATGGGATATGTCACTATCATAAAAAGGCATTAAGAATACATGTTTACTTCCTGGATATTTAATAAAGCTATAATAAAAATGAAATATAAACATTGACAGCATGACATTGCAGACATTGGGCAGCACATGAGGCGCCTGGCCCCTCAACAAGGTACAGTATGTGCACATTATAAAGTAGACTACAGTTCACAGAGGGACCACTGGGAGGGCAGTCGTCTTGAACAGGCCTGTCCCAGCTACAAGCGTGGGACATGAGTTCATGTACAGTGCGCAGCTACTGGAGGTGTCTGGTCCCGGCTGCGGCTGCTGTTCGGACGTGGTGTTCCCAAAACCAGGTTAGCCGCTGTCACACGCACAGTGGAACTGGCAAATGGCACAATGTGCGTTAGTCAGTGGCTTACCTGCTTTTAGATCACAGCGAGCGCCAGTTTGACGCGACAATGAGAGCGCACTGTCTGTAAAGTAAACAAAAGACCGCGTAATTATTTTGCATCACACGGCATTATGGCGTATGATTAAAGATTGCAAACACACATCATCGTTTTGATAGGTCTATGAATAAAAAAAAATAGACCAATAGGGTGGCCCAATTATGCAACAAACAACCAAAACTGAATATGGGCCTAAATATGATTTCTTCATTTTTTTTTTTTTTTTACAAAATTACAAAAAGTTTATGAAATCACAGACGTCGTTGCAGCCCAATTAATGTATTAACATAATGTAGACTGAATGTATAATTGGAGTAGAAAAAGAGCTTCTTACCATAGTCAAGTTTGTCTTCTGGATGGATTTAAAAGCACAACTTCCCACTACTGAAGATGGAGGCAAGTACACAGTTTGACAGGAGTCTTAATGGTTTTAGTTTTTTTTTCTATCAACGAAATCACAGTGCGCGGTTAAAGTTTGCTGCATTTAAAGAATATTGGACAGCTCCGCCGACGCAGAAGTTGAGTTCACTTGCACTACTCCTTCCCTGCCCACTCCCCTGCATCTGCAACCCGTCCTGCTTATGCAAATGAGAGGAGAACCGGCACCCGCAACAGCCAATCAGCGCTCGTATTGCACTGTGACCGGCAAATCCAACGAGAACGAGGGCGGGACTAACGCAACCATAACGCTTGATTTATTTCTATAGTTATAGTTGGGGTGCGGTGCGTTCATTTTCGCACGTCGTACATTAGGAAGAAACCATTCTCTTTTTAACAGTTTCCTGTCCAAACCAGCGCTTATGTGGGTGACGTGAAAGCGACAAGGTTTTATAGAAATATCCATGCGCCGTGAAGAGTCACATATGTAATACAAAGCGCCGCAGCGGGCATTTAGAGAGGATTATGAGCAGACTACCCCTACTGTTGGAAGTGGCACACTCGGCTTACTTGTGTACCGTGTTGCCATGAGCGGAGTGTAGATGTGCACGTACCAAGGATGCAGCCTGACGGTGACGGAGCAAAACGCTCAATTATTTACCGCCAGAAATAAGCACAGGAACGGCCCCCAATGTGATCATTACACTTTTTACTCTGATTTTAGAAGTAGGCTAGAATTAGACTTGCATGAAATGTACAATAGCCTATAAGCCTTTTGCCAGATCACAGGAAATCCCTGTGGTGTTAATATTAATGCGTTGAATTGGCAAAAAACCAAGACATAATTGTCAGACAAACATTACGAGCACTGGTTGGTAGAGTAGACCACTAAATCACTCACTAACGTTACCATAGGTCACACAGCAAGTGAACATTGTGTTCACTGCAATAGAGCGCGCAAGTGAAGAATGGGACAAGCATGAGGATAAATGCAATTTAATAGATTATAGGTAAAACCTATAACTGCACAGGGCTCTTGTAGCCTTCTTTAGGCCTAGTTTTTTTCATATTTTCAGTTGAATCCTTGGTTGCCATTGAACAAATTGGGGAATTTATATTTTATTTATTTCTTAATATAGAAAACCAAAATAAATCAATTCATTCATCCTTTGGCTAAACCGTATATTATTCATGCAATTGTACAAATATTGCATTGAATTAATGCAAAATAAACGCTTTGTGGCCCTAGCCTTGGGGAAAAAGAGTGTCTTTTTTGTTACAATAATAAAATGCATTATTCTTCACACTCGTTTAAATCCCATTGAATGGCCTGTGGCCAATACAAATAGTTATAATAAAGAATAAGCGTTGTTAGAATAGACATATTCACGCGTGTACAGTGCTTTCTGGTAAAGCCAAAGATTGAATGAAGTTCAGTCTTGGGGACGCTGTCTCTTTAAGAGAAAATACTAGGCCATTTGTGCCTCTACCTTCAGCAGCCGGTGGTGTCACTCAACTACACTCAAGATCAACTACAGTGTATCATTTACCCTTGGGTAGGTTGTGTCAAGCGCTAAATATATCAATATAGAACAATAATTGGGTAAATTAGAACATTTGTTGAACGGCCGGTCACACACTGGTTCTGGCTTTCCTGTGGCTATATTTAGCAAACACGCTGTTGCTAACATTGCTAATCGTTTTTGTTCCGCCTGCACTCTCATGAGTTAGAATTTGGTTCCATTAAATTGCATTGTGTATATATTGCAGAGATAATGATCTCAATAAATCCACAGCATTTGAAAATCGCACTATTGGCTGCGGTTTTGTTTCTTTGTTTACACATGTAGCGTTAGCCTAATGCAGATGACTGCTACATGCTAGCTTCAGGGAACCCTTTGGCTGCAAGTCATTTGTTTGGCAAGCTTTATCAGAATGTGATATTTCAAGGTTTTCTTTCATATTTTGTTTACTTGTTCTGTTGTTTTTGCAAACAGCATAAAACGTGACCCGACATTTTCTTACTATCGGCTGGCCACACTTTCACGGATACATTATAGACATTTTTTTCTGATGGTCAGCCATGGATGAAGATGACAGCCAAGACGAGCTGATCAACAGGTCCTCAAAAAACAAAGGGAAAAGAGCCGCAGCATGGGCAATCTCAGGTATGTGCATGCCCCTGCCTTACCCCTGTCATACCAGTAGATTTGTGAATGCAATAAGTCAATTTGAACACAATGATAACATTTGTAATAACTTCAATATAGTGTACTAAATATATACATTTTTAAAGGTTTGATAATGTTGTCTCCACTCTCTGGGTGGAGTCTGCATGTCCTCCCCGTGTTATCGTGGGTTCTCTCCGGGTTCTCCGGCTCCTCCCACCGTCCAAAGACATGCATGTGTTAGGCAAAATTGGTGACTCTAAATTGGCCCAAGTGAATGAATGTGAGAGTGAACTGTCTGTAATGTCTATGTCTCTGTGTTGGCCCTGCGACAAGTTGGACACTGTCCAGGATGTACCCCGCCTAAGGCCCAAAGTCACTGGGATAGGCTCCAGTCACCCGCAACCCCGAAAGGGAACAAGCGGTAGAAAATGGATGGATGGATGGACCCCAATGTCTATCTAACCCCCAGTTAATTTACAATGTGTTCGTAAAAGTAAACATAAGGCAATATTTTATTTTTCTGATCCACTGCTTTAGATGATTCTGATGAAGCTGGGTCTGATGAAGAGGTGGAGTCACAAAGTGGGGATGAGGATGAAGAAGACGAACCTTTAGATGAAGAAGAAGAAGAAGAGGAGGAAGATGATGATGAAGGTGATGTGTTTACAGTAACCTACTGGCTGTCAGTTCATACTTTCTCATTTGTCCCTTTGCATCACCCAACAGGCTGGGGGTACCGCAATTAGACCCTTAGTCATTGTATAAACATCAAGATTTTGTATTCAAAAAAAAAAAACGCCTGTAACGCACTGTAGCATCTTGGCCAAACTGAATCTTTTGCATTTTGAAAAGTTCACTTTATTTTGGGTTACCTCGCTGCAAACTGTATGATCCACAAGAATAGCTTCTCTGCACCATACTTTCATTCACTTTTGACAAATCGCTTTCGGAGCTCTCTTTCTTTCTTTCTCCCTCTCTTTTTTTAAAGGTGTAGCGTAAAACACATACTTCGTAGAACTACAATAGGTGGCGGTAAATGCACCTTTTCAGTTGGCTGCAACACAATAATAACAACAACAACAACAACAACAACAACAACAACAACAACAACAACAAAGTGCTTTCTCAGTGAAGGCCTCTACACAGTGGAATCCCTTTAGAGTTGTTACAATCAAATACTTTAAAACTGAACCAAAGAGTGTATGTGCGCTGTCCTTCTTCCTGCCAGTGGACTGCCGATATGTAAATTAGCCTAAGGTTTCCTCTGGTCCAGTACATCAGCTGACAATATATTAACACGTATTATAATTGTGCAATTGTACATCCCATTTGTAAATAAATGAATAATGCATCAAACATTTTGTTATGTTTCTGATTAGATGAAGAGGAGGATGAAGTTGATCCTAAGGAGGAAGAGGCATGCGCAGGGACCTCAGCTGATGCAGAGGTGAGCTCAGATGAGGAGGCAGAGAAATGTCCCATCTGCCTCCATTCATTTAACAGACAGCCTGTGGCTACACCAGAGAACTGTGCGCACTACTTCTGCCTTGACTGCATCCTTGAATGGTCAAAGGTAAGTTTAAATATTTTTCTTCATCTTCAGGCTCAAAAATCAATGAAATGTTAATTCTTGTTATTGCATATGAATTTTAGAATGCAAACTCTTGTCCAATAGACCGGACTAACTTCAAAGTTATATATCTAAGAACATGCTTCGGAGGCAAGGTTCAGAAAGCGGTAGGTTTCCTCGTAACACCAGACATTACATTTGATATGATTTGTGCAGAGCGTTATTTTGTGTTTGACTGCAGATCACCATCAAAAAGCCTGCAAAGCAGTGTGAGCAGGACACCGTAGATGTGGACCTGGAGGAGACGAGCTGTGAAGTGTGTGGAGGAAGTGACCGTGAAGACCGCCTTTTGCTCTGTGATGGGTGTGATGCTGGGTAATATCTACCTTAACCTTTGACTTACGCAATTTCCCTCAAAACGTGCCGTAAAACATATGTGTATGGATTGGTTAGGAGAATTGACTTTTGCAAACAATTTGCAAAACAAATGACCTCACTATGTACAATGCTTTTTATAGATTTCACATGGACTGCCTTACACCACCACTTGATGCTGTTCCAGTTGAAGAATGGTTTTGCCCAGAATGTGAAGCCAACAACCGTCAATCAAGTTAGTGGAAAACCTTTCTTGTCAAAGATTTAATTCTGTGTTGTTGTTTTTTAACAATGCATTATATTTGTCTTCTTGATTCAGGAGCGTCAGCTGCAGAAACAAGCGACACAGACAGCCTTCCTTCTACTGCACGCCTGCCTGCACCTCGCCGTGCTCGCTCCCAAGTGGGCCAGACTCGAGCTATTGCCCGCACCCAGCACAGTGAGAGGGTTCGGGCCAATGTTAATCGCCATCGGATCACCCAGGCACGCACTCAGGAGGTTTGGCATGAAGCGTGATGCTTCTGTTATGGCTTTCTAACATATACAGGCTTAATGTGTATGGCTGTGTGTTAATATACATTTAATCTGTGTTGTGTTTTGTAACTTGCAACACAAGTCAAAGCATGCAGGTTTTTTTTTGTGAAGTTGGCCTGGGCTAAACATACTGTGAAGTAACAAACGTTTTCCTTATAGTTGGCTCCTACATATATGATTCGATCTACTTGGCTTGATGAAACCATAAATGCAGTGGTGGCAGGTCTAAACACCGCAGTGTATGTACGGGATCTAACCTCACGACCTTCATCAACTCGTCGCCGTATGTTAAGACACTCTAAAATAAAATTATACAAATTGTAATATGTTATATATTATGTTTCTGTTATATTACTTCAGGTAAGAGCAGGAAAGTCAATAGCAGAAAAAAATCTAGAAGCAAAAATGGCAAAGCAGCCGGTACGGGGGTCAAGAGGCGAAAACGGAGAGTGAGAAGGACAAAATCTAGGAGAAGGCTTGTGAGTGTTATATTAGCATACATTAATATTAAGAAACAGGAAAGAAATGAATATACTTTTTTTTTAAAAGGTGATGAAGAAGACACCCACCCCTCGGAGTCGCATTGCTAATAATCTTGGTATTGTCAAGGACAAGAAGAGTTCATCCCTTCCAACCGTTTACAGACCGTCAGAGAGTACGCTGAGCAACATGAGGGCAGACATAGGTGCAGCATCGCTGTCCATCTATGGAGATCCCTTTGACCTCGACCCATTTACTGACCGGTACGATGTTTTATTGCCTTAACTTGAATATGGTGGCATGCATTATGCATTTGACATTTTTATTCAATATTTGACTGGCATAATTCAAAGTTCAAGATGGCTTTCAATATACATTGCAACTTTTATCATGGAAAAGGTAGTGGACAAGTTCCTATGTTTTGTGATTTTTTGTTCATCGACAAATGGCAATAAACCCCTTTCTGATTCTGAAAAGTAATTCCTCAAACTCCATTGTTATTAGTGAGGATGAGGACGAGCGGAGCCACGACTCTGTGCTGTTCGAGGCCAAGAGGCGAGGGATCTCTCACTCTGCCTTCCGTTCTCATCAGCCAGTGGCTCGACCAGTTAGTCTCTCCAGGTACATGTACATTCCTTTTTAAGTTTCCAGTTTATACCTGTTAATACTTTGACTGCGTAATACATTACATGAGCTCCCTCATCAATACAGCCGACCCTTCTCACCCTGGACATGGACTTTTTGAGCCACTCCCCTCAGACAGGAGGCTACGGTCCATCCGGACCAGAACCTCCCGCCACAAGAACAGTTTCTTTCCCTCTGCCGTTGGACTCATGAACACTTCTTAAACACTGTCACTTTAACCATAATTTAATCACTCACTGCACTGGTTACTTTCTGCACTACATCTGTACAACTGTACATTTGTGTACATATTAAGACAATTTTTTATCTTTATTATTATATTTTTTTTAATCTGATAGTTTATTGAATTGTTCATTGTTTTATTGTTTTGTGTTGCATCGAACCACCAAGACAAGTTCCTATGTTTTGGAATTATGTTCACTGACATGGCAATAAACCTATTCTGATGTAACACTGGGATACCAACTGCCATAAAACACCAAAGACAATGAAAACGCTATACCGTAAAAGTCATGTGACGATATACCGTCAAGGTGGAAATTCCTTTCCGCTTTGACAGTATATCGCAGGGGTGGGCAAACTACGGCCCGCGGGCCACATCCAGCCCGCCGGGCCTTTCAATCCGGCCCGCCGGGCCTTTCAATCCGGCCCGCCAAGCTTGTTCAAGTATTATTTAAAAAAGTAAGTTTTTTTTTTTCTTCCTTTTTTCCTGTCTGCACTTGTATCCTTAATAAATATGACGTGAAATGACTTAAATAATAGATTCAATAGCTTATATTTGACAGAAAAGTGACATTTTATTTGATAATTAATTTTTGGGATTTATTTTTTTTCACACCAATGATCGCGGGCCGGCCCTCCGCTACTTGCCTGGATTCGAATACGGCCCTCGGAGGAAAATAATTGCCCACCCCTGGTATATCATCACATGACCGGGCATCACGGACGCAACGTCATCACTAGTGGGGGGCGGGGGGAGTCTAAAGAATAAAGTCTAAAAAAATAAAACTACAGTAGGTGGCGGTAATGTAACACTTGGATACCAACTGCCATAAACACCAAAGAAGAAGAGGATCATATGCGTTTCTCGTCATTCAGTGATCATGGCAACTGCACAGGATATGGCCATGCATTTCAGTCGTTCGCAATGGCTTCTAGTTCTCGTAGTTATTGTGCTAATTATGGCCACAATTTGCTTACTGGAAAAAGCTTCACCCTTTTATTGTATTTTCTGTGTTTTGCCAGGAGGCCTGTGAGCATCCCACAGGCTAGCAGTGTTGTTGAAGCAGCACCTGTACCTGATCTGTTGGGCAGCATACTCACTGGACAGAGCATGCTTTTAATGGACAGTTCTGATGTGGTCATAAATCGTGACGGTTCTCTTAAGGCTTTAAAACCTAGTAAGTGCATGGAGCTGGGTGAAATGGTTATTTTAACTTATTTTATAATATTCCACAATGAGACTTGATACTAATTCTGTCTCTATTCTTTCAGTAAGTTTAACAAACGGAATAAGGTCAGACAGAAGCAGAAGCAGTAGCTCTGGAGATGGTGGCCCACAGACCAGCCCAGGAGAACCACCAGACCACATGGACAGACTGGGATATTCAGAAGGCCCCCTAAACACACATTTCTCCCAAAGCTCTTCTCCACTATATCCACCTCTAGGCTCTCCGCTAAACACTAGTGAAATTTCTTCTTCCCATGTCCCACCCAGAGGTAACGCCTTTTCACATGAGCTTAATCGGCCAAATCAGAGGTTGGGCCGTTCGATAACAAATGGAGTAAGAGAATGTAGAGACAGTTGTTCCTCAGAGAGCAAAGTCTTCTCCCAGTCTCATTCTCTGAAAGCACCTGCAAAACCTATGTGGATAGACGTATCTGTGCTCCCCAGAATACCAAAAATCAAAAGAGAGAGCCGTGTTGATGCCTCTGTGAAAAATGATAGTAATGGAGAAAAAATGAATGGAAGTTCAAACGGCAGCAACTCTGGCATGCCTGAAACGGGCATAAACAGACTGGCTGGGGACAAAGAGCGGCGGCATTCTGTGGATCAGCAGGATGGCAGGACGGAGGGTCAGAGGAGCAGACCTGATGGAGCAGGTTCTTCCTCAGGCTTCTCCAGCTCTTTCTCCTCTTCCTCACCTGCTGCCTCACATACCAACCATCAAAGATTCTCTTCAGGTTCCTCATCATCATCCTCTGTAAGTTTCCGCATTAACTCAAGTGGCAATTCGTGGCATTCTAGACGATTAAATATAGCACCACTAACTCCAAGTGGATCTACGCCACAGAAACAACGTACAAAAAAAGATGAAGACGAAAAAAAGAGACAATTACGCCGGGATAAGCAGAAGCTGCTAGCATCACGTTCCAAAGACAGCCATGGTTTTTATGATCCTTTTAATCCTACTGAATCCGATTCAGGCAGCTCGGATGGGGAAAGTGGGGGCATTAATGTAGAGTGTAGTTCTCGATTTAAACAAGAGTCTGCCAATTCAAAAAAAGTTTCATCACGAAGTAGGTGGGACCTAAAACAAGTAAAAGTTGAAACGCAGCGTCCACATTCAGAAGATGAACCAACTACCACAACTGCTCAGGAAACAGGCACATCGCAAGTAAAGGGCACAGAAAATGCCACATTTAAAAAAGGCTCCATATTTTCTCATATTGAGAGCCCAACTCCATCCGAGACTGCTGTAAAAAAAGATCCAGAATCTGATTCAGATGAATCTGTAAAGCATTTCTTAGAATCAGAAACGGAGGATGACGCACAACCGGTGGAGCAAAGACTGTATCCCATAAAAACAGAGGAGACTGTGACAGAAGATCCAGCCCCTGAACCACCTGCTGCTCTCTGTGATGACAGAGCTTCAGCTGCATCTAACTCCCGTCATGTAAAAAAGTGTGATGTAGCTGATGACGGAGCTTCAGCTGCATCCAACTCAAGTCCTGTTAAAATGTTAGATGTAGCTGATGACAGAGCTTCAGCTTCATCCAATTCTAGTCCTGTTAAAATGTCAGATGTAGCTGATGACAGAGCTTCAGCTACATCCAACTCCAGTCCTGTTAAAAAGTGGGATGTTGCTGATGACAGAGCTTCAGCCACATCCAACTCAAGTCCTGTTAAAAAGTGGGATGTTGCTGATGACAGAGCTTCAGCCACATCCAACTCAAGTCCTGTTAAAAAGTGGGATGTTGCTGATGACAGAGCTTCAGCCACATCCAACTCAAGTCCTGTTAAAAAGTGGGATGTTGCTGATGACAGAGCTTCAGCCACATCCAACTCCAGTCCTGTTAAAAAGTGGGATGTTGCTGATGACAGAGCTTCAGCCACATCCAACTCCAGTCCTGTTAAAAAGTGGGATGTTGCTGATGACAGAGCTTCAGCTTCAGCTCTATCCAACTCCAGTCCTGTTAAAGAGTTGGAAAAGACTGAAATTAAATCACAATCAAAAAATTCAATCGGTGAGAAGAGCACATCCAAGAAAAAAGCGCCCTCTAAAGATCAGCGGGTGGGCTCCAGCAGCACTGAACGGACAAAAAAACAAGGCACCGGTAGCGCCGACCAAGACCGGAGACATGACCGCGCAGAAGCTAAACACGAAGGAAGTGATCGAGAAAAAGACAAAGCAAAGTCCTCCAGACGCTCCCGGTCAAAGGAGAGGAGAACTCACAGAGCCTCTGACAGCTCCCTCTCCAAGTCTCCAGAGAAGACGTCCAAAAAGACTAGACGCTCGCGATCACGGTCCAAAGACAAGAGAAGGTCCAGGTATGTCTGCATCAAACTATACTTTGATGGTTTGCCACTTGGCTACACATGAACAAAGTTTCTTATAATAGTAGGATTGTAATTTGGTAAGACTGAACCAGTACATCTTTAGTTTTATACCAAGCTTAACGTCTTAAATGCCTTCCCAGTAAATACACTGAAATTGTCTCTTTTCTGTAGGTCGTATTCCACCTCCAGCAGCAGGGAGCGTTCAAGGACGAAGAAATATAAAAAGCAAAGCAAAGAAATAAATATGGACACAGACGTGAAAAGACGTTCTTCAAAAGATAAAAGGCGTGACCGATCACGCTCCAAGTCTCGATCCAAATCCCGCTCTAGATCCAGGTCAAGAGACAAGAGACGCGCACGGTCCAGGTCTAGAAGTAGATCTCGGTCTAGAGACAGGAGGAAGACTGAGTCCCGCCATCAGTCATCGAGAGACAAGGTGGAGTCCCGTTCAAAAGATGGGAAAAGGCATAGATCCAGGTCCGGTTCTAGAGAAAGAAAGAAGACGAGAGAAGACCTGCCTCAAGTCAAGACACACAAACCAGCTGAGACCAGAAGATCATCTAATAAAGACAAAAAGCCCTTAAAAGAGAAGAGAAAAGAGGATACTTGTACTGTCAAAGCTGAAAAAGTGTCTAAAACTAACAAACCAGGATCAACATCTTCTGTCGTTAAGAAAGAACCAACAGAGTTGAAGGTAGAAGAGAAGCCCTTTGAAGCAGTTGACAAACCGGATAAAACTAAAAAAGAAATCAAGAAAGAAAAGTGTGCAACGTTTGATATGTTTGAAGGTAGTCCAACGGATAACATCATTAAGACTGAGCATGTGGACACACCTATTGCAGTTAGTGAAGACAAATGTTGGGACGACATTCACAGTATTAAGACTGAGGTGTGCGAGTCTGATCAACCGGAGCCAAAATCCCCAGAGGAAAAGCCCATTGTTTCAGATTGTAGCATTGACGATGACATACATGATGCTGCTGTTTCCACGCCTCCAGATGACCCACCAGATCAAAGCACTGATGACCAAACCAATTCCATAAAGCAAGAAGCGGTTCACCAATCTTCAGACTCTGAAGATGACTTTAATGTGGATGTGATGTTGGACAACCTGGACCTGGTCAAATCCAAGTTTGAGTCAACAGAAGCGGCAGCCAAACAGGAAAAAGATGATAAGAGCGAGGGAGAGCCTGCTGCTGCTGCAGGGCCCAAGTCCAAAACACAAGTGAAGAGAGTCACATGGAATATAGAGGAGCCGGTGGGGCCTCAGCCTGACAAGTCATCAAGCAGTGAGTCCTGAACCAACACGTTTATTCTACATCACGTAAACAACATTAATCTATTAGTTTGGTCCAAAATATTAAATTAAATCATATTTTCCCTATATCACTTTAACACAACTGTGCGAAACCCTACACTTCTGATTAACCACCTGAAGCTATCAATGTCCAGGTCAATATTCAAATTAAATTGAATTTAAAAACTATTTACATTCTAAATATAGCATCAGATCAAATTATTTACCATATAAAAATGCAAAAAACACTTGTATAATCCTTTTGTTTTCTGTCTTCAGAAGTGGCTTTGTACAAACTGAAGCTTAAACAGGAGGGAATCCGTAGACCTTCTGCATCCACATCCTCTCTGGTAAGTACTTGAAATATCACGTCAGGCCAGAAGATGGCAGTGTTGATTAAGAGAAAACTATTCAAAATATTGTCACGTGGGCAACATGAAACTTACACTGAAGTCATTTCACAGTAAACGAAATCTAAACTCATGTGGAAACAATGCCATTTGATATGTCATCATCAAATAAAACGCTTTAAAAATAAATAGCCCACTCTACTTGTGATAGAAATGTAAATAAAACATGCAAAGAGTGAATCATCTACATTTGAGTTGTATAGCAATCACAATATATTCCTCATATAGACTTGGTGCACTGGGCATTCTCCTCATTTCTTCGACAGGACCTAACCGGAACAACGAGTGACGGTGACGTGTCGAAGAGTGCAGACCAAGAGAGGTCCTCGGGGTCTGACAGTTCACAGGGGCTGTCAGCACAAGGACAGGGCGACGATGGGGATTTACTCAAGAAGGACACGGTAAAAGATTTGGACACGGCAGCTGATTTTAACAGTGTAAAGCTGATGGATCGATTGATACATTTTCTGTCATTTCCAATACCAGACCTACATAAAGAAGCTTCACATGCAAGAAAGGGCTATAGAGGAGGTCAAGCTGGCAATCAAGCCTTTTTACCAGAATCGAGACATCAGCAAGGACGAGTACAAAGACATTGTGCGTAAAGCTGTGCAGAAGGTAAGTCATTTGTTCACTAAAGGATATTAAGAGGGTTTTCTATTGCCTCCTAAATGTTTGTTTTGTCAATTTATGTCCATCAGGTTTGTCACAGTAAGAGTGGAGAGATCAACCCGGTGAAGGTGGGAAATCTAGTCAAAGCATATGTGGACAAATACAAACATGCTAGAAAGTACAGGAAAGGAGATGAACCGGGCAAATCCCAGGAATCCAGCCCATAATAGTAAGAAACAGAATCCATTTGGCTATATTGGACAGGTGACATTAAATTATTTGGGGACATAGTTTGAACAAATAAAGCGCCTTTAGTGGTTTTGGAGCTTTGATTGTTGCTGCCAAGAGCTGGAGCAATGCAGCTAAGTTTCATGTGTCTTAAAGAGGCACTTTTTAATGATGTACTCATTAAGTTTGACTGAGAGGGAGCATTGCCAGCTCTGGTTTTCTACGTTGTTTCGTGGGAGGGTAGGGTCTTAATCAGAGGAAAAGTTTGTTTAGGAAAAGAAAATCTGTCTAATTGTCAACAATAAGAGGAAATATTAAAGAAGGAAAGTGATATGCAACTTTTGTAATAAAAGGATCATCATCAGGAAACGCAGTTTTAGACTTGCTTGTAAATAATATAGATTTGATAAATTCTGTTCCATCCATGTCGCTCAACTGCAGCCAATGACCGTAAGTACAGCTAGGATTGAATAACTTGTAGCTACATTTTCTGTTGCCTGCTTGTCTTCCACATTTGTTAAACATGTGTTTAAAGGGAGGACATACCTTTCTTCACGATAGACTGATACTGACACTCACATTCTTTATAGTAGATTTGTTTATTAGTTTGTCAGAATAGATTTTAACTTTCTGCCATACAGTTAAAAAGTTGCACTCAAATCTACATTTTTAAACAATAACCATTAAATGTTACTTTTGAAATTTAGTATGTTTGAGATTCTGTCTTTATTTGATAAATAATTGGATTGTAGTTTATAAGGAATGACTTGTCCACATATGACATGTTGCACTGGTCTGAGTAATTTACTTTCTATCCTTGAGTGCACAAATGGTTGGTCACAGGAGCTAGAATTTATTCTGTAGCTTCAATGTTCAGCCTAAGTCTAAATATATATTTATATTTTTTACATAAAAATGGTGAAGCTGATTTTAAAATGTGTGTGCCATGGAAGGTTGTGGTAAAAAATGAAAAAAAAAAAAAAAACTACTCATTCCTACATTAGGGATCATTTCATATCAAATGCAGTAGACTCATTCTTATTACAGCCTCCTCATCTGTCGTTGACAGAACTGGATCATTTTTGTTTGTTTACTATTTGTATATATTGTCATAATTGCCGTATGGTGAGTGATAAACACTTGATTTATGCATTGTAAAGTTTTATTCGAGCAAAAGCGTTATTTGTTAATCAACTACAACTAAGTGCTCATGTTTGTCAGATGTATTTACTTTTTTCAATTTGTTTTGGTTGTGATTTCTGGAAGTGATAACAATAAAAAAAAACTATAGAAGCTTGTGTTGGCTAACATTTTTCCCCAAATATAAAAGTATATATAACATTTAAAAACCCACAAAGAAACAAAACAAGACCAGAGTCCACAGTCTGTTCAATCTGTCCTTCAAATCAAGTCAAAATGTACCTTTTTTTTTCCATTTTGTGATGACCACTATAATATCAGTCAGCTTTATTGTTGGTGCGATTTGTGTCATCCATTTTTTTCCCCCCCGAGGGCGTTTGTCACCACTGCCTGGAGTACGCCCCAGTGTTCAAATGCAGTGGGACAATGATGTCACAAACGCTCTGCGGCGCTTTATTGATCTCAGGCTAATTTTTCTGAGCGACTGGGCTGTCCCAAAAAACATGGTAGTGGTTTGCCTCCTGGCGGCCAGTTTCTCCAGCAGTTGGACTGTCCTTTTGAATAATGTGCACTTTGACATGTTATGGTGTTATGAACAAACATGTCACTTTCATTTTAATATTCAGAATAACTTTACATATGTACTATTATGTATATCAAGAGTACAATGCACTAGATACAAGCGCCAGTGATTTGTTTCTACATACATCATCAACAAAACAAGTGGACGTGGATGCTTTTAAATAACTTTATTCAAAGGCTAGAAAAGTTACAAAGTATATAAAAACAAACATTTAAATGTAACTATAACAAACACAGTACAGATAACCCATTTAATTTGTACATTTGATTTATTGTTTATGCCTATGTTGGTCTGCTAAAAGCTTTGTTTGCTGTTGCGGCTCCCATACGGGAGCGGCATATAAATATTCCACACCCATTTAGACCTTTAAAACCATAGCGCATTTTTAGTGAAAACCTTTTCAAACAGTGTAGTGCTATAAACTCTTGCAAGAAATGTCAAGTGCTAACGTCATCTATGGAGTTGTAAGTATTATTGTGGTTATTGGATCATGTTAACGGGATCCTCCATGGTGGGCAGGCCGATGACGCTGTTGATGAGGTCCATCAGACTGTTGCACGAAGTCTGCAGGCTGATGTTAGAGCTTTGAAGAGACGACGCCCCGCTCATTTGAGCATGCTCGTGCAATTGCCTGCAGATCAGTGGGGTCACCTACGACAAAAGCATGAAGAGAATGAGGCAGGAATTTCACTACTTGCTGCTCTCCATTCAGATGTTTTTCAATTTTCCTGCTGTTCTTGAAGTGAGCGTTGGGACACTGGAATTGCCCCATTGTGGGACAAAGTAAGGTTCTCTTCATTTGAGTCTTAAAATGTTCCAGGCAAAATATGATCTAAAACTTAACATGTACTCAACATGTGTTTATATTGCTATAAAAATACCCTGAAAAACATGAATTCTCACTGTGAGGAGGCTTGCCCATTTGCAGATCTAACCTGTACAACTTGGCCTGTTGGGGTCACCTGCTTGTCTTTTTTGGAGATGGATAAGTTTAATTCAAGGTAATGCAAAGACATGTTGTGTTACTTTTAATGGCGGTCGGCAGCCAACTGAAAAGGTACATTTACCACTACCTACTGTAGTTGTACGTCTTCATACAGTATGAAGTGTGAAGTGTGCACTTCATACAAGTATTTTTTACGCTATACCGTAAAAGAGAGCGAGCCAATTCGAAGACATCTTTATGCAGATCAACACGGTGAACCATCCAAGAGAAATGTTGCATAGTGCACCTTTTAAAGTGGAAAAAAAAAAATAGTACCTTTACAGCAATAAGTTTGCTCTCCAAAGCTTTGCCATCTGGAAATTTCTCCCCAAAACACATGTTGATGGTGTATTCTGGTGAGCGGCAGTTGGTTTCGCTGTAGTTTTTCAGCTCTGAGGAATGTAAAAAGTTAATTTTATTTACAATTAAACTAAATATTTCTGCCTCTAGTTTTATGGTTATTTGCCCTTACCGTGTAAAAAGTTGCCAAAGCTCAGTAGCGGCACCCACGTGTTCAGGGGCAGTTTCTCGGGGTTTGGTTGAGCCACATTCACATCACTGGTGCTTGCGAACACATGGCACCTGTCCTGTCTGCAGGCAAAAATACCTTCCTCTGTCACTTTCAGCAGTAGGCCTCTCTGGATGCTGTTCAGGATGCGATTGGTGAAATCAATCTAAACAAAACAAGTTCAGAATTGTGATGAAGCATTTCCAAAAGCCTCACAAATGTATGAAGCATTATAATAACATTAGTGTGTAACATCGAGGGTAATTGTGCATTATAGTTCATGCAGTAGGCAAGTCTTCTATATCTATATCTCACAGTTTGAAAACTACTATAAGATGCCACCTGGGGCTGCCACAAGGGAAATGTTATAGACTAGACATGACCAGCGGGGTGAACTCACGGTCACAATACAAGCTGAGTTGAGTTCATATTGTGGAGCTGCAGTGGTGAGGTCAGTCGACAGAGGTGGAGCTTAACAAGGGGAAAACCAGAACAACAGCAAACGTGCCCATCTCTAAGGAGTCTCGAGGATAAGGTTATCTTACGAGGGGCGTGTCTGGGCCCAGTATTCATTAACCAAGAGGGCATATAATGGCGTATAAATGTCGGAGCAGCGGCTTTTTCCTGCAGAAACTGTCCGGGTCTTGTTGGTGTTCTGTCATCTTGTGTGGCTCATCAATAAAGACTCTATTTTGCATTGAAACTTCTCAAGTCTGGACTTCGGTTGTTCGTCACGAGAGGTTGATTCAACATTGGGATATAGGGATGTCACAGTATCTGTTTGTTTTATGATTACTGTGAGAAGGAAGATTGAACACTCATTTATGATGTTTGTCACTATGACCACAACAGTGAAACTCTATTTACTTAATCATTCAACCTGTAGGTGACCAACTTTATGACTGATATAGTAATGTCATAATACCTGTTTGTGGTCTTTGAGTTTGTCGGTAGCTGGGAAGCAGATTGTATGATTGACATCGGGCTCCTGAGTCTCTTGTGGGTAATGCAGTTGTAGAAGTTGACAGTTTATGATGGTCTCCTTTAGCATTTCTCTTTTCCTGTAGAAAATGGATATCTCGAGGTCATACAATGGAAGCTGTGGTTGATATTGAGGGGGCAGTGCTGAAAAAACAAAACAAAGTGCAATGATGTACATACTGTAGTGACAAGGAACAGTTGCAATGATAAATTAATTTCATTACTTACGTTCAAAATAACAATTGGGCTCAGGTCTAATTTCAATGTTATTTGCAGGGGCTGGCGCAGGATAGTTCGGAACAGCAACAGCAGGATTTGACTGAGGAATGATGTAATCGTCATTGACCCAGATATTTTCTCCTGCTACAAAAAAAATGCAGCAGGTTATTAATGCCACGCACTCAATAAAACCCACAGTGAACAATCGGCACAGATAAGTGAGTCGCACCGGCCATGTTGCTGCTGATATCCAATGCCTTAAAAGTGTTCAGAAGATTTATCTGAAAAAGAAAGCATCGGCATTATTTTAATGAATAGACTCTTGCACAATTATGAACATGAAAGGAATCCCCTGAATCACCCAGCTCCTATTGTGAGTGCCAGCGGAAGTGAAAGTGTGAGTGCCTACCTCACAGCCAGTGGGGGAGCAGTAGATGTCGGGAGTCAAATCAGAGTCTTCCTGTGAGTTCTGCATAAGAAGACCTAAATCCATCGACATGACTTTAGTATCATTCAGTGAAAACGTTTTGACCCATGGGACTTACTTACCGTCAGTGCCAATAATCTCGTAGATCTTGTGAGGATCATCTGTGTTCTTGGAGTTGTTTTCGACCAGCTTGAATCGACCTCGAAGGTTGTTGAGAGCACAGCGAAAGTTGGTTTTCCACCGTGCCTTGTCGTTTGGGAACTCGTTGATTTTACCACTAGCCACTGCCCAGGCCTGTCAGACAGAAAAGCGACAGTCTATTATAGTAGTGATAATCCTCTCTCCAGCTTTGACCAGAGCTAACGTTGTGTCCTTGTACAAGTCACTTCCTCCACTATATATGAAAGTGTGTGAGTTATTCCAGGTTGAGAGGATGACTTGTGCAGATTGGCACGAGCGCGTCTGTCAAGGCAGCTGTGGCTACAGAAGCTTACCATCCCTGGGTGTGGAATGAAAGAATAATGCAATGTAGAGCACCTTGAGTGTCCAAAAATGCTGTATAAATTGAATGCATTGCAATGCCATTATGTGTCAATCACCTATACAGCCACTGCAAGTTCTTCTTGAGAATGCTTTTACAGTAGCCTCGGAAAGTTATCAAGTTATTCATTGATCTTCCAGTTATAGAGCACATTACATGAGCCATTGGCCATGTTACGCATGGTGCTCACATCCAAGGACAGAATAATGAGACCACTCGGCCTATGCACCACTCTTATAGTTTATATGATCACGTCACTGTGGCTGCTTTGACTGCATACTATCTTATGTTTTTAGCCAGTCTTTATTCGTAATCTTTCTGCTTTCCTAATGCCACCGATTCCAGCAACTACCTTGAATGTTTTCCAGTCTTCATCGTTGCAATCTTTCCTGGAGTTGTGTTTCCAGGGGACTCTGAACCTGTTGGGGCCAACATAGTGGAGTCCAGTGTATTGGCCCGTCCGCACCTGCTCGATGAGCCAGTGGGCAAACTGTGGCTTTGGACTGAGGAGGAAGAAGGAAGTAAAAGACAAACTTAAGCTGCAGGAATAAGAAAATAATGCGATTTTCTAACATAATGACATCAAAACAATCGTAACATTCCATTCCAACAATAATAAACTAAGACCTAAGACAAAGACCTCACTCGTCCCTTTCTTTCAAACACCAGCCACACGTCTCCTACCTTTGCATCTCTTATTTGGTCCTTTGCAGCTACTGTCCTCTCCAGTCGTCTTCCCGAGTGTCTTATTTAAAGGGGTGTCTCTGACGCAAGGCTCGTGACGCTGTTGTGCGCGTCTGGACGACTGTGATTGGTCGACGGGAGCCTCACTTCCTCATACCACCGCACCCCGGGCGCGCGCGCTCTAGTGGTTTCGGCTGACTGTAGAAAATAGTAAATTGAAACTGAAAGTGTGAAGGCAAACACTGGCTCCTTCCCGTTTCATCACTCCATTAAAAAGCAATAACCAAGCACAGATTCACACACAACACTCGGTTGTGTGTGAACGGTTCTGGCTTTTGTGTACTTTGACCTGTCTGTCCTAAAGTGCCCTATACATCACAACATCAACGATTTACGAGCCCTGTAATTTATTTTACTACTATAGTGTCATAAATGTACCTTTATTCTACTCACACACAATCACCAATGCCGTCAGCTTAGTCAACTAGAATCCCGCAGGTGTTACAAAGCAGTTAAATGATCATAAAAATAGCTTGCCTGAGAGTGCACTGGGGAAATCCTTGATCAGGACTTTACTCTAGGTTTAACGTTGTCTCTGTGTTTCCCCTTTTCATCTAAAAACCACATTGCACGGCCAGCTTGCATTCATTCTAACAAGTTGTTTTAGGATGTGTAATAACAGCAGTGGTACTAATTATTTTGGCTAATAACCACATCTGAACAATGCATATTTGACTATTAAGATAATAAAAAAAAAGTTGTTTTATAAGAATATGTAGTATATTTGTCTAAATTTCATTTCACTCTCCATTAATTTGTTTGTTGTTGTTGGATTTAACTTTTAACGGGGAGTCAGCCGGAAGACCGATTACCGTAATGAAGGCAAAATGCTCAAGAGCTTTTCTTGTGCGGGCCAAATTAACATCGCCTCATAAATGTCAGACCATGCACTTAACCGCGGTGTCCTGACCCATTTTTAGCTTAATTTGTTTGTTTGTTTGTTTATTCATGCTATTATTATGAGCTTAAGGTCAATAAACTCTAAAAGTTCAAAGTCTGTGTCAGTACACCACAGGCTACATGGTTGTCACTGGTGTATTTTAAGGAATAAATCAGAAATAATTTACATACATTGCGTGGCTTGGACAGGGAAATGAGACAAGCCCTGCTAAAGCACTTCTCTTTTCAGGACTAATGGAAGTAGCTCGGTCATATTGAGGTCTTTACAGTCTGAGGAAGACACTCACTTCCATTCTCATGGACAAACACGGAAGTCCATATAAGTATTACAGGGTTTAGACACGTCTGTGGAATAAACGATGAGTGTCCATAACCAAAAGCCTGGCATTGTGACGCCCACTGCAGAGTCATTGAGCAAGGCACTTCACCCTTCCCGTGTATAATTACATATTATCGTAACTTGTTGATTGAATTATTATAACTTAATTTTATATGATTATGATTATCATTATTTAAACAAACTTTGAGGTTTATGACAGCTTGTCTATGGGCTAAGTGTTGCAAATAAACAGTTTGATTCTGATCAGACACAGCCTCTGTGATGACTAAGACAGGGATTTTAAAATAGTATTTCAAAGATCTTATTGTTGTAGCCTATAGTGAAACCCAAACTGTCACTTGGAGGCACTTGTGTAAGAAACTATGTTGTGCCAACAAATTCGAATGGGAATTCCCTTATAAAAAAATATACAAAGTCAATGCCATCATGTCAGAATCACTGAAATACGTTTGATGATGTTTTGCGTCCTCTGCTGGCCAAACAGAAGAACGGCTGTTGTTGTTGCCTATATTTCCAACAGTGGACTGATCATTGATTTGTGCTCTATTGCAACATAACACTTGATATGCCAAGTGTGACAAAGCCAAATGTGACTTCTTTAGTTCTACTCAAGAGCCAAAAATGAAAGCATTTCAGGAATGAACCAGCGACACCTGATTTGCATATTATGGTTGTGGGTGGTCAAAATACCATGGTTCAATACAAACTGTTTTTTCTACTTTCATCTCAACCTGCTCGTAATATAAATCAGACTCGAGCTTGTTTTGGGTTGTAATGACTGCTTTTCACCAGCAGAGAGCGCAAGTGTTTCATATTTCTATAAGCAGCTCGCGAGACCAGTTATTTTGTGCACACGGCTCCGATCCTCCCCCCCTCCCCCTGGTCACCATTCACAATTCAACTTCAGCACCACGTTTGTGTGGACAGAGACCATAGCCTATTGGTCAGTAAGTCTCATATGAGCTATCTTACATTTCATAACATATGCACGTCTTTAACACGTATGTTTTCAGACCAACCCAGCTTCACATGACATATACACGAGTCGGGGTCAGTGCGCGTTTAACTCTGGCAGCATCTTGCAAAGTGGACTATGAAATCCCCGCGCGCTCATATCAGAACCAGCATATTTACTTTCCAATGAATGGCGTCCCACCTCAGCGCGCTCTGATAGGCCGTGATTGTGCGGCAGACACGCTTATTATACAAAGTGTTTGTAGCCGGGATACAGCGCGTGGTGTCCGTGGTATTTGTGAGTGTAAAGAGTTGGAGGAGTGCAATTGCTGAGGGGGGACACTGGCAATTTGAAGATATGCCAGGGGTACATTGTCAAATTCAAAAGGCATTTCAAAAACCAACCCATTCACTTTTCTATTCTATTCTATCCCCTTTTTTTTCTTCTTTCCCCTTCTTTTTTCTTCTTCTTCTGCCTCTCCTTACGCGTCTTTCTCTTCGCTCGGTGGCAGGCCGTTTAAATCCACCAATGGCTCTGCAAGTTTTGGACATTGGAATGTAAATGAGCTCAGCGCGTGCTCCCGGCGCAGTGAAAGCTCGGGATTGTTTATTGAGCTACCGGAGCCACGCGCCTGGCCCGGGGGAGTCGGCGAGCGCAAGAATCACACAGCCGGGGCGGGGCCTCGGCGCAGAGCGTGCGTCCCAAAAAAGTGCAAAAGAAAAGGGGTGGGTGGGGTGTGTGCGGGGCGCGTGTTGAAAAAGAGGAGTGCTGCCAAAGTTTGGGTCAGATCGGCTCGTGGAGTAAGCAGTCAAGAGAGACTTGGAGTTAGCCACACGGTCCCCACGCGAAGGACACGAGAGCTGTTCACTGCCAGTTCTGCCTCTCCCTGTGTCCATTCACTGCACGCATCACTTGCCCCGCTGTATGAAATGGACACCAGCAGCAGCACACAGGGTGCCTTCACCTTTGGACTTACCCTACACACCGAGGCACAAGAGCCCACCGCCGGTGCCACTGTGCCCGGCTTCCAGAGCAAGAACAAGGTGCTGAAGAGACAGCGCTCCAGCTCGCCCGAGCTCCTGCGCTGCAAGCGGCGCCTGAGCTTCAACGGTCTGGGCTACTCCATCCCGCAGCAGCAGCCCGTGGCAGTGGCCCGTCGCAACGAGCGCGAGCGGAACCGGGTCAAGCAGGTCAACATGGGCTTCCAGACGCTACGCCAGCACGTCCCGAATGGCGCTGCCAACAAGAAGATGAGCAAAGTTGAGACACTCCGGTCCGCAGTGGAGTACATCAGGGCGCTCCAGCAGCTCCTGGACGAGCATGATGCAGTATCCGCCGCCTTCCAGTGCGGGCTGCCCTCGCCAACTTTGTCCAACAGTTACTCCGCGGACCCCGAGTCACCGCATTCCACGTACTCTTCAGATGAAGGCAGCTATGAGCCGTTGAGCTCCGAGGAACAAGAACTGCTGGACTTTACCACCTGGTTTGACAGATACTGAGCGCCTGTTGGTCTTGTGAAGACTGTGGCACATAGCAGTCCCTCTGCGCAGGGACAGTCTGAGACCTCCTGGAGCAACAGACAAGCTGAGCTTGTTGCAGAGGGAGTAAGCTGATGACGCGGGACGGTGTTTGACAAAAGTGCAATTACCACACGCAGCAGCGGGCTCTGCAGAGACGTGCTGGAGCTGGACTTTACGCAGAGTCTTGGACATCTTCTTCAGCGTCAGTGGGACGGAGATAAAACAAAGATGATGCACTCTTAAGTGATGTACATCAAACTTGTATCATAAAGACTCTTTAACACGAGGACTTATTTTTATACATGACACGAGGTTGTCACTGTCGTTGGTGCGCGTGCTGAGAGCTGGCTGTCAGTGGCCAGTGAGTGACAAAACAGCAATAATACAGCTACTACCTGTGACAGACTGTAGTTTTTAAATAGGTGGTACGGAGATACTCTTTAATGTATGCACTTGTTCTCCATCTGCTGTAGCCTATGTAAACAATTTTAACAGATCTATTTTGTGTATTTTGTTATAAATAAAATGACTCTATTTATATTAACACAGTGGTTCTGGGTTGCTTTTTCACATCAGGGTCAGTCGGAGAGGGGGTGTATTAGTAACGGTAATTGAGCAAACTGTGCGTTTCTATTCAGAGCCCCTAGATGACCTTTTCCTGAGTTGCTTGGGTGCGCGGGGTAAATTACGCAGCTGGGTTGAACACTCAATAACCATTGGAGACGCACAGCTTCTCCAGCGCTTTGTGCGCATTGGGGACGGTGAGATTAATATTACGTTTCATGCGTTGCATTGTTTCTTACTCTGCTTTTACCCAAAAGCCCTTGAGGGAGAAAGGGGAGGAGGAAGGGGTGCAATTCACCAACTCTGAAAGGCCATAGACACTTTGAAATACGGCCCGGGGACAGTCGGGTGCACAATGGCAGAGGTTAAAATTCTTATTGGTGGATTTTGATGAATCTAAAATAAAAAAAAAATTAAAAAAGCACTTGATGGCTGTTTGCAACCCTGGCCGTGTTTGTCATGGCATAATAATAAAAAAGCACACCCCCTGTAGCATGGGGAGCACAACATCCCATTGTGAGAGGCATTGTACCCCTTTTCACCTCATCATGCGAATTATGGCATATTATCTAATGAAAACAGGCCAAACACTCTTCCAAGTTGATACAAAAAGGCTTAGACAAGAGCAGCATCACAGAGAATATGTATTTAAACACGTATATATCTCAATGCACGTTATTAAGCTCGTAAATGGAATGTGTGTGTGCATGTGCGTGTGTGTGTGTGTGTGCGCGCGCGCGCGTGTGTGTGTGCGTGTGCGTGTGTGTGTGTGTGCGCGTGTGTGTGTGTGTGTCTGTGTGTTGGTGCTACGGAAAGTGTGCCACAAGTGCGCTCTTTCTTCTTGACGTATTTGTCTCGGTGACACACTGCTGCAGCCTGCAGGTGTGAACGAGCCACGTGCCTGCGCTCTTTGACAAAGCGTCCTGCTTTCCCATTGGCTGGAGACTCGCGTACTTGTGCGCGCTCTATGAGCAAGTGACGTTCTCAAATCTGTGATAAATTACATTAATTATGGCTGGCATTATACTCACATACGTCATAGGGATCTCCAAAAAGACAAATCAATGTTGGTGGACCTCTACCCCGCTGTTCCATTATAACCAAGTTGAAATGGGCTTTCTGTGTTCTTTGGAGTCAGACAGAGGCCAGAGTCTATAGCGCAGAGGAGCGTTCAGGAGATGAATAAGCGCCGCGGTTTATACGGGGATAAATTTGCCCTTGTCATTATGTCCACGGGTCATTTTCACACTGACAAAGCCCATGGGCAGCGTTAATTACGGCCATCTACAGCTATTGCATACGCCTCATTTACGCATGCGTCATGATGTATGGATCTGGTATGGAAATTGGAGTGCGCCTTTTACGCATGAATCAAACCTTGCTAAATTGGCCAGAGGGGTGAAAAGAGTGGGGAGAGGTCATGTGCTGCCCTGAGCCAAGCCACCAGAGTGCACTTTGGCTTCTTATTGCTGTTTTGCATCAGAAATAGGGCCACTCTCCATTCATGCTGAACCTGATATATTTATACCAAACGCTCAGCAAGCCTGTCAAGTTTTGACATCACAGGCAAAATACGTTTATCAGCCAATGACCCGCAACAGCAGGTTTTATGGAGACACAACATTTCATTTAAAAAACACCTCTGGCTTTGTGATAGTTACTATCGTGTATGAATAAGATATAATAAAAAATACAACATTGCAACTTTAAAATGTCCATTGAGACACACTCCAGACAACTAATTCATCTTCTAGAGTGACATAAAAATAAAGTAATCTGATGTTTGAATAGAAGATGGAATCTATAGGAGGAAAATTGATCATAATGAGGGCAAATGAGTGAATCAATTTAATACATTGTTTGACCTAAATATAAAGGGTTTGATAAAGTGGTTTGAGACTTTTTCCTTAAGTTTCTGTTTTATTTATATTGATATTCTGGATTGTCAGGGCTTCTACATCAGAAATATTGTTGTGGGATTTATCCTCATAGGTTCAACCTTAAGTTGTGCCTACAGAGGTGTTAGCCCATAAATCCTTATAAGGAATATTATGGGAAGCATGACACAGACTAAATGGACCACACCCCCTAGTGTCTGAAATCTGTTGTGTTATATATGTCACATCAGGTTAGGGCATAACATGTTATAATGGGATTATACAGCCTCATATTGTCCAGAAAATAAGAATTTTACTTTCAGCAAGTCCCAGTTGGGCTGTAAATAAGAAAAGTTGAAATAGAAAATGACTGTCTGGTCCTGAAAGTTGTTTTCAATTTAATAAATGTGATTACGGTAGATGTTGGATTTCCTTATAATATTGATGTCACCTATGGTATTCTTTTATCTGATCTTTTTTATCAAAACATAAATTGATTGTAAAACAAAAATAGCAGGTTAGAGCACAGCTGACCCTTCTCCCCCTGGACATGGACTATTTGAGCCACTCCCCTGAGGCAGGAAAGCGACGGTCCATCCGGACCAGAACCTACAGTCACAAAAGTTTCACTCCCTCTGCTGTTGGACTCATGAACACTTTATAACCCCTGTCACTTTAACAATGATATAAATCAACAACTATTTGCACTATTCTCTGACCAGCTGTAAATGTTGTTCTGTATATACTCAGACTATGTCTTATTTTATAAAATTCTTAATTTTATGCATGCTTTTTATTTGATATATTTTGCTCTTAGTATTATTCATTGTTGTATAATGCACATTAACGCCGAATTTTGTTACACAGTAAAACTATCTAGAACAGGACTATAAAGTGTAAAAAATAACTTTATATAATAAAAAAATAACTTTAATTAATAATAAAACTCCGTTTTTACATTTAGAAATTATATTATGTCAAGGAATAACAGATTATGAATTATTCCATATCCCCTTATCCTTTTTCTGGTTTAAAGTTTCCATCAGTTTCCGTCTGAAGTGGCTGTTATACTGGTTTCACACTGTGTCTTTATGGATAACAGATGAGGCTGGTCACATGACACTCACAAATCTAAATGTGTCTCTAAAATGGATTTATATTTTTCATTTGCAAATAAAATATGTATAATAATGCATTGTTTTATGTATGTGATTGTATCATTATGACCTCCTCACTTGTGTTTTTCTACCTCAGGAGATCATGGAGCTGTGCTTTGCTTTATGATGTGTTTGAAGCATTTCCTTAGTGCAGGCCACATGAGAGTGTCCTGAGAGTGTCCTGAGAGTGACCTGAGAGTGACTCGAGGGTGTCCTGAGAGTCTCCTGAGAGTGTCCTGAGAGTGACCTGAGAGTGTCCTGAGAGTGACCTGAGAGTGACCCGAGGGTGTCCTGAGAGTGTCCTGAGAGTGACCTGAGAGTGACCTGAGAGTGAACTGAGAGTGACCTGAGAGTGACCTGAGAGTGTCCTGAGAGTGACCTGAGAGTGACCCGAGGGTGTCCTGAGAGTGTCCTGAGAGTGACCTGAGAGTGACCAGAGGGTGTCCTGAGAGTCTCCTGAGAGTGTCCTGAGAGTGACCTGAGAGTGACCTGAGAGTGTCCTGGGAGTGACCTGAGAGTGACCTGAGAGTGTCCTGAGAGTGACCTGAGAGTGAGTGACCTGAGAGTGACCTGAGAGTGACCTGAGAGTGTCCTGAAAGTGTCCTGAGAGTGACCTGAGAGTGTCCTGAGAGTGTTCTGAGAGTGACCTGAGAGTGTCCTGAGAGTGACCTGAGAGTGTCCTGGGAGTGACCTGAGAGTGACCTGAGAGTGACCTGAGAGTGTCCTGAGAGTGTCCTGAGAGTGTCCTGAGAGTGAGTGACCTGAGAGTGACCTGAGAGTGTCCTGAGAGTGTCCTGAGAGTGACCTGAGAGTGTCCTGAGAGTGACCTGAGAGTGACATGAAAGTGAACTGAGAGTGACCCGAGAGTGAACTGAGAGTGACCTGAGTGTCCTGAGAGTGTCCTGAGAGTGACCTGAGAGTGTCCTGGGAGTGACCTGAGAGTGACCTGAGAGTGACCTGAGAGTGACCTGAGAGTGAGTGACCTGAGAGTGACCTGAGAGTGACCTGAGAGTGACCTGAGAGTGACATAAGAGTGAACTGAGAGTGTCCTGAGAGTGACCTGAGAGTGACCTGACAGTGTCCTGAGAGTGACCTGAGAGTGACCTGAGAGTGACCTGAGAGTGACCTGAGAGTGTACTGAGAGTGTCCTGAGAGTGACCTGAGAGTGTCCTGAGAGTGACCTGAGAGTGACCTGAGAGTGACCTGAGAGTGTCCTGAGAGTGACCTGAGAGTGACCTGAGAGTATACTGAGAGTGTCCTGAGAGTGACCTGAGAGTGACCTGAGAGTGACATAAGAGTGAACTGAGAGTGACCTGAGAGTGACCTGAGAGTGTCCTGAGAGTGACCTGAGAGTGACCTGAGAGTGTCCTGAGAGTGTCCTGAGAGTGACCTGAGAGGGTCCTGAGAGTGACCTGAGAATGTCCTGAGAGTGTCCTGAGAGTGACCTGAGAGTGACCTGAGAGTGTCCTGAGAGTGTCCTGAGAGTGACCTGAGAGTGACCTGAGAGTGTCCTGAGAGTGTCCTGAGAGTGTCCTGAGAGTGACCTGAGAGTGTCCTGAGAGTGACCTGAGAGTGACCTGAGAGTGACCTGAGAGTGTCCTGAGAGTGACCTGAGAGTGACCTGAGAGTGTCCTGAGAGTGACCTGAGAGTGACCTGAGAGTGTCCTGAGAGTGACCTGAGAGGGTCCTGAGAGTGACCTGAGAGTGTCCTGAGAGTGTCCTGAGAGTGACCTGAGAGTGACCTGAGAGTGTCCTGAGAGTGTCCTGAGAGTGTCCTGAGAGTGACCTGAGAGTGACCCGAGGGTGTCCTGAGAGTCTCCTGAGAGTGTCCTGAGAGTGACCTGAGAGTGACCTGAGAGTGTCCTGGGAGTGACCTGAGAGTGACCTGAGAGTGTCCTGAGAGTGACCTGAGAGTGAGTGACCTGAGAGTGACCTGAGAGTGACCTGAGAGTGTCCTGAAAGTGTCCTGAGAGTGACCTGAGAGTGTCCTGAGAGTGTTCTGAGAGTGACCTGAGAGTGTCCTGAGAGTGACCTGAGAGTGTCCTGGGAGTGACCTGAGAGTGACCTGAGAGTGACCTGAGAGTGTCCTGAGAGTGTCCTGAGAGTGTCCTGAGAATGAGTGACCTGAGAGTGACCTGAGAGTGTCCTGAGAGTGTCCTGAGAGTGACCTGAGAGTGTCCTGAGAGTGACCTGAGAGTGACATGAAAGTGAACTGAGAGTGACCCGAGAGTGAACTGAGAGTGACCTGAGTGTCCTGAGAGTGTCCTGAGAGTGACCTGAGAGTGTCCTGGGAGTGACCTGAGAGTGACCTGAGAGTGACCTGAGAGTGACCTGAGAGTGAGTGACCTGAGAGTGACCTGAGAGTGACCTGAGAGTGACATAAGAGTGAACTGAGAGTGTCCTGAGAGTGACCTGAGAGTGACCTGACAGTGTCCTGAGAGTGACCTGAGAGTGACCTGAGAGTGACCTGAGAGTGACCTGAGAGTGTACTGAGAGTGTCCTGAGAGTGACCTGAGAGTGACCTGAGAGTGTCCTGAGAGTGACCTGAGAGTGACCTGAGAGTATACTGAGAGTGTCCTGAGAGTGACCTGAGAGTGACCTGAGAGTGACCTGAGAGTGACATAAGAGTGAACTGAGAGTGACCTGCGAGTGACCTGAGAGTGTCCTGAGAGTGACCTGAGAGTGACCTGAGAGTGTCCTGAGAGTGACCTGAGAGTGACCTGAGAGTGTCCTGAGAGTGTCCTGAGAGTGACCTGAGAGTGACCTGAGAGTGTCCTGAGAGTGTCCTGAGAGTGTCCTGAGAGTGACCTGAGAGTGACCTGAGAGTGTCCTGAGAGTGACCTGAGAGTGACCTGAGAGTGACCTGAGAGTGACCTGAGAGTGTCCTGAGAGTGACCTGAGAGTGACCTGAGAGTGTCCTGAGAGTGTCCTGAGAGTGACCTGAGAGTGACCTGAGAGTGTCCTGAGAGTGACCTGAGAGTGACCTGAGAGTGTCCTGAGAGTGTCCTGAGAGTGACCTGAGAGGGTCCTGAGAGTGTCCTGAGAGTGACCTGAGAGTGACCTGAGAGTGACCTGAGAGTGTCCTGAGAGTGACCTGAGAGTGACCTGAGAGTGTCCTGAGAGTGTCCTGAGAGTGACCTGAGAGTGACCTGTTGGTTGATTGGTTGGTCTTCTTGGCCTTGTACTAAATCCTTTGCTCAGTGCTTGATTCTATTTGCATGAATGTCCTCCCACTTTGCAGCAACTATTTGTTGACTTCAGGAAATACAAACTCATTTTAAGGAATTCTTGGGCATGCGTTCACTGGCACTACTGTTATTAATTCCAATGTCAATATTATACATATAATAATACATACAAACAAACAAACAAACAAACAGTGTCCTTGCTATCTTTGAAAACATTTCTTTCTGAAAGAGCAGAGCTGTGCTCTACTCCCCTCTACCGGTCTCTGCACTTGCTTGATAATAAGTATTTTGTTTTGCCCGCTCTTGGTACTCTCACTGATCTACACTGAATGGGTGCGTGCCTGGTGTTTTGCTAAACTAACTCTACTTTTCACTGGTCGCACTGATAGGCCTCTCGCAGACGTATCAATTTAGGGACAAAACACTCTGTCATTCCTCTCTTCTCCTTCTTTCCGTCAAACCTTACTCCTTTTCAACTGCATATAGAACAAAAAGTGATGGTTTTCTGTGCAGCCCAAAACTTTAAAGTCGCACCTCGGACTCATTTCAAAAGAACTGAACTCATGTGTGGAGGAGAGCGTGCGGGTTGGAGGGACGGGTGCAGAGGCGGGGGCGACTCATTTGCATGCTCCATTGTGTCATACAAGTTTGGGTGCTTTTTTTTCTGGCCCGGGACCCTTTTGGCCATTTACTTCCACTCTGGCTGGGTGCAGCAGAGCTGTGAATAGTCTCGGCTCTGGGGGCGACACAAAGACCCTTTTGTACGCCGGCCTCACCATATTCATCATGTAATGCCTGTAAGACAAATCTGATTGGACGTCTCTGTCACTTTGATGTTGGTCCAGGGTGCGAGTAGCCTTGAGATTGCTAACTTCACTCTCCATTGCACTGTTCCGATAGGCGGTGGAGGGGTCCTAGTTGAGCGTTTGGTAGCGAGGAGGGGTGCAGAGCAGGCAGGGGGTAGTCCTCATTATGTGCAAGAGCAAATTCATAATAAATTTCCCCCATTCTACAAAACCAGGTCGAGATGATTGACACTACTTTACGCCAGTCCGGACAAAAGGCCTGATTTAAGCAGAAAGCCGAATGAATGGGCCAAGCGTGGACTCGATTCAAACAATTTTAATCTCTGCCTGTCCTGTTACTTCTCCTCCTCTCTCTCCCTTTCTCTCACTCTTAGACCCCCACTTTTTTTTTTTTTTTTCAAATACAACTCTACTGCCTCTTTTGTCCACGTCATTCTCGTTTTACATCGTAATTCAACCCAACGGATGTGCTAATTGTGCTGGGTTAAACTAGATGCTGGTGCACTCCTGTGTTACAGAGATTATTTGGGCCTGATGACGGTAATGATGGTGCGGGGCTGGAGTGGACTGTGCCGAGATGGGAGAGTGGTGGGGAATTAAGGCTGCAGAGTAGTGGACAATTTAGGGATTCAAATAAATTAGGCAGCATTGTGTATTATCGGAAGGTTTTTCAGACAGAGGTGGGGTGGGTATGGTAAAATTGTACAAAAAACAGTGAAGTACAAGATATACTAACGTCCACACAATATTTATCCAATTGTAGCCAACACATTTTCTCTTCTGACCTGTTGAATTGTTGCATAATGTTAGTATGTGCATGTTTTCTGAAAAATGGAACCAATGACACAATGATGCGACATGGGTTTGTTTGCCAAACACCAAGCTAACACTAACTTTTAAGGCTTTCAATTGGACAATATGAAATCACCCATTGCACTGTTCCCTTTCTGCACCACATATGGAAATTCAACTGTGAATTTGTGTACATAGTAAGCCTATTTTTTATTTTTATATTTTATCTTATAGCCTATTTATTTATTTTTTATCCTATGGCAGATTTGAATTGTTTTACTTTTTGACTTATATAGGTTGTTTTATCATTGTTCCTTGTTTTATGTTGCACCGAATCACCAAAGCAAGTTCCTATGTTTGTGAATTCTGTTCATTGACAAAGGCAATAAACCTTTTCTGATTCTGAAAATGTCAAAAAAGAACTTTAATAGGACACAAAAGGAACAAAAGTACAGTAAGGCATACAGATTTATGTCAGAATCCTTTGGACCTTTTTATATGTATGATAATAATTGCGCAGCAGCTCCAATCTTCAGTTTCTGTCTTCTTAGCATTTATTTTTCTTTCTAAAAACGTGCTTGTCTGTAGTTATATCAGGTGCATTCCTTCACTCAACATGACCTGGTCCCCTTAAAAGTTGTCTATTTGTGCGTCAAAGGTCACCATACTTCAAAGTTCTTTTTCTCATGTTTCTGTTGTCCCTCCCTGTGCAGGTCGCAGCGTGCCCCCGGAGAACCTGTTCGCACTGTCACAAAGTGGATTCATGCGCTTTTGACGTGCATCGCCCTCAGCTGTGCTCCTCTTTCTTCCATTGTCTCAGGTGTACAGACAAGCGGACACTTAGATATTTCTTTTATGCATCTTGTGAATATCTGGCTTTACACAATAGGAAAGTTGGCTTTATGATGTTGAAGAATGGTGTGCGTTAGCTTCAGGTCATGAAAGCTGAAGACATGAAAGAACAAGCTGGATTAGGCTGAACACAAGTTAGAAACACAAGTTAAACCACAGACTTGAGCTGTTTTAATCTATTGATGTTGGTTCGAGAGTCATGGGATGATTGAATTGGTGAAAGGATATTGTATTTCTGTAAAATGGCAAATCAAAGGAGCATATAAAATAAAGTACAGCAATGTTAGCTCAGTATGTCCACTTGAAAGACAATAGCTCAGTTGATTGGGATGCCAACTCACCCAAAAGCTGGAAATCCAATTCCTCACTATTTGCATGGTTTTGTCATTGGGCAAGACACTTCACCCAGCCACAATTTATCCCAAGGCACTTGTAGTTAGAGAGTATGCTGCATACCAACACAGACGGAAGAGAGAATATAAGACACCAAAATAGCAACTCTATTCAAAACCAAAAGTATTGGGAGGTGAAAGCATGGAATATAAAAGCAATTTGGTTAGAGCTTTGTTTTGGTGACATTCAAGCTACATTTAGTAGTATAATTAGCCACGTTTCAACTGGTTCACTTTGGAATGATAGGGACCGTCCCAAAGCGTCTCCACCGTACTGGCACATTAAGAGGTCCAGAAGGGGTTGCAAGTCGTACTTTTGGCTCCCAGAACTCTTTAGCACAAGATGATTGGACAAGATAGAACACAAATGGCACAAATGGCAAAAAAGCCCATTTTGAAGATGCAGATTCGAACTTGTGAAATTTCCAGTAATTATATGTGTATTTGTTGACCCGACAAACTTAGCAAAGCAAAGCTAACTAACATTAGCATCAGCTGTTTCCTGTTTATCGACGTATAGCACTTGCATTAAGACCGGAAATATTATATTTCCAGTGCATAACTCATCTAACTAAATCCAAACCTAATGGCGAACACATTTCATAAAGAGACATCAAAACACGTCGTAGAGTGACATAAGCATAACTATTAACTGAAGCGAGACGCCCCAAAATGAACCGGTCTGGGGATCCAGGACCAGTCTAATCGTAGCTATTAAAAATCTCAATGAAAAAAATGAAAAAGAAAGAAAGAAAGAAAATACATTAAAAAGTATGTCACATGCCAACATAAATACACAATTCTGAATGACTAAAATCTAATTAAACCAACAGACTAGTCAATATATGTACAATATATGTACAAAAAAAAAAAAAATTCAAGTATCCCTTACTTCTCAACCAGCACCTAATCCATCGCCCTTCAACCTTTTCGGCGCATCGGTGCCCAACCCTGCCCCCCACGCCCCCTCCCTCCCTCACTCCTATATAAGACAAGGTAAAGGAGGGATTAGCGTGCACCATTTAGGGCTCCTTTCAGCGAGGCCCTTTCTCATTTGATTAGCTTGTGACCTCCCCAGTTAATTATTTTGATCTGGCCAAAGGCTGGGTGTGCTTTTTATGATCCTTGCCTTCCACCCCCCCCCATCTCCACACAGCACAATACTTAACACATCCATTCAAGGGGCAGTCGAGAAAGGGGCGAGGGATTCAAAGTGGCATTTACCAGTCGCCAGTGGTAGGCAGTGGAGTGGGCAATACTGCTGCTGCTGTTGTCGGTGGTGGTGGTTGATTGGTTGGTTGTGGGGGTCCGCCCTCGTGGCCCTGTTGTTGACGGGTGTACTTTTGTTTTAGAGTGGATTGGTTAGTTTCTTTGGCGTGGTGGAAGCGAAGCGGAGGTTGAAGCTAATTGCAGGAAAAAGGACAGAGAGAGCATCTTCTTTGTTTAGAAGAGTTAAATAGAGTTAATGGTTAAGATGCAAAGAAAAGGGATGTGGAAAACAAAAGGGACCAGGCTATTCACATTTATTTTTATGTACATTTCAGAAAACGTTTTGTTTTCTGAAGACCACTAATTTCAACTTTCTAGGATCTTTATAGGACCTTTATATAGACCTGTAAAAAGTTGTACATCTTACACGCATATGACATAGTTCCTGATGTCAACCAAGCTGTGCAGGGCTCTGCTTGTGTCGCCTGGATCCACCTGTCCCCTTGCCTCTCATTGCCTTTATTTGCTCATCTTGCGGCTGTTTGCAAAGGGATAGCTTTCGTTTACTCCAGGCACGCTGTTCCATATTGAGGGTAAACACAATAAAACCTAAGCAGCTTATAAGCATATTGCCAGTCCAATTCATTAGTGCTCGACAAGGTGGCCCGATGATTCTTTTGACGCCGCAGATTGCCCTTAGTTTATTGTCTTGCGTCAAGATATTGCGTTGTGGACCTCAATCACAGTAGACATTTTACAAAATATAACATTATTTTTTCAAAGTGCAAATTGTTAACAACTTCAACCAAAATTTCAGCGTATATAATATAGTTGATTGTGCAGCACTCTTTGAAATTAACAATGTATAGCGTAAGTAAAATTTGCCCAACGTGATGACAGTCTTGATGACCTTACACAACAAGTTAGTAGTCGATCATCCTTGACTCTTACACTGCTTTCATACCTTACATTTGGCTCACCACTGGCCTGCACACTCTGTCTGGCTATGCATGTAAAGAGTGTCCCCTCTTTGTTCCAGCTTTGGGCCTTTTGCCAACACCTCCTTTCGCCCCCGGCCCCCCCAGCACCACCCCCAGTTTAAAAAACTTAAACCACACACCCTTCATTTCAATCCCTGGAGCGCTCTCCCTCAAATTGCACCGTGAACAAAACAGAGAGGACAGGAGCAGCGGGGACAAGCATCACTTTAAAAAAAGGCAGGTGTCCAGAAGTTTTTCAGAGCTCGTCGATCTCAAATGGAGACCCTTTAACCTCTGGGCTTTTGGAGCGGGTGGCGGAGGTAGCCAGCCACAAGCACTAATCAGTCCTGTCTGACAATGCGGGGAGGTTGAGGGCTGTCACTCTATTCATTCAGAAGGGGCAGCCACAGCTAAGGGAACCCCTGATTGATTAGTGGCTCTTTATTTAAGGGGAAAAAATAGAGTGTGTATGTGTGTGTCTATAGGGGCCCAGGTCCAGGAAGCTTTATTTAAATTCTCCCCAGAGAAAGAGCACTATAATTATGACTTTTTCTTTCTGCGCGCTGGTTAAAGCTGACAAAGTGGGTTCTTACGGCTCACTTCAGACCTCTCAGGCCTCCTAAAGGTAGATTATTACTGGTCCTGAAGAGTGGGCTCAAGTCAGGCTCATCAGCGCGGCTTTGTACGCTAGAGTGAGGTGGGCAAGAAACATTATGGAGATTAAATGTGGAATGGTAGGGTTATCCCATTTGGAGATGTCCAGTAGTAAATAGAGGACAGTTGTTGTTGTGGTTGGCATGTTGGTTACATTGCTCCCAGAAAACAAACAATTCAATGCAAGAGCTAATCACAATTGTAATGTTCCGCTAAGAAATGTGTCCTATGCATTTTATCCATCCCTCAACCAATGCATGGGTAAACTGAACTATGATCCCTGAACGCTACTGTTTGCCTAGTTTGCATGTTTTAATGTAGATGTTAAAATCAAACAAAGTCATTTGGAGTAAACTCTAATTTTTGTTATATTTGAAATTAAATAGATTTTCTATCAGTATCTTTGTGGGTCCAAGTTTGTATTTTCTTAATAGCAGGATCACATTAGTTCTTTTGTCACTGGCAGATTCAAATACTGAAGGATTTTATGGTCATTATTACAAATTATCAACAAATTAGGTCATCCATCCATATTCTTGGCAGCAGTCTAAGCAGGGAGTTCTGGACTTTCCTCTTCCCAGACACTTCCCCCAACTCCTCCAGGGGGATTCAGAGGCGTTCCCAGGCCAGCCGAGAGACATAGTCCCTCCAGCGTGTCCTGGGTCTTCCCCGGGGCCTCTTCCTGGTGGGAAATGCTCGAGACACCTCCCCAGGGAGGCGCCCAGGAGGCATCCGGAACAGATGCCCGAGCCACCTCAGCTGGCTCCTCTCAACGTTGAGGAGCAGCGGCTCTACTCCGAGCTCCATCCGGGTGACTGAGCTCCTCACCGTTTCTCTAAGGGAGCTCCCAGCCACTCTGCAGAGGAAACTCATTTTGTATCCACAATCTTTCGGTCGTTACCCAAAGCTCATGACCATAGGTGAGGGTAGGAACGTAGACCGACCGGCAAATCGAGAGTTTTGTCTTTCGACTCAGCTCCTTCTTTACCACAACAGTCCGATGCAGCGACCGCATCGCTGCAGACGCTGCATGACTCGTCGAGCTATTTGTCTAACTTGAATTAGATATCAGGCCCATTCCTTAACCCAAACCAGAACAACTTGACCAGGCCAAAGTATGTCCAGATTGACTGAAGACAGATAATAAATAATGCAAGGTTTGAAGGGTTCCCTAATGTTCAGGTCTCTAAGTAGGAGGTCTTTCACATCTTCCCTATCTGTTTTTATCTGGTGTCCCAGTATGTGCCTACATGACGTCCATTGTCCTTCTAACAGCCCCTATCTACTGCCTACTCTGCAATCCTGCTGTGTGGGCAGCTTCTGAGTGGTGCGTGTCCCTGTTAATTGCAGTGCTTGGAGATAAGTAAGCAAACAGCCCTGGTGCACACTGTGAGGCAGAGGGGTCACACATGGGTAAGAAAAGTAATTACGCAGCATTAACGTTCTTTTAAAAGAATGCTGTAAAAGCTATCAAAGGGAATTGCACATTGTGAAAAATGGTGAAAGGGAGAGTGATTTATTTACATCATAAAAGCGACGTTTGGTTCACATTAACAGTGTACAGATAAGGAACAACAGTTGCAACTATCTGAAATTGTTTGCAGGCACACATATAATTATCACAATTCCTTGGATTTGACTCTATAGCTCCTATTAACATTCTCAAAGTGCTTTATTTTGAGCTTTTTATTGCGCCAACGTTTCCCCCTTTTTTAACCAAACAAAGTAGTCAATATTTCTGCTAAGGTAGACACAATTGAAGCCTGTGGAGGTCTGTTAGCACAGTTGTTTATTGTGGGTTTTTTTTTGGCTTCCAACTGATCTGATCGGGCAAATCCACTGGTAGATTTGCTAAATCGTAGCAGATTGAGCGATCCAAGCATTTGTGAACTCAAAATCATTGCAAGAATCCATCTTACTTTGGAATAACTGGTTTCCCGTAAACATTCCTTACGGTGTCTGATGGAACTGGACCTGACACCAGAATGTTTATTTTTGGAGCGTTCTAAAATGCATTTGTGGATTTGACCTCCCCTGACAGTGGCACAGGTACAGCCGAGTTGTCCCGAAGGCCCTGATGTAACAACTCATCCCAATTACTGTCAGACTGAACTATGACCGACCAGGGCACTACCACAACACGGCTTTAGTCTTGTTGCACGGATTTGTCATGCTGCGTTCTGGATGTTCAGTGACAGTTTACTAAAGTATACTTGCTACAATATATGGTAGACAGAAGTAGTCAGAACGTACCCTTGGATGTTGGAGATTTTCTGTCCTCGGTGGTCTGTTTTTACCTGTCTTCACCTTGCTCCTTTTTGAATAATGGGCACGCCACAAAATTGTTTCAGGCAACAGACTATGTCAATATTTATAAGCATGTCCTTTCACTTCAATGTGTGCTCTCTTTTCTCCACGTTTAGACCGTTATTGTGCACGGGACACACGATTCCTGTCATTCAAACCCCAGATTAACAGTATAATCCTTTAACTTTGAAGTACATGATGTGTCTGTCTTAAGGCAGATCTGATGCTTTTGTGTTTGTAGCCCTTTGTCACTCATCCAAGGCTGCTTTCATCCTCTTTGTACTTCACAACACATTGACTTTGTTGGGCGTTTTACCATGTTACCTCATCACTACAAACCTGAATATGTGTTCTCTCACGCCTAATTATTATCCACTACCGTCTGATGCAGAGTTGTCGTCCAGGCTGCCACACTCAAATAAACTTTAATTTAGGAGGCTAGATTTAGTGTTAATTCCAAAGTATTCTGACACTAGAATGATAGATATATTTACCAGTAGTGACCCAGCAGTTTATTGGGTTGTTTCACCACGTATCAGCAGCTCTATGATCGTTTAGGGCAGATTGTGTCAAACAAGCTTTTTGGTATTAAAGCCCAAGCGCTACAGCACTATAGCACCAGCTCAATCCCCTAAAGGACTAACAGTACGTTTAAGCATTAACCACATGATCCTATATGTGTGAATAAATGCACATAGCACTTTACTCGATCTGCAAACAGGCACCTGGGACTCTGGGGCTGGAAGGTGGCAGGGCAGGGGTGAATTCCGACATGAGCTCATTTATCAGGGGAAATAGACTGAGGGTTAGATATGGGAGATAAAGTTAAAGAAGTCAACATGCGGCAGGTGTCCGCGGCTTTTTACTGCACGCCAATGTCTGCATTTTATGACCAATAAAGGACCCGGCTCGTGTGTGTTGTGACCAGAGTCCAGGATGGCTAAAACACGCACAATATGTTTTTCTTTTTTTCTGTCTTCAGTATGTTTTGCTGTAGAGGTGAAAATTGACAAATTAAGTCATTCATTGCAATATTGACCAGCGAACCACTGTCAGTAAACTCCTTTGCCAGTTATTAAAATGTGTATTGCTATTTTTTATATTTAGTGAAGTGTTGTCAACAGAACTAAGAATACTAAGATAAAAGATGCTATCAATAAAAATGTCACCCGCGACCCCGAAAAGGACCAAGCGGTAGAAAATGGATGGATGGATGGATGAATAAATATCAGAACCAGATACTAATTTGAAGTACCCACACTGAAATAAATAAAAAAAAAATAAGATTGGACCTTTCCTGATTTAGATTGTTCTCGATAAATTAGTAAATACTAGGAAATATTAAATACAATACAATTTTGAGTTGAAAATACACATTCTTTTTTCCTTTTTAATAAAATAAAATAATAAAAGAGAAAATACACACATTGTCAAAGTGTCAAAAAAAGTTTGCTGAAACATCTCCAGACGCTACCAAAGCCTAAGGCCCATTTGATGACTTTGGGTTCTTTTGCATATTGTGAAGACAATACAAACCTAATTGATGCATGGGCAGAGTGACAGAGCGACTTTGATGGATCACAGTACAAATGGGTTCTGGCTCAGTTCTATTACAGGCGCACTAGCATGTGAAAGGCTAACTTGGTTAATATGAGCTGCCTGTGGCTTCTGCTCAGTGGGCGCTCATGACCAAACTGGTGAAGGTCCCTTTGCATTGTGAAACTGTTCTTTCAAGACATCCTACCTGTCACATTACCTTATTGCTTCCCAAGACATACAACACTGGATGTGGCAGGAGAATTGGTGACTCTAAAATTGCCCCATACTGAGGAAAGATGAATGGCTGTCTGTGTATTATAGACAAAGCACCAATTGAATGTGATTTAGGGTTAACTGAGTATTTCTGCGATCATGAGTTTTCATCCATCATTCTCACCCTGGACACGGACTATTTGAGCCACTCCCCTCAGGCAGGAGGCTACAGTCACAACCTTCCACCATAAGAACAGCGTCTTTCCCTCTGCCATTGGACACGTGAACACTTCCTAACACCTGTCACTTTAATTTAATCAATCACTCACTGCACTGTTCACTTTCTGCACCACATATGTCAATTTAACTGTGAATTTTGTGTATAGTAAGCCTATTTTTATGTTTTATCCTATAGCAGATTCAAATTGTTTTTCTTTAATGCATGCCCTTTTTGATTTTATATACGTTTCATCGTTGTTCGTTGTTTTATGTTGCACCAAGGCAAGTTTCTATGTTTGTGAATTTTGTTCATTGGCAATGGCAATATTCCTTTTCTGATTCTGAACATTATTGACTGTATGCATATGACCACATGCTACAAATGCACAAAAGCGTTTATTGAAAACATTTGAACCAGATGTTGTTAAAGGTGCTGTTCTTAGTTTTTACAGTTGTGTAATCGTGAAATACAGAACTTGTTCATTGTAAACTCTCTGCAGTCGTCCACATGTATTGGTATTAAAGATGCACTATGTACGTTTTCTGGTGGAGGGTGTGTGTGTCATCTGCTCGTCTCCATGGAGGGTTTTTGCTTTGCCTGCATGAAATGATGAAAAAGTTGTTTATTTGGATTCATACAATTAGTTTTTATTGCTCAAAAATACCTTAAAAACATGCACTTTTATTATGAAGGTCTGGAAACGTACATAGTGCTCCTTTCTAAGTTATCACATCATTAAAAGCTCAAAAATGTAGTTTAACTAAAATTTGACTTTTTTTACCACTGAACTATTTCCAAAATCTCAAAAAGAAAAACACCTCCAAATCTCATATCTCCAAAACTAAAACCTCTCGTTTAGAAGGTATATTATACTTGATACTGTAGGTCCTGTTCATAGCAGGTATCTTTGACCTCTGACCTCTTACATCTTTACAGTGACAACCAACTCTGTTACACTGGGGCTGGAATGTGGCCCAGGCTGTCACCTCCTGTGTGTGTTTGTGTGTGGTGGGGTTAACATCACTCACCTCTCCGACCTCCCAGAACAACAGTAGCCCCATGAACCTCTTGGTCGTTATGGGCGCGACCTCCCAGGACCGCCTCTCCATCACGCGCTGCCGGAGTGAGACCACAGGCGAGCTGCAATTAATTGAGTTAACCTTTCACATGCTAGTCCATCGCTAAAGGAAGTGCGCCGGGGAAATCCTGCACCCATTTTTTGTGTAATCCATCAAAGTTCTTTCCTAGCCTTCTCTTTCGCGATGAGTTTGGATCAATTAGGTGCATTGTGCTGGCTCTGATGCAAGGCGGTGAAAGTGGTGGGACAATAGGCGGCAGAAGAAAACCAGTTTGTTTGCACTGTACTGGGGCAGATACAGATGGATGGACAGTGCTGACCGCTGGCTATTGTTACATGGTTGGACGGTTGCTTTGCATCTGGTGCCCACTGAGACTATTACTTCAACAATTCAGCCAGCCATTGTCTGCATAATAAGATACACCAATGTGTTAACATATGACTATGGATGAATCACTTGATTTATTGGGGATTTTCTGCTTGGATTAGTGTATGTCTTTATTATCTGTGCAGTTTGTCTGTATCACCATTAAAAATCACATACACCATTTTCATTATAACGTCTCTTTATATGCAGATTATCTGCTACTCTGTTACTCAACCAGCTAAAAGTATTCTTCAAATATTCCTTAGCTTTCTCGAATGTGTTTTTTTTGTCAGGATATAAATTTAACTACTCAAAAGGCTTGGTAAATAAACACGCAATTCAAAATAGTTTTAAACAGTTCCCAATCAATGTAGAGAATGATGGCTTCACTTGTCTTAAATTAAGTACCACTCTCATTTAAAGCCCATTAAAAAGTAAATAAATTAAAAACTCTTATGGATAATATTAAATGGAGACTTATCTTTACATTGGCGTGTAGAATAAAGTGATAATGTTTGTGCACAAACTTAGTTTCAAAACAACATCATTTCCATAACTTTCAGGCATGTTCATTTGCTTTCCAACATTGCTCATTGTATTGCTTTTGTATTTCTTTTACTTATTCTAAATTTTAAAAATAGCCTCACTAAAAGACAGTGTGTTCAAACATTTTCAAAATTATACAGAATACATGTCCAAGTTCAAAGGCAAAGTCGAAAGCAAGTTGAGAGAAGTCTGGGAAATGTTATACCTTTAATACACTCTTTCTGTGTAAGAAAAAGACAACATGTAGGCCTACATCGCCCCTGGACATTGCAGCGTGAAAAGGGGACGAGAGATGGAAGGACACACAGATAATCGTCACAGCCAGCACAAAAATGTTAGAAGAGTGCATATTTAGCCACTTTTTGGAATGTTCAAGGTCAAGGTGGGTGAGAGGTTTTCCAAATTGTCCTGCATTTCCACATAAACATAAACATCATATATCTGACCCAAATGCTCACTTTTTATTCTTCTGTTCGGGATAAACTCCAATTTCTAGTGAAAAAGTAATGGACTATGTATTTACTAAGTCCTTATCAGCTAAACTCTTGTCCCTGATAAATCTTGGTTCTTCCTCAAACTCACTTCTTCTTCTTGGCCATGTTTGAGCGCCTTCAGACACTTTTGCAAACAGAGATGCTTCTAATGGCTCCCTTCAGATAGCAGCAGCAGCAGCGAAGAGTAAATATGATAAAAGTAAAGTAGATAAAGTGCAGAGGAACTGGGAAGGCGGGTGGCCCAGTGTGCTGCCTCAATTTGCTCAGTGTTAAACCAATAAGATAAGATGGCCCAGACCTCACTCCTGCTGCAGATAAGACTCAGATCTCTGATGTTCAGTTAGATAATGTTAGATGTGTTCCAGTGGTGTTTACAAGCGCCCAATGCAGGTGGGGTTTAGAGGAGGAATTACTCCGCAAACGTAGTCTTATGTGGACTTACAATAGATCAAATTTCCAGTTCTTTGCTCTTTTGTTGTAGCAGCCTACAACAAATAGGAAACTGCAAGGCTGTAGTTCTTTGTTCCAGTTCAGCCATAAGAAGCTACTTTTATTGACACTGTATTCTGCAGACAGAACTAAAGAGTATGTATTTAGAGTAGGTCCAGACCGATTTGGAGTTTTTGGGGCTGATACAGATATAAAAATAAGTTGGAGGTTCAGATAGCCGATATATAGGCTGATACAGTTTATAATGTAAAAATAAATAGTTTATAGGCAGCATTATAAAACTATCAGGCTTTATTAGTAGATGCCATTTACTGCCTCAGTTGATTTTAAAAGCTACAGTATGTTTGCATGACATTCTTTCTGACAGACCTCATTCTTTCTGACAGACATACTGTATGTGCCTAATTAATATGTGTGTGCGCTATAGCAATTAATATGCTAAGCGCTAATTGAAGTGAATGACTTCACACACTCTCCACTCAGACCCCAGATCCCAACTCTTCACAAATAAGATTTATTTTAATCTTGACTCCAAACAATTTGTCTGTAGTGAATATAATCCAGCATGTTGAAAACTGCAGTGTGTGTTGTGTGTTGTCCATGGCGACAGTCCAGTCTTTCCTCCACACTTACACTTTGTAAAAAAATAATATTACAAAGTGTATAAAATAAATCACACCAGTAATATTAATAAAGTAATATTACTGGTGTGATTTATGTTTGCGTTAACTTTTATTCTTGAGTGAGTGGCTGAGTTCAGAGTATTATTACACCCAGTGCTGCCTCAGTCAGAGCCATGAATGGTCAGAGTGCACACAAACAGTATCACTGTGGAGCTGCATTCAGGTGCACTAAGGCTTCTCAGTCTCACACAAACAAACAAACAAACAAACAAACAAACAAACAAACAAACAAACAAACTACTCCACACATAAATATTGGCACTATGCTAAATATTGGGGCATTCATCTGTAAATTTGATCAAATTATTGTAATGTTGTGAGTCTAAACTTTGAAACTGCCATTGTTGTGAATGGACAGGACCAATCATAGGACATTGTGGTTTGAGCGGAAGCCTAAGGTGAAGCGCCCAAATGAACCAAAATAACTTTTTTATTTTTGAATAACAAGCATCACTTTGTGCATTTGTGGACTGGACGTCTGTGTTTTTCTTTCAACAATGAGACAAGTTTGATTTCTTCGCTTTTTCCACAATTGTGACACTTCTACCATTCTGTGTGAAGTATTTGAACGCCTCGATCGCTTTCAGTGTGAGCCTCTCCAGATGATACATTTGTAGAACTAAATTCAGAGTGATACACATATCAGGTCGTATTTTTAACTAGCAACAGTCACATTGGCTTTATAATCAAATTCTGCCTACACCAATTTCATCAGTTTGTTTTTGTCATGGAATGGAAGTGTTTTAATTTTGTATGGATCAACCCAGTAATTACAGGTATTTTAACCACATTCTTGCATATTCTGAACGTAAATTTTGAATCTATATTTTTGACCTTCCCTTGAGCTCGATTTTAAACTGTATCAAAGTGTTTTGATGAGCCCAACCTATAAGTTTCAGTAGTAGTAGTAGTAGTAGTAGTAGTAGTAGTAGAAGTAGTGGTAGTAGTAGTGTTAATAGTAGTGGTAGTAAGAATAGCTTTAAAGCATGGAGAATAATTAAGGATTCGCTCTACCTTTTTAATATGTCTCCCTACCACATGGCTATCCCAGGGGATTTTAAAGTATAATTTTAAGTTAATATATGTGCATGCCATTTCCTTCCGACCATAAAAATTGGGACTTCATCTGTTGTGGCATTTGGCATTCTACATGTTTAATTTAGCAAATGTGTTTACCACCTATTTACAAACTCCCTATTTTGTTTGCCCTGAATTTTGATGCCACTTTGGTTTTGGAAAAAATGCTCACCAAGAACATTCCCTCAAACATCTTGTGATTATTTTGAACCGCAATCATGCCAATTGTATTTCATTTCTGGCAGAGCGTTTTCTGTTTATTTACGTGTTTGGTTCAATCAGCCCTGGATAGTTTGTCTTAGCTCCTGGTACTCTTGATCTCATTTTGGGTTTGGTTGCTTTTCAGACCCGGTAAATTAATATGTGTGAAGGGGAATTCGTTAAGTCTTGCTTGCACATCGGACTTGACTGCGACGGAATCCCCAGAAAGAGCGAGGGTGCGATTCTGGGCTTGAAAGGCACCATCTGTTCCCTGTGACAGTAATGAAGTAAGGGGTATTGTGGCACCGAGCCACAGTCCTATTCATCAGAGTGGTGGGCAGGCCAAGAATATTCCCTCCTCCTGCCTTTTAGGGATACCTCCACACACACGCACATATGCTAGGCTTCCATGTTATTAAAGGGTAGACCATTGACTTACATGAGTGCCTTGACTGAGAGCAGGAGATTCCTTTTCCTCGTGCTCAATCTTAGACCCTATAGTGCTTTATGTGTACATTAGTGACTTAACCATGTGCAATAGTGTCATATTCATGTGCATATAACTGATGAAAATAGAGTGTTTATCTTACCATTATTATTAGTATTATCTTGTCTTACGCTAGCTGTTTTTTTATTTTTATTTTTATTTTATCTTTATTTATTTCCCCCTCCATTCCTTTTAAGGAAATGAGAGGTTTTGTCATTAGGAGTTTTTGTTTATAAGAGTTGTTGTTAATAAGAGTTCTTCTATTAAGAGTGTTTTTTAAACTTCCTATAAGTTATCTGTCCTTTTCCTCTGTATCTACCTGCGTTGCAACAATGACATTTCCCCATGTGTGGACAATAAAGGATTATCTATATCTTATATTTATACTTCAAAATAGTTTCTCCTTCATTTCTGAGTGAACCATATAGATTTTTGCCCAGAGATGACAAAAACAGATGTGTGACTGTACCCCTTAATTTTAAGCTTTGAAAAGACAAGAGTGGAAATTTGCATTGAAACAAACGGCGTCAACCACAATTAACAAATGTTTTAGACTTGCAGAGATTGTGGGTTGTTTTTGTGCGTAGGGAAGAAAGTCAGAATATTTGACCAGGTTTACAAAGCTCCAGATTGATGAAAGAAGTGGATTTCTGTGAATAAAGTAGTTGTTATAAATTAAGCCTCACATTATTAAAGCTACAAAAGTGTTTCTGCATTAATTTGGGGAATGATTTCCATTGTCTCTGTTTGTTCTCTCAACATATAGAGTCGGCTTTCATGTGGCAACTACAAAATTGTCGAATATGATTTAAAAAAGTGTTGTATTATTTAATTTAATCCCCGTGCATCAATACATTTATGTGGGATATTATAAATTCAAAGGCATTTTCCTCCCATAGAGACACAGTTTGCCACTTAAAGTACCAGCAAGCAGGCATCGTACTAACTGAAAAGGGACTTTCCACGGAACTATAACAACTTGAGCTTCCGTGTTATAGAAGACATATAATAACCAAACAAGCCACACCTTTCAGCTTCAATGACCTCACCTTGTCCACTAAGTAAATACATGACACAGACGTACAATGCACATAACTGCTGAATGAGTGCATGCAAAACTACTGGCCAACAGTCGTTCTGTGACGTAATGTAACGTAATGTTGATTCATAGGAATCCTCCCCACAACCCTTGTCACCGCATTGTATCTGCTCCGTACGCACATTTGCATAGAGGTTGGTTTATGAAGCTCAAATCTAAGGCTGAATTGGAATTACCTAACCCTAACCCACTCATTTTCAGTCAAACACATTTCCGTATTAAAAATGAACAGGCATTCCCTACAGCAATTTTTTTTGTGAAATTGGCTTTAGTCTTGAAAGAGCAATTATCAAAACCCAACAAATGCATAATCTAGTGTCGATGAGCCTACTTCTCCAGACAGCAGCTTTACTTTTTATATTTATCAAAGAAAATCTAGGCGGGAGTTGAAATCTGATTTTTCTCTCTACAGAGCTTGCTACCACTCACAATGAGTAAATCAGACATCAGAGCCAAAAACGACAAGGTCTCAGCTTCACAAAGAGTCCAGACAATTGTTTGCGCTCCAAAGGGTTCAGAAACAGCTTTGTTTGAATTGCGGGTGATTTTAGTCTGACGTCTCAGGGAAAATCAGAACTAACCAGGCCTCATCCTGCTTAGCTTCTTAAATCTAACGATATCAGGCATTGACAAGCATGTGTGGCAAGGTTGAGTCTTTTTGCCTATGTTTCCCATTTAAACAGATATGGGTGTTTTTATTGCAGAAATAAATACCATCTGTGCATTCTTACATTGAGCAGGCACACACTGACTCTTGGCCAGGTGGTGTTTCTGCTGGTCTGGATGGAGAAAGAGACCATGCAGTGAATCATAAATACATTTCCTTTGAGTCAAGCTGGTGGCACACTCTCCACAAAAACAAAAGTATTTTTTGCACAGTTCTGAATCTAACTCAAAGTTATAAAATGAATTTAGTGAATAATACTTTTATCAACGCTTATATCTTTCTGAAAGAGTTTGTACAGTAAACTCACTTGCCTTCTTTGTCCATCCTTCTGTCGTTCCCATGTCGCTGCTGATCTATTGAACAAATAGATCAAATAGATCTGTGCTCTTTGTGTAAATGATTAGGATGATTGTGCAAACATGAGCTGCTTGATTCTCCTCTGTGTCTGGGCAGACAGGGCTTTCCTCGGCCTCCACACTAATATTGACTCTTATCGCCTAATCCCGCAGTGTCTTGCACGGTCTCACAACTCTGAATGCTGCTTTAAATTGGCCATATACAGCGTGGTCTGAGCTCTATTCATGTTCAAGTTCAATGTCGATGCCATTTACTTTCTGTTCTGTTTTTCTGCTGCTACAAGGTGCTTTGCAAATGTAATGCAATTTCCAGCCTTAATGTGATTTGAATGTATACATTAAGCTTGGAAAAAAAAATATGAATTCTATATTATTATTTTCAAGTATTTACCCCAACACAAATATTTCAGGAATGGGAAAAGATTTCATGTCAGATCTGGTGAGAAAAAAATGCTACAAGAGGTTTTTCCATGTCTTTGTGGTTGGATTGGACAAACAGGGTTACGCGCTGGTGAGTTAGGCTGTGTTCAGGTTGTTGTTTTGTTCATGTGCTGTCATCACAGAAAAGTGGGATTTTGATGTTAACAATAATAACGTCTCTTAAAGGTGGTATGGACGATTTTTTTCAGCAAATTTTTTATCATATTTCCTCGTGGCGTGGATAAATCATTTGTCCTGCCACGTATCAATCATAAAACGCACCTATCGCTCACCTGCAGCCGCGTGCGGTTCGTCCCCACGTTTCCGCGTGCCTAAGCGCATGGATCTATCATAATATAGTTCCCTCAGTGTACGGGGCAAAATGAAGACGGAGAAAGACTGTTCGAGCTGACTCAGAAGTGGACAGAAATCTACGGGAGACGAGCGATGCGATGCGCTAATAAACAGTCCGCACGGGGGAGTGCGCATGCGCACTTCCGCCTGTGTTCTCAAATCGCCGAAAAATCATCCATACCGCCTTTAACTGAGCTAACCAAAAGACTCAAAAGCTGAACGTTTCTTGTTTTGGAAAACAAAAATAATAGTTTTACTTTAGCTGATGATATATCGGTAGTTAATTAAATACTCATAATATTGTCTGGTCTTGCTCTGTTGCTCTTATGATATGGGCAACTTACAGAAACCCATAAATGTAGTAACATTTAGTTAAAGAAGAAGAAGAGAATTTCGTATGTCTCAGCACAGTGTTTCATGGTGTTGAAGTCGGTTGAAGAGCTGTTTTCCCAACTTGTGCTAGCGTTGTGCTTTTTTCAACTCAAACGTTTTCTGGAGTTCCCAAGAACCACTTGAACATAGTATCACACCCACTTAAGGAGCCGTGGTCCTAAAAAGCAGTGCTACAATTTATTTTATTATGTCAAAACATTGTCTCGTTCTCGTGGATCTGATCTCGTCTGGTGGAAATAGTGTCTCATCCAAACCCTTTTGTATCCTAATTGAAAGGTACTGACAGCAAAATCAGTCATATTTTCATCGGTACCTTTCCTCGCAGTGACAGTGATGTATCTAGACAGTTCATTGCCAAAACCTTATACTTTCAGTTTGGTTTTCATCCCCAAACCCCCATCGGCCCCAAATGACACACAATGCGGCCCATTCTCTCTACTTGTAGTGTGAGTTGTTTGTATGTCCTCTATCTTTACTCTATATCAACACCGGCTTTGTACACTGCTGCCCTCTGTGACCCCAGACTCCCCCCTTCCCAGTCGCTTCCTCCTCTGCACATAAACAGAATTTGCATGTTGGCGTGACCACACATGATTGCGCATGTAATGGCGCCACTTTCATTTCTTAGTTGGTTGTTTGTGCGTGAAACAGGGATATCTGGACTTGCTTGGGTGGAGGCAAAAGGCTGATGGAGTTCGGGTTAGCAAAGGTTGCCTCACTCCCACTGACAGTGCATTTGCATATTAAAGACATCATAGGCTAAGTTTCCTGGGAATTGACACCTAACCTATTTTCTTTTTCTAGTACCTCATCACTCCATCATGACGTTTACATAGAAATTAAAACAGAAAACTGTAATGATGTAAATGATTAAAAAACAAAATAGGATCAGAATGCAGTAGATATTCAACTATGATATGTTACATAACTTGTGGATTAGTCTATTATGTATTTTTTTGTTCATTGAAACAGATCTTTATGTACCCAAACCATTTCTCCCCCTAAATTCTTGTTTTCAATTGTAAACAGTTTTTTTGTCTGGTTGTGTCCTGTTTGTTTGTGTTTCGTTTGTGTTTGTGTTTTGTTTGTGTTTGTTTCTTTTTTGAAAAGAAAAAAGTTGTTAAAAAAACCAAGAGCTTCAGGTAGAAAACTATAAGTGGAATATGTATCCATAAATAAGGCTTTATTGCCATTATCAATGACCAGAATTCACAATCTTAGGAACTTGTCTTGGTGATTCAGTGCAACATAAAACAATGAATAAGTCAAAAGAGAAACAATTTAAAACTGATATGAGATAAAAAAAAAAAAAATTACAATAAGCTGTAAGATTTAAAAAAAAAAAAAAAAAAGAAATACGACCACTATGTCACTCCTCAACAAAAATCTTCAAGAACAGCATAACTGTTTCTAGATATTTACACTTAAATATTTTTCTGTCATGGAACAGGCCTGGATGAATGAGGGATTACACCGACCTGTAAAACAAATGGTTTGCCAGGGATTCAGAATACACACTTCTTCAATTCTTTAAGAGTGAGTCTGGTGACCACGCCCTCCGTCCCGCCTCCAGTCAAACTCAAACAGAACTGTGCAATCAGATTTGTTTATTTCCGTGTGAAGCAAATTATTTAATTATCATCCATCATTTAGGACAAAATCAAACTTCTCTCAAGTCAGATTGACATAATTTTATGCTTTGCTCATTGATTCTACTGAAATCTGTGATGTTTTTCTGTCCCTGTGATATACTTTTATTTTTTATTTTCACACTGTAAGCAAACTTTTGTTATATATATATACGGATGGACCATGCATGTCCCTGATTGGCTAATCTACCTGTCAATCACGCCCATCTGAACTCACAGAGATGAATGTGGTGACCAGACTGATATCGATTGAGATATCACTGTGGACTTTCAGAGCAATGTGACCATACAGGTGCTATTAACCAGCAACTTTTTGAGTTATTCTTTGATAATGTGAAGAAGAATTCCAATTTAAATTTTTAAAATACCCCTTTTTTGTTTTTTTTTTAATCTTTGAGCTGCGACTGAGCTCGGAATTCAGATGCAAAAGAATTCTTACAAAATCACTGCCCCTTCAGTCTTGAGGACCATATGTTCGCAATAAAAAGAGCTACTATTGCTCAAGGATTAGTTTTTATTTTTAATGGAAATCCTGCTTATTATACCTTCAAGTACAGTGCGGAGAACATACGGTGGCTTTCCTCGCAACAATTCCTCCATTCAACTATTCACCCAAGTTTTAGTATCACAATCCGGAACAAAATGGCGCATTTGCACTTTTTCTTTTTAAAAAGAGTCTTTCCCCTGCACAAAAAGAAAGTTATAAAGTCATTGTTGTCCTTTGCAGTTTTACAAATTGCCTCTTTTTTAAACGGCCTTGCATCTCTGAGCTTGAATTCCCCTCCTCTCTTAGCCCCACCCATTTTCTTATGTACAGGCTTGTGCTGATAGTGGCCCAGTGTATAGGGGCCTACTTTGCATTTTTCTGTCTATCGTTGAAGCCCTTGGTATAGAAAGTTCCCCTCCCAGTCCACCCGCTAGCGTCCCTCCCCAGGATAAGTCTACTATCATGCTAATGCCCATGTCCTGGGACTAATAGCCCCCTTTTACACTGGCTGTTTTCATTCCACTTGCTACGCTAAAGGGTTTAGCGGTGAGCCCCTTTTTGTCTTCCCCAAACTTTTAAACAGGATAAATATTTCTGTCATTCGACGGGCCGCGCTCAAGTTGAAGGCCGTTCTCTTTCTTTTTTACTTTTTTTCGTGGAATAATTGGCTCCAATGGGCTTGTTGTTACGCTCTCTGTAAATACACCAGCCGAGATGCGAGCAATTACAAAAACTGGAGGCAAAAAAGGGGAGGGGTTTTGTTTTGTTACATTTGTGTGAAACTATGCAAGACGCCTGTGTGGAATCATTTTGATAAGGACGTCTTTGGCATCAGTGACCGTTGAAGATGTAAAGGAGCCTAATCTCTAGCCTTCAGGCAGTCATACAAACGAATACGACAAATAGGATAATAAAACAGGGACACAGAAACTGTTGTTCGTGTATCAGAGGACTCTTAACTACTGATAACAGAGCATTGTAGGGTAAATTATAAAAGCATAAAGAGGCTTGGGTTACAGCTATAGTTCTAAGATGCATAAAATCTGAAGAAATATTACTTCAATGCACATAAATCTGGATAACGGTTTTAGTGATTGTTTCATTGTGTAAGTGTGCAAAAAACGTTTACCCGGTATTCCAAATTCCACTTTTTCTAAAAGTTTAGTTTTTTGGTCCAAAAAGGGCTTTTGTGAATAACTCATATTGTAATTGCCATGTTGCTGTCACTCAATCGAAAGTATTAGTTTGTCTTTTCTACTGGTAATTAATAGCACCATGTATTGTCTCGTGATAAGAAAAAGACTGGGATGTTATATGTTGTCAGAGCAGCTGAAGTGTCCACAGACTGCCTGGGAGAGCGCTGATAAAGTTGTATTTTTATGTCCATTATGTCACAACCTTTTTATCCACTTACTCCCATTAAAAGTAAACTAGTGAATGCAACTGTGTGTCTTTCATCTATCTTTATTTTGGGTTCAGCTTATCTTTCTGAACCATAAACAACTCAACTTTAATAGGTTAACGATCCATCCAGTATTTTCATCAAAAACAAGTCTGTTACTGTCTGAACAGCCACTTTGTATTTTTACTTTGCTCCAAGGTAAAATAATGCAGACCTTTTTATTGGCATATGTGAAGCTGGCATTCTACCAAATAAGCTAAGAATGAGGAATGATTGCATAATTTATCGCCTCGTGAAGAAGGGTCCATCACGTGTTTTGCAATGAACTGGGGTCTTTGTATGTCGTTGAATGCACCAGTTCAGTTACATGATCTTGTATTTACTGTCGTTGTCCCACTGACCAGCAAAGACAGTGTTAGGTTTGTGTTTGTGGGTTAGATGCCTAAAGTAGTGTTCCATAAGTTGGCGTGAGATCTGACATGCAGACAGGTATCGTCATGTTTCAAGTACAGAGTGTGTAAAGGTGAGGGAAGAAGAAAGTGCTTTGGGATGCATGGGAGGATTGAGAAAAAATATTGAAATGAAGCTCATATTTTAATTTTTGATGAAATGGGAGGTTTTGCAAACATTTCTGCATCTTCTGCTTATTCTGAATTGGGCTGTAATTTTATGTCTTTCCAATCAGGTCCACTGGTCAGGATTGTGGCATCAAAGGTTCAGTCAGCAGCAGTTTTTAACATTGATAATTAGATTTCTTTCGAGGTAACGTTAGAGGTGAAGTAATTAAATTGTATGTAAGGCAAGGCAAGGCAAGTTTATTTGTAGAGCACATTTCATACACAAGGCAATTCAAAGTGCTTCACACAGCAGGAAAAATGCATTAAAATCACAAAGAAATTACAGAAACAGAAATACAATAAAATTAACTAAATAAAAAATGTAATAAAAAAACACCTAGCCACAACTATGTACGGTTTGTAGCATCCGGTCAGTGATCAGGTAGTATCGTAAAAAGGACCCATTGTAGCAGGTTATTTGCTGAAAACATTTCACTTTGCTTCTCTTCTCTACCAAAAAAAACCCAGGGGTGTGCAGGCACTCCACTTCTCATCTTTAGCCTCCAGTTCTAAGGGGCCCAGTGTTCCTCCTCGGTCCATGTTCCACTTGCATGATCTGACTGTCACTTTGTGTCTGTTTACACGGCTCTGTCCCTTGTGTGTGCCCGTGCTGGTCCACACAGACACCTTCCAGGGCTAACTCTTCACTCTCCACTGGAAGAATGCTTGCCTCGAGCTGCAGTGACTGACTAGAGATGAGCCAATGCATTTTGACAATCCTGTGAAGCATAAGAAGCTACTGGCCGCCCCCATAGAGGACACCCAAACCCCTCTGCATGTGTGCACTCATTCACATGAATGTCGTGTGTAACCCAAATGTGCAGACTTTGTTTCTACGATTTCTCTTGCACTTGTGTATTCCCTTGAGCCAATACAGTGGACAGGTTGAGGCAAATGTGCAAAAGCGCAGCCAAGATTTAAAATTATGGGGTGCGTTGCCCTTAGCAAGTGTTCATACAGTTATATGTGCGATTTTCTGCATTATTTTATGACTTATTATTTCACTTTTTACTATTCACTCTTCCAAGCAAGACTCATTAACTCCTGAATGATCCTAACTGACTCTTTCAGGAGTGACATGTTTATAATGGTAAAGGTACCAATGCAAATGTCATATCCCATTCATTTTAATAAGTCAGTGAAATAAAACCATACATTTTTACAACACAGAAACAAATGGTTGTTTATGTGTTCCTTACATTTGCCAACGAGTATCAAGAGTCAATATCTAACGTTTAGCTCAATATTAATAGTTTATTAGGACTTGTGGCAGTTGGTTGAAATTAAACAAAAATGTCATTGTCAAATTGTTGTGACAGTGGTATATTATAGTAGTATATTTTTGGTGCTATTTGTCTAGAATAACTTAAAATGTTCTAGTGCGTCCTTAGCAAGACTCTGTAGGGCCCTATCTTATCAAAAAGCTCCAAACTTTAAGAAATAAGCTTGCATAAATCATGAGGTTGTTGGCTTATAATTTATGCTTTTCTAAGTTCAAGTTTAAAGTTTGAGTTTTGATTGTTAGCTCTGATTAGATTAGACTGTATTGTCCCTGTAAGTAAATATATCCTCTACATTTGATCCATGCTTCAATGTCACTGAGGCAAACTGTCAGGAGCTCAGACCCATCTCCAAATCTCCTCCTAGACTTGGTCAGTACTAATGTAGTGTGTCATGTTTTGGGTTGATAGGACAAACCAGAGTGCCCAGAGGAACAAACTCACACAGAAAAGCCCAGGAGTCAAACCTGTGACCTTTTGCTGTTAGGTAAGAGTGCTAGCCACTCTGCCACTGGTGGCTCTTCAGTTTATTAGACAGAAGAGCGTGAAATGAGGATGAGACTGGGACATTGTCGTGTGCCGGACTTGAACTCACGATACTTCAGGTCGCTCATGTGTGCTCTCCACTCGACCACCGAGCAGCACCTGTTTCATTTCACTGGTATTTCACAAAGTGCTGCTTTTACAATAGGCAAACCTGCATGGTGTAGTGGGTATTTTCCTGAACTCACTTGAAGATGAAAGTCAGGAACATGGCCTTTAATGTTCCTCCTATTCACAAGAAAACATTTAGTGATAAACATTTTTTCTGAAGGCATCACAGATGTCATTCAAAATGTTTTTACGTTTTTGCTATTGCCATGACAGATATCAATGTATGAGGCTTAAATTGTCCTTCAGAAACTGAATGGGAAACTGTTGTTTGTGATCTCTTCGCTGGACTTATGAAGCCTGCGTAAATTCAGCCTGGAAGACCTAACTCCATCCATCTACGTCAAGGCCCCATGGAAGGACCCCTTTCCCCAGCGCCATCATCGCACTCAAGCGGGCGCCCGCCTGTCCGTCTGTGAGAGTCAGATCCCTCCTTCACCATGGACTCTCCCAGGTTTCTGCGCTTATCCCAAAGAGGTTATGCAGTTTTTCCTGGCCAAAGAAGTAGGGTGAAAGGTCAGGGGGCGTCTGCACCATGGCCCTCGCACCTGCTCCTCATCCCCAATCAACGCTCAAGTGACTCCTCCCTGCTCCCAATCAGCACCAGGCGGTCACATTTAAGCCCTCAGGCTGATGGCTCGGCCGCTCAAACCGTACTGCGACCCACCACCTCCCCAGCTCCTCCTCTGCATTCCCCTCATCCTCTACCTCTTAACATCTACCACCACCAGTCTCCAGGCTCCGGGGGGAGACATCTAATACAAATAGATCATGGAGTGCCCATGATTGCAACGTCTTCCGCCGGGGTCTGAGCGCCAAATAACTCTCGAATAAAGCTTGCTCAACAGTCCATTCTCGTGGTCTCTTTGTCTCTCCAGGGTGAATTACCCAGAGTCCTTTGTTAGATGTAATGCTGCTCTACACAACCCAACCAGCATATTGTGACTGGTAATGACCATGAAGGTTAATTAATTCACATGCCATAAACTTTATAGATCGTATTCACTCAAATTTACACTCCAAAGAGACCCAGTTAACTGCTGAATTGTTAAAACCTAATTAATGGATGTGTTCTACCAATTGGACAAGAATTACAATTTTCTTCAGCCCATTTTCTGTAGAAAACATTTCTTTCCCCAAGCACAGAGAGTACTATCAATGACAAAAAACATGGCATATTACTGTGTAATAAATGGCCAATCATGTGATTTCATGTGGCAAACAACTATTTAATTAGATTCAGTATCAAAGTAGGTTATGTGCCCTTACATGCATTTTAAACCTATAGGTTTTCTTTTAACGACAAGGTCACAAGGCGTAGGAGATGTTTTACCTTTCTGGGCACCATTCCCTCTTTTTTCCCCACAGAACCTGGCTCTCTCAATCTGTGAGTGCATATTTATCACATCGTGGAGACTTAAATATGTATTGTGTCATTAAGTTCACATGCAAACCAGGAACATCGGATATCTGCTCCAACAAGACTTAAAAATACAAGTAGACCCACGAACTATACAATTAATGTGTCTAGATTTGAATCTTCCAGAGCCCGTGAACACAAGAACTTTCTGTGTACTCCGCTGCATGTAACAGTCCAATCATGCTAAAGGAGAGGGATTCAATTGCACGAGGTAACGCTGGGTTTAGACCAAATTGGGCCGGGTGCGGTCCTGGAACTAAGCAGGTTCTGCAAGATATCCAAAGTCATTATAACCAATTTGTGTTGCTACACTGACCTTGGAGCATCTGCAAGGAATCTTACTTTCCTGAATACCGCAGTGGTCTGAAACGTACGTAGTGATTGTTGTTGTATCCCCTGCAAGTAGCCCACTCAAAATGCTGTGTAAATTCTCCATAAGAAGCAGCCAGGAAAATATTAGACATAGACACATATAGATTATGTGGTTGGATGTGAACTCACACGTCAGCAATGACAGACTACGATCCTTTCACTGCGGATTAGCACATTTTGTTTCATTGTTTAAGTTTATTACGTTTAAGTGAAAGTAAAGTCAAAACTACCTCAGATGATGGAGCTCAGATTATAGTAACTTGTGCCGTTTGTAGCAGGACTGAAAATATTGCTCAGCTTAACGTAAATTAGATGTTGCTTATTCATATTTGCCAAAAGTGTCGAAATATATATGATAGCCATTTGTTTTGAGTAATTAGAGCTACAATATATATTATAGTAATCACTAGACACAGATGTCTTTGACCTCTCATTCAAACTAATTTAGTACTTTGACCTGCACGTGGACTGGAAGGATGGTTGAGAAGCGAGAGAAGAATGTGAAAAAAAGATCAGATAAAAAATCAGCATACCAAGAGTGTGCATGTTATTGGAGTGGGTCACTCAATGTGGACATGGTTCCTTTTATGGATAATCCATAAAAATAATCAAATCCATATGAGTTAAGTCTTTTAATATTAGATTAGATGTGAAGATGAGTGATCATTTAGGTTAACATCAAGGTTTAGGAAGATTTAGGTTAGGATCAATCTCCAAGGAATACAGGATTGTCAATGTAATGCTCCCAAATAAACATGTAAAACCGTGTGTGTGTGTGTGCGTGTGTGCGTGTGTGTGTGCGTGTGCGTGCGTGTGCGTGTGTGCGTGTGTGTGTGTGCGTGTGCGTGTGCGTGTGCCTGCGCGTGCGCGTGTGCCTGCGCGTGCGTGCGTGTGCGCGTGCGCCTGCACGTGTGCGTGTGTGTGTGTGTGTGTGTGTGTGTGTGTGGTGAGTGATGGGTCTGTTACCTGTCACTCTGTTCAGGCCTCTATCATATCACTCCCTCTTGCTCCCTCGGGCCTCACATTAACTCCAAACTGGATGTGAAATGTCTGGTTAAAATCATTAGTGGGTCGTACATTAGATATGAAGGTATGTGTGCTCTGACTGTTGTGCGTGTGTACAAGTTTTTAGGGGGCTTCAAACTTGCTTTTGTCTTCTTTTTCATTTTAAGAATAAAACAATGCTGATTTTCATTCCACAATCACAGCATCCTGTATTTACACAGGGCTGATGAGAATTAACCTTATGATTTCAATTGGCCGCTTCTCAGTTCACAATAACAAACCACCATGTTTTTATGGACGTAAAAGGGAGTTTTTCCAGAGTAATCATTATTCAAAGCAAATAGAAGAGATTTTGTCATCATAAACACTGCAACAGTCTGACCCATTTGGTTAGTAACTAGAAACTATAAAGCGAATCAGCCAAAGGAAGCCTATAGTGACACAGAGAGGCATGTGAGAGAGCCCACTATTTCAATGGGACAGCACATTGATTGTTAGTTATAAATTATTTTGACTTTTTCCTTCTTTGTGTGCTGTGCAGTCATGTTTGATTCCTCTCTATTTGTCAACGGTGAATCTGCCCCTAATGCCTCTGGCCTGAGTCACTTGCAGGTAGAGTGTGTGTCACAGATCCAATGATATTCAGCCTCAGGTCGTGTGGTAAAACATGAAACACAAAGACAAAAAAGAAACACTTCATTTCCTTGGCTAACGCTGAGAAAAATAATTTATAGACTAACTTGTATTGGGAAAAGAGTCAACTGAATCTGTGAGTATTTTGATGATCGTGGTTATTTGAAATGGGCCAGGTAGTAGAAACAATACACAAAAACTACAAGTTAAAAGTTATAAAATTCTACTTACACTGTAATTCCAGAGTTTTGTTGGAACTCATTAGTGTAATCTCTTAAGTGAAATACTATTATATTTGATGTGTACACTTGACTAAAGCACCACTACAACACTCTGATTGACAGTTTGCCTGGAGGGCACGGGTCCAGGTATTCACATAACTCTCCCATGCATCTCCCCATGTGTTAGCGGCTCATCTGTAGTGACAACCAACAAGCCCCTGTATACATAAGAGTGACATTATGAACCAAGCCATGGGAACTTGTTCAAAACTATAATTTTCCTCCTGTATATCTTCAGCTAAAACATGTTTTTTTTCTTCTTCATTATGTGCAGATAGCTTTGGGTCATTCATTTCTGACAGCACTTTACAAGCCATTACCTCTCACACGGCAGGCTCAGAGACAGGAGCGCAGGAGTAAGGTGTGTTCCGTGGTTTGCTTTCACCCGTTGAGCTCCTCAAGTGTGTTTATAGTGCACACACCCCCAGTGCTGCGGCCGTTAACTGATTGTGGACTGTTGTGAGAGACAGGGAATAGAGACGAGACATGAAACAAGAACTCAGAAAAGCGACCCAGGAAGCGTTAGTCTGCACGTCTTGAGGGTATGTATTTGTTTTTGCAATAAAAGCGGTTGACGTTGCACAATACAGAAAGAAACTGACTTAGAGAAAAGGGGAATCAATTTGCCTCATGTAATTCCCTCAAATGTTCGTGTAGTGTTTTTATGGTTTTACGTTACTTACCTTATCTTTTTAAAAATTCAACTAGATAAACTTATGCAATCACCAGCAGGCCTAAATACAAATCCATGTTAAAGATATTATTTTAAGAACCAAGCAGTGGGACATAACGTTTTGTGAAAATCCAAATCACTTGAAAGCTTCTGTACTACATGTATGCATAATGTGTATATATGTTTCTCTTTTGTTTACATAGGTTAGTTTCTTTTGAGGTAAGCTTTAGTTTCTTTATGTTTAAAAAGGAATGAATAGAAAAACCCCTATTTGTATGTCACATGACTTCTACTCTCCCTCAGGACTCTCTGTGACGCTCTCCTCTTTATTCCGAGTACCTTAAACCCAAGAGAAGCAGAGGATTTAGAAGTTTTCTGCCAGCTCTGCACTTTGCGCGGGTTGGTTCTACTAAAACATAGACACAAAATGCCCAAAACATTTATTATTTCAGATGTTTCTCTAACAGCAGCAAAATGTCGACATACTATTCTCAGTACATGATATGTCCTCTGGTGAGTCACAAGGACTTTATCATTCTATTACATACAGAGCAATTCAGTCTGATACTAATTACCAGACCAAGTAAGGGGAGGGGTTTTGCAGGATTCAACGTTAGAATTACACCAACACATCCATCCATATTTATTTATGCTCTACCTAAACAAGGAATTGGGGAGCCTACTTATCGTAATGTAAAGCATGTCTCAAGACGTATTCATGGTGGCACCATCAGGGTCCAGCAGGGATCAGCTCTGGGCCCATTATTGTTTGACTATGGCCTCTTCATCATTAATTTGCTTTGGAGAGGATCGGTACGATAAGTGATCCAGTGTGGACCCTCGAGGTACTACCTTCCAAAGTGGTCTGATCCATACATTACATACAAATATGTTTTTTTGTACTTTATACTAACTGTAACTTTTGCAGTTCAACATCAAAATAGTACTTTAAACAAGCCATCCTGTTCTAATGGGACCATCTTTGCAGTTATGGTTAATTACAGTCATTATAGAGTACTTCCATGCAGTGAAAAGCAAAGACTCACTCTTTCAATTATACACTATGTTAAAAGTTAAAAGCATTGCGCATTGATTTAATATATCGGTGCCGCCACTCACTAAAAAGACTAAGTTCTTGTCTACTTTGTAACTTGGACACACCATTGTCAGTGAGTGCGGGTTTCCCCCAGGAGCAGACTTTGGTTCTGGGCCAACTTCAGTTAGTTTGAAGTAGATAATACACAACCTCGCCTTCAAAACAAGGAGTCCGTCGCTGAGCAATAGGCAAATGAGATTAGCGGGAAGAGAAATTATTAGCCTTTTACAGGATGCTCCAGTGAATATAACAAAGAGAGAGAGAGACTTTGATGTTAGAAGTAATGGTTTACCGTCTTTAGTTTTGTGTGTTACGTCTATAAAGACATATTGTATGAGGGAAAACAAATTATAGGCCTCACCTATAAAGTGAATTTTTTCCCTTTTTCATTTTTATAAAGGATTGTAAAACAAAGATTACAAAAGGTTGTGAGATAATCTTTTTTCACATGAAGGAAGAGAGAAACTATGTCATCTTTGGGCCTGATAAAGAGGAGAAGCAGAGGATGGTTCTGGCTATGGTAGAGGACAAGGAAAAGGATTGAGAGGATAAACTATACAACACAGACAGAAATGAGAAGAAGAAATCATGTACATCGGGGTGGCACTGAAAGAATAGAAAAATGTATTGAAACTCTTCTACTGTGAAGCTTGAATCTAAAAATTCAAAAACTAAAATATATGTAAAAATCTGATCATTCTTTTTCAAGAAATTTAGAGTATAGGTGTTGTTTCATTTCATGTGAATTGATTCTTTTTTTCTTTTGGGCCTGTAGGTTCTATTGGTCAAGACAGTGTAGTGTGTAATGGGGGTGAGAGAATGGAAGACATTCAGCAAGTTGCTGGATGTGAATCAAACACATGCTGCTCATGTATTTATACT